>NC_067490.1:60944986-61302486 GCF_947179515.1 Apodemus sylvaticus
AAATAGAAATTGTTTGACAATGTAAAGGAAGGAGCAATGTTTCAGCCCCATCTAGCAGCAGAACTCAGAAGCTTTGTCTATTTGGGTCTGGATATTATACGCAAAAATTGAAGGGACTAGTGAGACAATTGATGCTAGATATCTGTAGTTAAAAAAAATTAGAAATGATGAAGAAGAAATCGACATAACTAAGGCAAAATCTTCTGTTAAGTGTTTGCTGAGAGACAAAGAAGGTGTGTCCCAGAGATCACCAAGTTTGGACCTAGTTTTGCAGCTGGACTTGGTCATAAGTAAGAATTACCCAGAACGTCCTGGTTTCGCATGCATGAAGTTGTCATGCACAGCAGGTGAGGCTTGGCACCATTGACCGATCATAATGGAGGCTGTCAAGCCTGTTTGCAGCAGAAGAACCCAACATACTGGAGATGCAAATACCATGGGATGAGCAGCAAGAACATCAGGAGCAGAAGAGTGGAGTCAACCAGACCTTAGAGTGATAGAGAGGACAGAGCTGGAAAAGTAACCCAGTCTCTTTAGAGGAGCAGAGATGATCATGTGTGGATCCCAAAATTGAAAGAAAAAGCTGTGATATTGACAATATCTCAGAGATATCAAGATTTTGAGATGTTTGGACTGTGGTATACTTGCTCAGGAAAACTGCTTCTGGGGAATAAAACTACTCAAAGCGAGAGAATTGTGATTCAGTAAACAATGTACAAAGGAGTTACAGATAAGAGGAATGCTTTGACATCAGACCTGGACATGCAGAGTTTGGAGATTGCTCATCTGGCTTTTGATTTTCTTTAGGTACAGGATTTCCTCATAATGACCTTTAGGGATTGTGAAGTGTATCCTGTTTATATGAAGACATACGATGAGCTTTTTGTTTTTGAAGATATATGTAATTATTCTTACATGATAGGATTCATCACAGAAGAGTCTTTGAAATTTGGACTCTTAACATTTGAGACTGCTTTATTTGGGGGAGTTTTGAAGTTGGAGCTCCTGTATTCAGCATCATGCTTTGGTTATATGTGGTCTCTATACACTCCTATGTTTAAACAATCATATGCGGGCCCGACAGTGAAAAATGTTAGAATAAATATGCTTGGCTAAGGGAGTGGCATGACTAGAAAATGTGACTATGTTGGAGGAAGTGCATCCCGTTGGCTGTGGTCTTTGAAGTTCTACCTAGTGCTGAAGAGATTCTCCTATTAGGTCCCTGGAAGACAGTGTCTTGCTAGCTGCCTTTGGATCAAGATGCAGAACTCTCAACTTCTTCTTCAGCATCATATCTGCCTGCATGCCTGCCACTCTTCCTGCTATGATGAAAATGGACTAAACCTCTGAAACTGTAAGCCAGCACCAATTAAATGATTGCTTTATAGGGGTTGCCTTGTTCATAATGTCTCTTCATAGCAGTGGAAATGAAAGAAAAAAGAAACACTGTGAGCTCATTTAATGTTGTCAAGACGGCACAATTCTGTAGTCGTCATTTTCATGAAAGAACATGTGTTAGAGATAAACCTCATGAATGTGTTTAGAATAATGAAGCCTTTACACACCTCTATAGTCTTAATCATTATGAAGCAATTCATACTGTAAAGAAATGTTATGAATGTTAGCAATTTTGCAAAGCCTTTATGTTATAGAATCCACTGAGTTTCAACACAATTCAAACACCAGGACAATTCAAATGACATAATTTTTTGTAGTCAACTTGCTACTCATTAGTCAGGAGCAGAAAAATATACTTGGAAACTTAGGCATTCATTTGTGTTTATATTTTTAGTTAGTTGTGTAACCAACAACTATCCTGAATGTGTTTATCAGTTCAGGAATTGCCTTTGGGAAATTTTGTTTCAATGTGCATAGGACCATGCCATCTTCAAATAAATGTAATTTTACTTAATCTTTTCTAATTCATATGCTTTCATCCCCTTGAGTTATATTGCTCAAGTTAAACTTTTAGGTAGTACTTTGAATCGATAAATAAAAAAAATGTACCTCCTTGTCTTGTTTGTTAATTACTGGAATTATTTTTAATATCTCCCCATTTAAATTAATGTTGGCTATAGGTTTACTGTAATGTGATGTTAGTATGTTTAGATATTTCCCTTCTGTCCTTAAAAAAATTCTCCAAGAATTTTTCCTTAAAGTGATGTTAGATATTGTCAGATAATTTTCATCACATAATGAGATGATCACCCCTTATTTACTCTTTACATGTTAAGCACATCATATTGAACCATCCGTGCATCTCTTTAATGAAGCCTACCTCATTGATCATGGTGGATCACCTTTGATGAATTTTCTATTTTCTTTTATTTGATCTGTCTTATTAAGTATTTTTGCATTTGTGGTTTTAAGAAAAATTAGTCGGAAATTCTATCTTGTTGCTTAGTCTTCTTTGAGTAGATATTTGAACAACCGTGGGTTCAGAAAGTAAATCAGCTAATGTTTGTTCTGTCTATATTGTTGAACACTTTGAGGAGTATTCTCACTAAAACTTCTCTGGAAGTCTTGTGGGATACTGCCCTAAAACCCACAGTCCTGTGCTCTTTTTGGTGGCAGATTTCTAATGACTTCTCTTTGTCTAGATGCTTAGGTCTGTTTAAATTATTTATCTTAAGGCTGGAGAAATAGTTCAGTGGATAAGAGCACTGACTGCTCTTCCAAAGTCATGAGTTCAATGCTCAGAAAACACATGGAGGCTCACAACCATCTATTATTGTATTTAACTCCATGTTTCATTCATTCCATGTTTTCTTCTCTTTCTATGATCTCAGCCCCCAGTTGCATAATTTCTTGGTGTCTACTCCATTTTATAATTGCTCATTCACTTTTTTCATTTCTAGACTTTAAATTGTGCTCTTAAGTTGCCAATATGTGATCTCTCCAATTTTTTAATGTAGGCATTTGTGGTATGAAGTTTCTTTTACGCACCACATATATTTTCTTTGTCTTAATTAGGATTGTGCATGTTGCACATTCATTTCCATTGAATTCTAGGAAATCTGTAATTTCATCTTCCATTTCTGCCATAACCTTTTTTGCATTCAGTATTTTGGTGTGTAACTTCTTTGATTTCTTTTAAGCCTTCTGTTGTTTTTAGTTTTGTTGATATGAAGATGTAATTCATGGTTGTCTAATAAGATACAAGGTGGTGTTTCAATTTTCTTGCATGTATAGAGACTTACAATGTGTCTGAATATGTGGTCAGTTTAAGAGTTAGTTTCATGAGCTGGTGAGCAGAAGGTATATTATCTTATATTTCCATAGGATGCTCTCTATATATCAGCTGGATTCATGTCCATGCTCTCAGTCAGCTGGAATATTTCTATGTTTAGTTTTGGTCTGGAAAATTTGTCCAGTGGTGAGAGAGGTATTACATCTTTTTAGCTTTAAAAGTGATTCTTTTACATAGGTTGGTGAATATGTATTTAAGTCAAAGATTATAAAATTACAATGCACTCTTTGATGATATTTATTCCATTGAGGAATGTGTAGTGCACTTCTACAATTGTTTTTATTATTTTTGGTCAAAATCTATTTTCATAAATTTTAAAATGGCTACACCAGCTTGATTCTTTGACCCATTTGATTTGAATATATATTTGTAAAGCTTTACCTTGAAGCAATGCCTATTCTTGATGTTGAGCTGTAATTCTTGTAAGCAATAGAAGAATTGGTTTGTGTTAGCATCCATTCTGTTAGCCTGTGTCTTTTTATTTTTTATTTGTGAACTGAGATCATGGATATTGAGTTAATGAACAGGGATTGTTAACTTTTAGAATGTTGTTGTTGTTGTTGTTGTTGTTGTTGTTGTTGTTGCTGCTGCTGCTGCTACCACTGGTTGTGTTGGTATCAGTGTGTTTATGTTTGTGTGTGTGTGCTTTCCCTTTTGCAAATAACACAAGATTTTATGCTACCTGTATACTGTATATCATTAACTACTTTGGGTTAGATTCTTCTTTTATCACTTTGTGTAGATAAATATTTGTAGACAGATATAGTTCAAATCTTATTTTTCCATTTGTGTTGATTAATTTTTTTCTACATATAATTATCTGGGCATCTGTAATTTCTGCAGCACATGTGTTCATTCCTTTTTTTTTTTCATTAACAGACTCCAATGGGAAATCATCTGTGATTTCAGTAGATCTTCCTTTATAAGTTTTTTTTTTTTTTTTTTTTTTTTTTTTTTTTTTTGGCTTTTATACCTTTGCAGGTTTTAGTATTATTTCTTTGTATTGGATGTTTTGATTATTATTCAGGGAAGAGACTTCATTTTATGATCCATTCTGTTTGGTGTTTTTATGATTCTTGTACTTTTTTAGGTACCCACCACTTTTGGCTAGGAAATTTTTCTTGAATGATATTTTTATCAATATTTTCTGACACTTTGATCTAGTATTTTCATTCCTCTATTTCTAGTATTCTAATTTTATTTTCTTTTTACAATGTACTGGATTTTCTGTATATTTTATGTCAGGAAGTATGAGAATTACCTTTTTTTGGCTCATGCATCTATCTATCAGTTCTATTGCATGTTCAATGTCTTCCATCTCTGCATTCTCTTGCTAAACCTTGCCATTCTCGCTCCAGTATGAACCCCTATATTTCTCTTTCCATTATTCCCTCAGTTTGTATTTTCTTCCATGCTTCTAGTTCTTGGTCTCTAATAGTTTGTTTCTTTCAACTCTTGGTTTGTTGTTGTTCACTGTATTTATAGAATTTATTGGTTGCCTGCACTTTTTTGTTTGTGTTTTCCTGGCTTTCTTTGAGGTATTAATTGACTTCCTCCAATTGTTAGTGTTTTCCTTGATTTCTTTAAATGATTATGCAGTTTCCTCTTTAATGACCTCCATCACATTCACATAGTTGGCCTTTGCCTTATAAGGATTACGATCCAGCTATTTTGGGTTATTTGAGGCTCTTTTTGGTAATAAAAATGGACTCATACTAATTAACCAGAGAGGGATCAATGTTGGTCTTTATTACATAATATAGTGTTGATGTCATAGAAGGGAATGGTGTTATCACTTTGCAAAGTAAAAAGTTCATTTTCATGTGGATGAACTTGATATACAATAGTTTGTTTCCATGAAATGAGGCATATTGTGGGGCCCACAAATGGAATCATGATAGAAACAGTATGAATACTACCTAATTCATTCCATATTTATTTGTATAAAAAGTCAATTATTGATTTCAAATGCATCACTGCTCCAATCTCCTGTTTGATTTTATTCCCCCAAAATTCCATCTTATTAAGAATTCCTTCATGTTTTTTTCAAGTCCTTACGATTTTTTATTTCTACACACAGACATGTTGCCTGTAGCTGAGATTTCCTCTTTACAGGTAATCGAGAATTGCTTTGAGCACCCTATCCTTTCTCTGCTGCTCACCCCTGGAATGTGTGTCTAGCAAATTTTTCAGACTGTTACTTGACTGTTCAGTGAAAAGAAAAATACAACATTAAGTGGGTTTCTTCCAACCTCACTGATTTATCTTGGGGCTTAAAATGAAAAGGTGCCTGTGCAAGAATCACTTTCTAAGACCAGCTTTGAAGCAGGGTTAGTCACAGTACAAAAGGGATTGGTAAAGAGGGTAAAAGCTTCCCTATTTTGAATTTGATTGATATTAGCAAGGAGTGGAGTGGTATTCACTTTTAGATGATCAATAAATGTACCGACTGGTCATTTATTGGATCTGCACATTAGGGAATCAAGAATCTGGATAAAAAAAACTGAACTTACGTTAAACCAAATTTCTGTATTTACACTATTTCAAACATAAGAGGAAATCCGGGTATCATGATGTGACCCTATGTAAAAGGTCTATTATTTTCTAGATTTAAAATATTCAACCTGAGAGAAAATTTATAAGTATAATTTATCTACCCTAATACAGGATCGTAGATTCTGTAGACATGGCCATAATTCCTGGAATATTTTAAAGTTATATTGGAAACATAATTACATCATTTCTTTCCTGCCTTCCATGATTGCTTAATAAGTATGCCTAAAGCCTAGTTCTGGGGGAAGAAAACGATATGGTGCTTCAGTTACCAGGCTTGATATCTGGGGAGTCCATGAAGGAGAGAGAAGAGGAAGAAAGGAAAATGGAAAATAGGTTAAAGGAATTGGCCAGGAGGACTGGACTTTGTGTATGAAGAGTCTAGGTAGAACATGACAAGTTATATCTCAGTTATTAACAGGAAGTATACAAAATAGTCTGTCCAACTCTAGTGCTTTATATTTTATTATAAATAACAATTCTTTTATGTCTTTTATTTGTACCTTCTTGATTCAAGTGTGATAAAAAATAAATATGAAAATAGTATTTACCACAACTAGGTGGCTTTCATTTTTGTTTCTGGCTGATGATTAAAATAGATTGAAAAGTAAGATGGCAGAAGATACTCAGTAGTCCTGGCTCTTGTTCTCTCTAGAAAATGTCACATTGTGCTTTCAGACATCTTTTTTCTCAAGTAGACAGAGAGGAAGAACTGTTTCTGTAACCCATTTTCATAGTACAAAAATGTTAGATGATACTCATCATATCTTAATTTGTCTTAACCAAAGTAGAAATTAGTCATAGCAAATCTTTACATAATAAACAACTTTGAGCTTACAACTAGGACAGCACTGTCCATTGTGACACCAATTAACAAAGTTTGGTGGAAAGTGGTTTCATTCGTAAATCCACAGTCTTGATGATATTGAGAACTGGGAATCTCAACTGAGAAATGGCTACCATAATTTTGGCTTTATTTGTAAGCCATATACTTAATTAATTATTAATATAGGTGATGGTACTGACTGTGTACCCCCTCTAGCTGAGTTGTTTTGGAAGCTATAAGAATGAGGACTACAGACAACATGGACATGAAACCAGTAATCAACATTGTTCCACATGCTTTCATGGAGTGCTTACATCCAATTTCATGCCTTGGTTTCATTCAGTATACTGTGACCAAGGAACATAGGAAAGTAAACACTTTTCTCACATGTGTCTCTTGATCATGGTGGGGTTTTTTTTTTTTTTTTTGGTTTTGGTTTTGTTTGAGCAACAGAATCTAAGACTTATCCTTAATGTTAAAATGCCTCTGTTGAAATTTGGAATATTATAGACTCTTGATGCAATAAAGGCACTGATTTGAAAAGTGAAACTAGATTGGGTGTTAGCAGAGTGTGAAGTACAGTGACAGTATTGCATGTGACAACACAGAAGCGCTGGGCATTGGAATAGCTTTACAATGAACTAGAACTATGTTAAGAATATCAGGTAACATACAATGAAGGTAACGTTTATGAAAAGGCCAATGTGGTTCAAGTTGTGCCTGAAATATTATGCTCTGTAAATTTATGAGATTATGAAAATAAAGTATTTAAGTGTGTAAAATCACTAATGGAAATGCCCCATACAAGACCTTTACCACAATAAGGTTAGTGAAGTTTATGGACACATAAATCACTCTAGATGAAGGGTCTCATCATAAATTGTATCAAAATATGTGTACTAAATATTATATCAGTTTAATATTATACACACAAACATGCACATATAAACACATACTCAATTTTAATTCTTTATATCAGGTGATGAAGGTCAGTGTCATTTTTCTCTCAAAGTACTGTTTTCATCTTTATTTTTTAAATATTATTTGGTGGCTTATTCTTGACATTGTCATATAATTGCTTTTGTTTATATTTCCTGTCTCTAAGTCATCCTTTTTACCACTCCCGACACTCCTAAAATGCACTTGTCCTCTTACCTCATTAATTTTTACTGAATGTGTACATTTTCACACACACACACACACACACACATCATATGGTAATGAGCTGCAGTATGCAAGCAAGGCAGAGCCTGCATGTTGTTGATGGGCGGGGTCAGCGTGTGATCATGGAGGGGCGTGGCCGTTGTAGGGCTGTGTAGGTGAAGGGCTGGGTTGGGGTGACATCACTCCAATCATGGAAGCTTCAGTCAATTACCTGTGGGGGCGGGGTCCAGATCCCCTGTCACTCACGTGCTCCACTTGGGCCTGTCAGTCAGCATTCTGCCCAGCCCCAGGCGTTCAGGTCCTCCCAGGACCAAGGGTTCAGGGCAGGAAGGGCAGGAAGTGAGGACAGGGGTGGGGCGGAAGGAAACAGGATTGAGAATGGGCGGGGCAGAGCAGGAACAAAGGAAACATGGACCAGAAGAGACAGACGTGGAGGACAGGACTCAGTTGTGTCCTAAGGAAAGCGAAATGGATATGACAGCCTGACTTCCGCTGGGCTTCCGCTCCCCAGGAAGAGAAGCGCCGGCCCCTCCCAACCGGAGCCCCCGCCTCTCCCTAGAGGCCTCGTGGGGGTGGCTGGACTCATGAATCACAGTCCCATGTCTGGACGCACTCCCAGGATGCTCCGGGCCTCTAGGGGTCTGAGAGAGAGGGGTCTTCGGGTCTCGGCCCTCAGCACCTGAGCAGTTCACTACTTCTGGGTTCCTGCACATGCTGATGTCACTTCCGGTCCTGGCATCGCTGTGAGCCTGAGAGAAGGTTGGCCAGGATGTCACGCCCCCTGCCAGGCTGACCTGTCAGTCACCTGAGTCCCCGCCCACGCGCCCAGCCCCGTGTGCCACTGACCCCCTGACCCCGCTGACCCCAAGCAATCAGGGAGAGCATGGAAACCCCTTGTCAGGGAGTGGACCTTGTCTCAAAATTATTCTTTAGGAACAGGGAACCATGTCAGTCATGGAAACCTTTGGGAGAGGCAGGGCCTGCGGAGGGGCGTGGCGAGCACTGTGGTCGTGTCTCTGAAACGCCGAGCCAGGACGGGGGCGGGGCTTCCTGCTTAGGGGGCGTGTCTATCATTTCACAGGCTTCCTTTTCCATGTAAGTCTTCAACTTTCACAATTGTTTCTGTGTGTTTCTTCAGATTTATCTGAAATATTTTTTCTCGAAAGCCGTCGATTTGATTAGAAAATTTTTCTCTAGGGTTTGACAGATACTATTGATCTGTTATCTTTGCCTACAATTCATGTGCATTATTTTCCATCAAATTTTCTTCAACTTTAACATATATATATATATATATATATATATATATGTATATGTATATGTATATATATATGTGTGTGTGTGTGTGTGTGTTATTTATATATAAATATTTTCTTATATTTATTCTCTTAATAATAATATAATAAAGATAAAGATAAAAATAAAATTTATATATTATATATATTTCTACAGCACATGTAGAAGCTTTGACATAATTTTCTTTTGTTTCTCATCATTCTCTTTCATGATCCACTTTTGCATTAATTTCTATACATGGTGTGCAGACATTTTCATGTTCCCTGTGGAGATGTCATTCCTCAGGGCGTCTCTACTGTGACCCCGGGATGTAGGGAGATGGTCTATGGCCTACCCCATCGTCTGTAGCTAGAGGAACAC
The DNA here is from genome assembly GCF_947179515.1 of Apodemus sylvaticus. Lineage (NCBI taxonomy): Eukaryota > Metazoa > Chordata > Mammalia > Rodentia > Muridae > Apodemus > Apodemus sylvaticus. Next base: position 60,954,436 of record NC_067490.1, read on the forward strand.
AAGTGAACTTGTAAAAGTAAGACGGGATAGTGGGTGGATAGACTAGGCATAGGACCAAACGGAAAGAGAGAAAAATTTTGTGATAAAATTGGAGATTGGATGGAATCTATTTGTGATAAAACTGAATACATAGTTACCTTGTTAAAATTGAAGCTCTCCGTGTAAAATAATACAAATAAAATTCCAGACATAAATATCATTTCTAAAATAATGAAAAAAGAAATAGGAAATTTTTCTGATAAAACTGAATTTTTACATGCAAAATATTTCTGAGAAAGTTGAAAAAATATATAGAAAAATGTTAAAATTGAAAAATTTGTTGGAAAATAATAATGCTAAAATAGTAATAATACAAAATAAATTAATTTAGTTTAGAAATATGTCCTAAGTCTTCCAGTTTATCTTTATTATTTTCCATGATAATCTTCAATTTTGACACTCTTTCTATTTAAAGGCCACTATCATCTTTACAAGGTTGGATTGTAGTCATTTTTCTATATTTCAGGATATTCCAGGCTTGCTGAAATTGTGTAGGCCTACTTTGGAGGTATTATGTGTTCATATCTTTTGCTGATTGTGTTGTTTCAAGGGTATCCTGTAAATTTGGGTCCATAAAAGTTCTTATTGTAGTGGGTGTTGGGAGGGCATGTGCCTTGTCGATCCTGCTGTGGCAGTCATCTGATGGATATGCTTAGTTTGTCTTTTTTCAGACCTCCAGTTATTTATCTTTCAGATGAAGGTGTGTGGAGAGGTGGCAGGAGAATGGAGATGTTCCTGAGTTCTCAGACTGCTGAGTGAAACTTGGCTTGATGCAGGAGGCTCAGAGATCAGGGATGATGGGTGGGCCAAGGGAAGCTTACCAGAGTGTGTCTGGAGTCTTATGAATGTGAACAAGAGATTTGTGATGTCTTTATTGTTTCTGATTTTATTTTAAGTCTTAGTCTCTTTTGTTCTATTCCATCCTCTTTTAAATTGTATTTTCTTGCATTTCTACAAGGGATTTATTTTTTCCTCTCTAAGGGCTTTTACCCGTTTTTCTGTGGGTTTCTGTATTTCATTAAAGGGATGGTTTTTATCCTCATTAAAGACATTTGTCTTCCTCACGAGGTGATATTTTAGGTTAGAATCTTGTTCTTCATGTGTGCTTGGGTATCCAGGGTAGTACAACTGGGTTCTAATAATGTGAAATTACATTGGGTTCTGTTGGTTATGTTCTTGCATTTTTCTTTCACCACCTGGTCATTTCTGTTAACTTACCTGGGCCTATAGACTGGACCAGGCCACTTTGGAGACAGACAGTGCTATCTCTGGTTAGTTCAGACCTTCCATAGCCATGCTTTGTGCAACCATCATGCATCCCTATGGCTCTAATTAGTGCAGACCTCTTGAAAGCCAGGTTTGATTTGGGTCTGGAGTAGACATATTGATCTGCCATAGTTTGAATTGAAGGTGCAGACTGTAAGGACAACATGGCTCAGGAAGAGCTTCATAGATACCACAGGTGCTGGTCTCTGGGGGGTGGGAGGGGTATGTCCAAAATGGTGTGTGTATTCAACCAAAGTTTGACTTATGTTCGTAAAGATGGAAGAGCAGCTATTAGACAGGTAGCCCATTAGATATGGGTGGTACACCCTGCTTTCCTAAGTTCAGACTATAGAAGCCCTTCGGGTGTAAAATTTATATAGAATATGGAATATCTTTTGGTGTTCCATGTTATCATAGTTCAGTATATGGGACAATGAATCTTGGAATGAAATATAGGACACTGTATTACAAGCTGAGTTTTATGATTTAAAGGTTATGTACTGGCTGGTTTTGTGTATCAATTTGACACAGGCTAGAGTTATCACAGAGAAAGGAGCTTTAGTTGGGGAAGTGCCTCCATGAGATCCAGCTGTGGAGCATTTTCTCAATTAGTGATCAAGTGGGGAGGGCCCCTTCTGGGTGGTACCACCTTTGGGCTGGTGTTCTAGGGTTCTATAAGAGAGCAGGCTAAGCAAGCCAGAGGAAGCAAGCCAGTAAGAAACATCCCTCCATGGCCTCTGATTCAGTTCCTGCTTCCTGACCTGCTTGAGTTCCAGTCCTGACTTCCTTTTGTGATGAACAGCAATGCACAAGTGTAAGCTGAATAAACCCTTTCCTCCCCAACTTGCTTCTTGGTCATGATGTTTGTGCAGGAATATAAACCCTGACTAAGACAGACTATAAGGGTACAACTTGGAAGAATCATCCTAGCAAGCCTGCACAGCTATGTATTTTAAATGTTACTGAAGTACTATTTCATGTGTTAAAAATCATATTTATAACTAAGCTAAATACATTTTCATTAGATTAAGTTAGAGTTTTTACATAAGTCATGGAAATTATAATCGACTGAGATGTTCTTTGTAATGAAGAAAATGAAATTATGCTTATTGGTACTTGGATGTAAAATAGATATCACATTGCCTTTCAAATATCTATGGTTAATGAATAAGATCATTGCTATTGCATATCTCATGCATGAAAGAGGAAGTCTTTCCATCTATGGAGAGTGATGAGTGCATATACTCAAAATGCTTCAATACTTTGACAAAATCATATTTTGGTGCCATATCAAACTTTGTTTTAAGTGATTAAAGAAACAAAAATCAATATCTGATTAATGAGAAGCAAACATGGCAAGAAGATTTCCTTATAAATGATATCCAACATTTAATGAAAATACAACACCAATACTTCATAATTTTTTCTAGGAAATGAAAATGGGATAGACGCTATCTCATGTTACACATAGCACAACATGGAATCAAATGTCTGATTACAACAAGAAATAAAGGGACAACAAAACTGAACAGAAGCTATGGAATATTATTTTTGAAACATGGAAGAACATTTAACTTTATATACTCATAAAGTACTGTAGGGAATATCTTAAGATTGCAATTCAACAGAATAACTTAAAGGAAAAAAAAAAACAACAAAGACTCCCTTGATAATCAGGAAGGATACAGTGGTGTGTGGTGTGCCTTCTATCTACTATGTCAAGTCAATAACATGAGCTTAAGGCAGAAAGAAAATCCATTTCAGGAAATAGTATTTGTGTTTCAAGGACAGGGAGGATGTCTCTGTAGAAAACAAAATGGATTCTCACCTCTCAATCTTGGCAAAATCAAATTCAAATTTATTGAAACACTATTTTTTTACCAGTAGCCTGGCTATAGTGAGTATGATATGGATACAAGTCAAATGCTCATGTGTACCAAATGACTTCCAAAGTAGCCACAGCCCAGGATGGCATTTCCATAGTAGTTACAGTAGAGTGAAGAGTCAGCATTCACACACATTCATAATACTCTTGACATGATATTACCACCCAGTATAAAACAAATATAGAATATCACAATATCAAGACACTCAAATTTCTAATCTATAGGTCTGCAAATGTTGTAAAAATATTCAAATTGACAAAGTCATAATTCAAGCAAAGTGTGAAATAAATTTTTATTCATATTAGCTATGATGGTACAAAAAACTGCATAGCAAGATTTTATTTTAATCCAGGGACATAACAAGAATTACAAAAATGGAGTTAAAAATTCCATTTAATTCAGTGTGTATATTATGGGACAAAAATAATGTATTTCAAAAAATATGAATCAAATTCACTGTTCCATCTGTGTCACTCATTGTAATCTTACCAACTTAAATCATTAGCCTAACATACATACATTTGTGTTGTTACAATGGACAGGACATTTTCAAAACAAATACCAACTAGACATGAATTAGAAACATAAGTTATATGCTAACAATAGGAATATAATACTCTCTCAGAAATGGCATGTGAATTCTTTTATTTCTTTGAGAAAAGCATATGAAATTGTTCTCAACCTTCTTAATGAGATGTGAACAAACATCAACAAAGAAATATTTCATCAAATGGCACTGATTTCCAGGGACTGATGATCAGGGAAAACATCAGCATAATAACTCAGTGAATGTCTGCACAGGTACTGATATTGGAGAGGATGGATGTTAAAACTTTATAAATACAGGCAGTTTTGGATTTAGCATAATGACATATTCTACAGATGACAGTAAATCTGATATTTTGTATACAAGATTAGCATACAATAGTATATGAACAACAGAGAGAATGATCAAATCCTGGCTCAGTGTTTCATGTGAGACTGTGCTTCCCTACACTAGATAGTGAAAGACATAATGTACCATGATTCTCCTCAAAGTGTGAATGATATGGAACTTTTATGACCTTCTAATCTCTGGTCTATGGAAGTTCTTGTTCATACATATGTCTGTTGACACATATTCTGGTCCAAGCTGCCCAGGAGAAGATTGTCCTTGGGAATTATGCCATGCATTTGAGTAAAATCATGGCAACTGAGGATGGATAAAATGATCACAATACTTTGATAGTGATAGCTGCTTCACTTTATGATTCTTCTGTATTAGTTTAGTAGGAAATTCATTTCTGATGTTTTCTGTATTTTCCACACTTCATTGGAAAAATAGTGGAAATTTTCATTGGTCACACTTTTATAAGCCATAATATACTTTAAAATTAAAAATATATGAACTCTGTCAATATACTTTTCAGGTGTAGAAATAAAACTTAGCGCCAACACTCAATTGAAAATGCAAATTTCATCAAAAAAAGCATGTTTAGTATGTTTACTTTTGATGAGAGGTAACTGCTAATAATAACAGATGAACTGCTAACTGTGTTGGGGCAGATGAACAAATTTCTTATGGAGAGAAGATTTCTGTGTTCACACATCACTTAAAGGATCTCAAAGAATAAGGATGATTGAGGTGTTAAGAGAAATCTGATAGGGTTTTAATAAATTGACATATTAACAACACACTAGAAGTAAACATTAAAAAGAGCCCAAATGATAAAAATCTGCATATGTGTTATATTATATAATTTTGTGTACTTTGAAATGGATAAATAATTTAAATGAAATGTAATTTAAAATAGCAATTCTGTTGGATGATTATTAACATTTGAAAATATTAAAATAATGTTCTACAAGCATTCTGGAAATATTAATATTATTGATAGATTATCTCACTGTGCATAAAATTAGTATTTTCTTTATCTACAGATTGTTTATTCTGTAATAAAATTGCTAACATATTCTTACTGATAAAATATTTTTTCCTTGTAACACAGATATACATTTTTAAGTATAATGATTGTTGTTCAATATACACAGGTATAAAATGCATTTTAAAAACTATAACACAATGCCAGGTATTATCAAATAAGAGCTTTTGAAAATATATTTTTTCTTTTCATTATTGGGTATTTTTTAATTTTTATTTCAAATGTTATTTCTTTTCCTGTTTCCACTTCAGAAACAACCTATCTCATTCCTCGCCCTATCTCATCCCACCTAAAGTCACCTCACCTCCCTGGAATTACACTGGGGTATCAAGCCTTCCTAGGACCAAGGGCCTCTTGTCCCATTGATGCCCTACAAGGCCATCCTCTACTTCATATTCAATTGGAGCCATGGGTCCATCCATTTGTACTCTTTGTTTGGCTGTTTGGTTCCTGGGAGTTCAATTTTCAACCTTCTACATACCGACGGCCAATTGAACAAGCACTATAACTTGAAAATGATGTCTTTTTTTTTTCCTCTGGACGATTTTAGCTCCTTTATCAAAGATCAAGTGACCATAGGTGTGTACGTTCATTTCTGAGACTTCAATTCTGTTCCATTAATCTCTCTGCCTGTCTCTTTATTAATACCATACAAATTTTATCTGTAACAAAGTGTAAGGTCAGAAACGGTGAGTCCCACAGATGCTCTTTTATTGTTAAGAATAGTTTTCACTATCTTTGTTTTGTTTTTGTTTTTGTTATTCCAGATGAATTTCCAAATTGCTCTTTCTAACTCTATGATGAATTGAGTTGGAATTTGATGGGGATTACATCAAATTTGTATGTTGCTTTCAGCATGATGGCCATTTTTACAATATTAATCCTGCCAATTCATGAGCTTGGGAGACCTTTCCACCTGTTGAGGTGTTTTTGCTTTCTTTTTCAGTGACTTGAAATTCTGGTCATATAGATCATTTGCCTGCTTGGTTAGAGTCACACCAAGGTATTTTGTAATGTTTGTGACTATTGTGAAGGATGTTCTTTCCCTTACTTCTTTCTCAGCTTGTTTATCCTTTGTGTAGAGGAAGGCTAATGATTTGTTTGCATTAATTTTATGTTCAGACACTTCACAGATGTTGTTTAAAAGCTTTAAGTATTCACTGATGGAATTTTTGGGGTCACTTAATTATATTATCATATGATCTACAAATAGTGATAGTTTGACTTCTTTCTTCCCAATTTGTATCCCTTTCACCTCATTTGGTTTTCTAATTGCTCTAACTAAAAATTCAAGTACTATATTGAATTTAGAGGACAGCCTTTTTTAGTCCCTTCACTGACTTTAGTCCAGATGCTTCAATTTTCTATTAAGTTTGATGTTGGGTACCCATTTGGTGTATATTGCTTTTACTATGACTGGGCATGGGCCTTGAATTTCTCATCTTTCCAAGCCTTTTACCATGAATATGTATTGAATTTTGTCAAATGCTTTCTCAGCATCTATAAGATGATCATGTTGCTTATTTTTTTGAGTTTGTTTATACTGTGAATCACGTTGATGGATCCCCATATTGAACCATCCCTGTATCCCTGTTATTAAGCCTACTTGTTGTTGTTGGATAATCATTTTGAAGTGTTATTGGATTTAGTTTGTGGGAATTCTATTGGGTAATTTTGCATAGGTATTCATAAGGAATATTTGGTACTAGATTTCTTTACTTGCTATATCATTTTGTGGCTTAGGTATCAGTGTAACTGTGGTTTCATAGAAAATTTTGGGTAGTGTTCCTTCTGTTTCTATTTTATGGAATAGTTTGAAAAGTTTTGATAGTAGATCTTCTTTGAAGGTCTGATAGATTTCTTCACTAAAACCATATGGCCCTGGACTTTTTGTGATTGAGAGGCTTCTAATGACTGCTTCTATTTCCATGGGGAGTATAAGGCTCTTTAGATGGATTACCTGATCCTGACTTACCTTTGGTATATGATATTTGTCTAGAAAATTAATCAAGTTAATCCACCTTTTCAGTTTTGTTAAATAGAGACATTTGTAATAGGATATGATTATTTTTTAATATTTTTATTTTCTATATTCTTTGCTTACATTTCAAGTGATTTCTCCTTTCCCAGAACCCCCTCCCCATTTGTCCCATAAATCTTCTTCTCTCCATCCCTTCTCCAATCACCACCCTCCCTTTTCTCTGTCCTTATATTCCCCTCCAATACTAGATCAATCCTTTTCAGGATCAGGACCCTCTCCAAACTTCTTCATGGGAGTCATTTGTTATGCGATTTGTGCCTTGGGTATTCAGGGCTTCTGGGCTAATTAATATCCACTTATCAGAGATTGCATTCCATGTGTATTCTTTTGTGGTTGGGTTACCTCACTTAGGATGATATTTTCCAGATTAAACCATTTGCCTAAAAATTTTTTGAATTCATTTTTTCTAATTGCTGAGTAGCATTCCATTGTGTAAATATACCACATTTTCTGCATCCATTCCTCCTTTGAGGGACATCTGGGTTCTTTCCAGCTTCTGGCTATTACAAATAAGGCTGCTATGAACATAATGGAGCATGTGTCTTTATTGCATGACGGGGAATCCTTTGGGTATATGCCCAGGAGAGGAATACCAGGGTCCTCTGGAAGTGTCATGTCCAGTTTTTGAGGAACCGCCAGACACATTTCCAAAGTGGTTATATCATCTTACAGACCCACAAGCAGTGGAGGAGTGTTCCTCTTTCTCCATATCCTCGCCAACACCTGCTGTCTCCTGAGATTTGACCTTAGCCATTCTGACTGGTGTAAGGTGAAATCTCAGGGTTGTTTTGATTTGCATTTCCCTAATGACTAATGATGTTGAGCACTTCTTAAGGTGCCTCTCGGCCATCTGAATTTCTTCAGGTGACAATTCTTTGTTTAGAACTGTACCCCATTTTTAATAGGGTTATTTGATTCCCTGGCGTCTATTCTCAGTTTCTGTTGTTATGTCTCCCTTTTCGTTCCTGATTTTTTTTTTTTAATTTGGTTACTGTCTCTGTGCTCTATGGCTAGTCTGGCTAAGGTATTATCCATCTTGTTGATTTTCTCAAAGAACCAAATCCTAGTTTTGTTGATTCTTTTTATAGTTCTTTCTCTTTTAACTTGGTTGATTTTATTCCTGAACGTAATTATTTCCTGCTGCCTAGTCCTCTTGTATATATTTATTTATTTCTGATCTAGTTCTTTCAGATGAGCTGTTAAGGTGATAGTGTATGATCTTTCTACTTTCTTTATTGAGGCATTAAGAGCTATGAGATTTTCTCTTAGCATTGCTTTCAATGTGTTCCATAATGTGGATAGGCCACTCCTTTATTTTCATTGAATTCTAAAAAAAAAAATTTGATTTCTTTATTTTTCTCTGATCAAGTTATTATTGAGAACATAGTTTGTTCAGCTTCCATGTATATGTGAGCTTTCTGTTGTTTTTGTTGTTATTGAATATTAGCCTTTGTATGAGGTAGTCACATAGACCATATGGGATTAATTCAATGTCCTTGTATCTATTGAAGGTTGTCCAATTTTGTGGTCAATATTGAGAAGGTAACAATATATTTCTTAATGGTTCAATTTTTAATATTTTATGCTCTTTTCCTATGCTCCTATGCTTAATCACCAAATAATATTGTGTACGTATTGAAATAATTCAATTCTCAAAATTAGATCAAGGATCATCAGCTATGGATATTATTAAGTATGCATTAATGCTATTTTCAAAGTACGAATAGATATCAATATAAAAGTTGAACACTATTTTTGAAGTATTATTTGCTTCTCAAGATACACAATGTTATTAAAATATCTGATGTATAAAATGGTTTTAAATATTAAAAAATAAGAATATGTTGTATATTGTAGAAGTGTTTTAAGAAAAACTTTTTAAGATGTATCTGTTGAATTACATCTCCAGGACTATTTTATAGTGTCTTATTCAATAGAACTGTAATCTAATTCAAGGATGGCATTGAGAGATAGAACAAACTCTCAATTTACATGTATACACAATTTTTCATATCATATCATATATCATATCATAGCACCCTGATTCTATGAATTCTTCAATTATATTCAGCTCTAAATATTCCTCATTTATGAGACTTATTTCAAGATATTTAGTTAGAAATTTAGCATGTTTCATAGTACAAACTTTACTGCAACTGAAATTTTATGTTTCAAGCATCTCACTTAATCATCACTATGTCTTCTTTTAGAATACCAGCAAGAATATATGAGTTTTTTTCTGCTAATGTATTTTGCTACTGATAAAATCAATGAGAATCCTTATCTTTTACCCACTATGTCTTTGATGTTTTCTGTCATTGTTGGTCTGTGTCAAGAAACATTGGGAGGTCTGGATATATTATATTCACCACAAAACAATACCATGAATTTTATTAATTATATCTGTGGAAAATATCAAATTTGTGATGTAGACCTTATAGGCCCATCATGAAAAACATCCTTAAAACTGGCAATTCATTCTATTATACCAAAGGTAAGAATGTGTGACACTGAATGAGTCAACAACATTAAATTCCATTAAATGTGTCAACAAGAAAAAGTTCACAGTATGCATTTTTGAGTGTCCTGCTACACACACACACACACACACACACACACACACACACACACAGAGAGAGAGAGAGAGAGAGAGAAAGAGAGAGAGAGAGAGAGAGAGAGAGAGACATACACACAGACCCAAACGTACACTATATATACTTATATAAAGTAATTATATATCACTATATATCAGTGTATATCTATCTATCTATATCACTATATATAATTCACTGTATATACATATCACAATATATACATATAGATATAGATAGATAAATAGATAGATAGATAGATAGATAGAGAGAGAGAGAGAGAGAGAGAGATAAATATCAATGTATAAATTAAGGAATTAAGTAATCGGGTCATAAATGTACTGGACAAACAGGCAAAACTGTGTTCTAGAAAATTCAGACTTGTCAGAAATAGATGAGAATCTAAAAGGAATAATACATGATTCTTAAAGGATAATTGTACTATCCTTGATCAGAGTTTGGAAAGGAGAGCAACATTATTTGTATATAACTCCAAACATTCTAATAATCATATTCCTTATGTGGATGTTTCATTCTCTCTTCTACATACTTTAGGTTTTCTTTGGACCATTTAGTCCTAACCTAAGTGACCATGACCAGTTTCCTTATGTCCATGAGTTAGCCACAAAGGACACATATTTGTCCCATGGAATGGTCTCCTTGATGCTTCATTTTAGATGGACTTAGATAGGACTGGTCATCTCAGATGATGACCAGGACATTCAGTTTCTCTCAGATTTAAGAGAAAAATTGCAAAGGTATGAGATTTGTTTAGCTTTTGTGAATGTGATCCCAGAAACCTTGCAGACATACACGACAAATTCTATGATATATGATAAACAAATTATGTCATCTTCAGCAAATGTTATCATTTATCGTGAGATGAACTCCACTTTAGAAGTCAGCTTTAGAGGATGGGAATATTTAGGTGCTCAGAGAATCTGGATCACTACTTCACAATGGGATATTATCACTTGTAAAACAGAATTCAGCCTTGATTTTTTCCATGGGACTGTTACTTTTGCACATCATATAGGTGAGATTGTTGAATTCAGTAATTTTATGCAAACTCTGAACACTGATAAAATACCCAGTAAACATTTCTCAGTCTTTACAGGGGTGGAATTATTTTAATTGTTCAATCTCTAAGAACAGCAGTAAAATGGGTCATTTTGCATTCAATAACACATTGGAATGGAGAGCAGTGCACACATATGGCATGGCCCTGAGTGAAGAATGTTACAATTTGTATAATGCTGTGTATGCTGTGGCCCACACCTACCATGAACGCATTCTTCAACAAGTAGAGTCTCAGAAAATAGCAGAACTCAATGCAGAGTTCACTGACTGTCAACAGGTAAAGTTTTTTTTTTTTTTTTTTTTTATATTTCATTGTGGTTAGATTTACCATTTTGACCTTTTAAATGGACCAAGGGAAACAACTGCACATTTGTTAGATTATTCTCTCAATGAAATTTTCTACACTGCAATGCTCCCTAATTAATCTTTCACATGGATGAATATGATGCACAAAGTAAAATTTAATAGGAGAGCCTTCAGGACCCAGGAACCAAGGAACGGCTCAGGACAGGATCATTTGGTATTCTTCCTGCACCTTGTAGATAGCTGACTATGTGCTAATTATCTCCATAACAAAATTTCTCCTGGAGAGAAATGGTTTCTCAGGAGTAATGACACACAGGCTTGGAGGAGAGACAAGCCTCAGTCAGAGACAGATCAGCTAACACCAGTGATAACAAAATAGCAAGATATGGGGACAAGATTATAAGCAACATATCCCAAGGCAAATTGGTATCATCAACATGCAATTCTCCCACCACAGCAAACCCTGGAAACCACAACACACAAGAAAAACAAGACTCTGATTTGAAAGCATATCTTATGATGAAGATAGAGGACTTTAAATAGGGAATAAATAACTCCCTTAAAGAAATACAGAACACAGGAAAACAGCCAGAATCTCATAAAAAGGAAGCACAAAACTCACATAAAGATTTTCAGAAAAAGACAACTAAAAGGGGGAAGGAATTTCACATCATCCATGATCTAAAATAGAGATATATACAATAAAGAAGTCATGAATGGAGACAGCCCTGGTGTTAGGAAATCTAGAAAAGAGATCAGGAGTCATAAATGTAAACATCACCATCAGAATCCATGAAACAAAAGGTATCTCAGGTATAGAAGATGCCATACAAAACATTGACACAAACTTAAAAAATTCAAAATGCAAAAATATTCTTAACTAAAAGCATCCATGAAATCAAGGATACAATGAGAAGACCAACTCTAAGGTAATAGGTTTAGAAGAGAGCCACAATTCCCAACCTAAAGGGACAGTAAATATCTTCAACAAAATTACAGAAGAAAACTACCATAACCTAAAGTAAGAAAAACCCATGAACATACAAGAAGCGTACAGAAATTTAAATAGACTAGACAAGAAAAGAAAATCCTCCTGTCATATAATAATCAAAGCACCAAATGCAGAATTCAAAGAAAAAATATTTAAACAGTAAGGGAAAAATGTTCAACTAACATAAATGCAGGTCTATCATAATTATACCAGACTTCACATCAGAAACTATGAAAGCCAGAAGATCTTGGACAGGTGTCATTCAGACCCTAAGAGAACAAAATTGCCAACCCAGGCTGCTATACACAGCAAAACTCTCAGTTACCATAAATGGAGAAAACAAGATATTCCATGAGAAAAACAAATGTTCACAATATTTTTGCACAAATACAACCCTAAAAAGTATAATAAATTGAAAATGCCAATGCATGGAGGGAAATCACACCTTAGAAAAAGCAATAAATTAATCTTTAAAAAAACCCAAAAGAAGATAATTATACAAGCAAGAAAATATCAGAAAGCAACAAATACTATTCCTTAATATCTCTTAACATCAATGCAAATAAAAAGACAGACTAATAGAATGGATATGCAAACAGGACCCAGCATTTTGCTCCATACAGGAAATACACCTCAGTGGCAAATACAGGCAGGGCCTCAGAGTAAAAGGTTGGACAATAATTTCCAAGCAAATGGTCCCAAGAAAAAAGCTGGAGTAGATTCTAATAATGAATAAAATCAACTTTCAGCACAAGGTTATCAAAAAAAGATTAGGGAAGGACACTACACAGTCATCAAAGGAACAATCTACCAAGAAGAACTCTCAGTTCTGAACATCTATGCTTCAAATGCAAGGGATCCCACATTCACAAAAGAAACTTTATTAAACCCCAAAGCATACATTGCACCCCACATACTAATAGTGGGAGACTTCAACATCCCACTCTTAGAAATAGACTGATCATGGTAAAAGAAACTAAATAGAGACACAGTGAAACTAATAGAACTTCTGAAACAAATGTATCTGTCAGATATTTGTAGAATATTTCATCCTAAAGCAAAAGAATATATTTTAATCTCAGCACGTCATGGTGCCTTCTCTAAATTTGACCACAGAACCAGTCACAAAACAGGCCTCAGCAGATACAAGGTGTTTGAAGATAATCCCATGCATCTAATCACATCACCAAAGATTTAAACAGGGTTTGAAAACACAACAAAAAGAAAGAAACAAACCAAAAAAAAAAAAAAAAAAAAAAAAAAAAAAAAAAAAAAAAAAAAAAACAAGAAATCCCACATAAACCTGGAAACTGAACAACACCCTACTAAGTGATAACTTTGTCAAGGCAGTAATAAAGAAATTAAAGACTTTTTAGAATTTAATGAACATGGAGGCACAACATACACAAACCTTTGGTACACAATGAAAGCAGTGCTAAGAAGACTCATAACTCTGAGTATTTGTAATTCCCACAAAAACATGGAGATTAGAGGACAGTAATTCACTAATGTCTTTTCATTCACACTGAGCAGTAGGGCCCAGCCATAGAGGAGGTGTATGCCTGTCTGGAAATCACAGTGCAGCAGATACAGGATTAGGTCTTCAAAACAAGTCTTATTTATATATGATAAGCCAAGTCTCAGCTACAGAAGACACTGCTTTAAACAGAAAAAAAATCAAGTACAAAAGCCTCTGAGTAAAAGGAATGAAAGTCTTAATGATGTGGATACTATGGAGAATAGAAACAAATAAGTGATTAGAGAAGTTACACATAGAGAAAATGAAATTCAAAAAGTAATAGGAACCAATGAATTTTTTAAAAATATAAATATGTTTTAAAAAGGTAGATAGATATACTAAATTTGTAATAGAATAGGAATTTGATGGTAGATGGAATGACCAAAAGAAGATAGTTTTTTACTTTGTCCCTATGAGAAATGTAACTGCACAATCACAGCACAGCCAGTGGTCTGTGTCTCAAATATCTGTGTTGACTTGGCTACATCAGTGAGCATTCCACATATCTCTACAGGAAAATCCCCTAATTAGAAATTCATTATACACTGGCTCGAGCTAATCTACCCAAATTTTACAGCCCCACAATCTGTTCTGTTTTCCTTCACATACATGAATTAATACAAACTGGGAAATTACAAAATCACACAGTCTGCTTGTATCAGGTCTTTCTTCATAATTTTGTCCCCTGCAACTGACTCCCTTAGATATCGATCTGGGATATAACTATTATCTATCATGTTTCACTCTGTATCGTCCACACTAACCTGTTCCTCATGTTCTAGACTGAAGGCAGAAGCCATGTTTTACAGGCAAATCCATTTCCTGTTGCTGCAATGAACAGTTCACTACATGATTCCAATGGGGAATTGTCAAATTCTGTTGTGTCTCAGCCTTTTAACCAAAGAATGTAGGATGCTTAATTAAGAGGAAAGCAAAGGTCATTTCCCTGGCGAGCAACAGACTGGCAGCAAGCTGACCTTAGTCAACACAGATTTCCTTGGAAACATTTTTCTCAAATGCTGAAGACACAGCTGTCTTAGAATTAATATACCTTCCCAGGGAGAAATCACTGTACACACAATTAAAGATAACTCTAAAAGGGAAAGAAGACCACAATTCTAGCTTGTCACACCACCTCCTGTTGAATCTGTGTGACAAGTTCCACAGATGGAGGCATTGGACCTCAACGAGGGGAGGCCACCTAAAACCATTTGTGAATCCCTTCACCAGAGGAAAAAATATTGAGCTGTAGTTCTCTTGGCAACTTATCTGTCTTATGTTTCCTCTTCCTTTTCTCATTTACAAGATGTTCCTGATAGCCTGGGCTAAGATCTTGAGCAGGTATAATGGGCACAAAACCATCTCCCAAGATGGACTCATTAACCATGTTACCATCCCGGGTAAACCAGTGCTTCACAGTATAAATCATTTATGATAGTATTGATAAATAAAAACTTCACAACAATAACACTTTGTATGGCTGCATGTATGTTATCAGAAGTAGGTTTTGGTATATTGTTTAAGAAAGCTCAAAATAGAAGAGAATTAAAGTAGTTTAAATTTGTATTTTGAAGAGTATTAGAGCAGAAAATAGAAGTTAAATAGTAACTGATCATAAAAATTTATTAGTGAATTTTTGGAAATGTGCCAATGTACCTGGGTGATTTTTGTGTTTTGAAGGTCATAACAATATTATTTCTACCTGGGCGCCTCGTTGAATATGTCTTTTTGAATTTGTAATATTTTGATGATTTTGTATTTTGCTGTGCCGAATGATGATTGCAATGTCCGTCCTGTTGTTTTACTTCACTGAACAGAGCTTACACAAGTTGGAAACCCCGTTTCTTTATGTATAAAAACCCTTGCTTGAGAGCTGCGAAATACACTCAGATTCAAAATGCCCCTGTCCATCATCTGGTGTCCACTGGCCCCACCCACTGACATCATCCTGAACCTTGGCCCCGCCCCGTCTCTATCCATCTCAACCCCAGGCCACAGAATCCCTACCAACCTGGATTCAGAACTCACATTCCAAGGAGCCGCATACACCACTGAGGAGGTCTGTGGCAGGGCACTGTGATAGGACAGAGGAGCACTGTAATAGGACAGTGGGGCATTGTGACAGGACAGAGATGCACTGTGATGGGACAGTGGGGCAATGTGATGGGACAGTGGTTCATTGTGATGCAACAGTGGGGCACTGTGATGGGAGAGTGGGGCACTGTGATGGGACAGTGGGGCACTGTGATGGGACAGTGGGTCATTGTGATGGGATAGTGGGGCCTTGTGATATGACAATGTGTCATTATGATGGGACAGTGGGGCATTTTTATTGATATATTTTTATTTACATTTCAAATGATTTCCCCTTTTCTGAGTCCCCACTCCCCACAAGTCCCATAAGCCCTCTTCCCTCCCCCCCCCCGCATTCCTCCATCTACCCCTTCCCGCTTCCCTGTTCTGGAATTCCCCTATACTCTTGCACTGAGTCTTTCCAGAACCAGGGACCACTCCTCCATTCTTTTTGGACATCACTTAATATGTGGATTAAGTCTTGGGTAATCAAAGTTTCTAGGCTAATAACCACTTATCAGTGAGTGCATACCATGATTGATCTTTTGAGACTGGGTTACCTCACTTAGCATGATGTTCTCCAGCTCCATCTATTTGTCTAAGAATTTCATGAATTCATTGTTTCTAATGGCTGAATATTACTCCATTGTGTAAATATACCACATTTTTTTGTATTCATTCCTCCGTTGAAGGACACCTGGGTTCTTTCCAGCTTCTGGCTACTACAAATAGGGCTGCTATGAACATAGTGGAGCATGTGTCCTTATTGCATGCTGAAGAATCCTCTGGATATATGCCCAGGAGTGGTATAACAGGGTCCTCCGGAAGTGTCATGCCCAGTTTTCTGAGGAACCAACAGACAGATTTCCAAAGTGGTTGTATCATCTTACAGCCCCACCAGCAGTGGAGGAGTGTTCCTCTTTCTCCATATCCTCGCCAACACTTGCTGTCTCCTGAGTTTTTGGCTTTAGCCATTCTGACTGGTGTGAGGTGAAATCTGATGGTTGGTTTGATTTGCATTTCCCTAATGATTAATGATGTTGAACATTTCTTA
Organism: Apodemus sylvaticus; assembly: GCF_947179515.1. NCBI lineage: Eukaryota > Metazoa > Chordata > Mammalia > Rodentia > Muridae > Apodemus > Apodemus sylvaticus. Next base: position 60,971,204 of record NC_067490.1, read on the forward strand.
AGGTGTTTCTCAGCCCTCCGAAGTTCTTCATGTGAAAATCCTTTGTTTAGTTCCGTACCCCACTTTTTAATGGGGTTATTTGGTTCTATGGATTCTACCTTCTTGAGTTCTTTGTATATATAAGATATTAGCCCTCTGTCAGATTTAGGGTTGGTGAAGATCCTTTCCAATCTGTTGTTTGAAGTTTTGTCTTTTTGACAGTGTCCTTTGCCTTACAGAAACTTTGTAGTTTTCTGAGGTCCCATTTGTCAATTCTTGATCTTAGAGCGTAAGCTATTGGTGTTCTATTCAACAACTTTTCCCCTGTGCCCATGTCCTCAAGGGTCTTCCCCAGTTTCTTTTCTATTAGTTTCAGTGTGTCAGGTTTTATGTGGAAGTCCTTGATCCATTTGGAGTTGAGCTTAGTACAAGGAGATAAGAATGGATCGATTCACATTCTTCTTCATGCTGACCTCCAATTGAACCAGCACCATTTGTTGAAAATACTATCTTTTTTCCACTGGATGCTTTTAGCTCCTTTGTCGAAGATCAAGTGACCATAGGTGTGTTGGTTCATTTCTGGGTCTTCAATCCTATTCCATTGATCCGCTTGCCAGACATTGTACCAATATGATGCAGTTTTTATCACTATTGCTGTGTAGTAAAGTTTAAACTCTGGGATACTGAATCCCCCTGAAGTTCTTTTACTGTTGAGAATAGTTTTAGCTTTCCTGGGTTTTTTGTTATTCCAGATGAAATTGAGAATTGCTCTTTCCAGTTCTATGAATAACTAGGTTGGATAGCATCGAATCTGTAGATTGCCTTTGGCTAGATGGCCATTTTAACTATATTAATCCTGCCAATGCACGAGCATGGAAGATTTTTACATTTTCTGAGATCTTCTTCAATTTCCTTCTTTAGAGATCAGAAGTTCTTGTCATATAGGTCTTTCACTTGTTTGGTTAGAGTCACCCCAAGATACTTTATGCTGTTTGTCTCTATTCTGAAGGGAGTCATTTCCCTAATTTCTTTCTCAGTCTTCTTGTCCTTTGAGTATATAAAGGCTACTTATTTGCTTGCGTTGATTTTGTAGTCAGCCACTTTGCTGAAGTTGTTTATCAGCTGTAGGAGTTCTCTAGTAAAAATTTTAGGGTCACTTAAGTATACTATCGTATCATCTGCAAATAGTGATCGTTTGACTTCTTCATTTCCATTTTGTATCCCTTTGACCTACTTATGTTGTCTAATTGCTCTAGCTAGGACTTCAAGAACTATATTGAAAAGATATGGAGAGAGGGGGCAGCCTTATCTAGTCCCTGATTTTAGTAGGATTGCTTCATCTTTCTCTCCATTTAGTTTGATGTTGGCTACCGGTTTGCTGTATATTGCTTTTACTATGTTTAGATATGGGCCTTGAATTCCTGTTCTTTCCAAGACTTTTAGCATGAAAGGATGCTGAATTTTGTCAAATGATTTTTCAGCATCTAATGAAATGATCATGTGGTTTATTTCTTTGAGTTTATTTATGTAGTGGATAGCATTTATGGATTTCCTTATATTGACCCATCCTGCCTTCCCTGGCATGAAGCCTACTTGATCATGGTGGATGATCGTTTTGATGTGTTCTTGGATTCGGCGGGCAAAAATTTTATTTAGTATTTTTGCATCGATATTCATAAGGGAAATTGGCCTGAAATTCTTTTTCTTAGTTGGATCTTTGTGTGGTTTTGGTATCAGCGTTATAGTGGCTTTGAAGAAGGAGTTGGGTAGTGTTCCTTCTGTTTCTATTTGTTGGAAAATTTTGAAGAGTGTTGGTGTTAAGTCTTCTTTGAAGGTCTGATAGAATTCTGCACTGAAACCATCTGGTGCTGTGCCTTTTTTGGTAGGAAGGCTATCTATGACCCCTTCTATTTCTTTAGGGGTTATGGGTCTGTTTAGATGGTCTATTTGATCCTGGTTTAATTTTGGTAATTGGTATCTGTCTAAGAAAATGTCCATTTCCTCCAGATTCTCCAGTTGTGTTTAGTACAGGTTTTTGTAGTAGGATCTGAAGATTTTTTGAATTTCCTTGGTTTCTGTTGTAATATCTCTGTTTTCATTTCAAATTTTGTTAATTTGGATACTTTCTCTGTGCCCTTTGATTAGTATGGCTAAGGGTTTATCTATCTTGTTGATTTTTTTCAAAGAACCAGCTTTTGGTTTTGTTGATTCTTTATATGGTTCTCTTGGTTTCTACTTGATTGATTTCAGCCCTGAGTTTGATGATTTCCTGTCTTGGGTGACAGGTGAATCAGCTGTGAATTAGCTTCTTTTTGTTCCAGTGCTTTCAGTTTTTCCATTAATCTTCTAGTGTATGTTCTGTCGAATTTCTTTTTGGAGGCACTCAAAGCTATGAGTTTTCCTCTTAGCACTGCTTTCATTGTGTCCCATAGATTTGTGTATGTTGTGCCTTCATTTTCATTAAATTCTAAGAAATCTTTGATCTCTTTCTTTATTTCTTTCTTGACCAAGGTATCACTGAGTAGAGTATTGTTCAGTTTCCATGTTTATGTGGACTTTCTGTTGTTTTTATTGTTATTAAAGACCACTTTACTCCTTAGTGATCTGTTAGGAGGCATGGGATTATTTCAGTCTTCTTAAATTTGTTGAGGTCTGTCTTGTGACCAACTCAACTATATGATCTATTTTGGAGAAGGTACCATGAGGTGCTGAGAAAAAGGTATATTCTTTTGCTTTGGGATGAAAAGTTATATATATATATATATATATATATATATATATATATATATATATATATATATATATATATACATACATATATATATTAACTCCAATTGGTCCAAAGATTCAATTAGTTTCACTGTCTCTCTGTTTAGTTTCTGTTTTCCTGATCAGTCTATTGGTGAGAGTGGAGTATTGAAGTCATCCACAATTATTGTGTTAGGTGCAATGTGTGCTTTGAGCTTTAGTAAAGTTTCTTTTATGAATGAAGGTGCTCTTGTATTTGTTGCATAGATGTTCAGGATTGAGATTTCTTCTTGTTGGATTTTTCCTTTGACCAGCACGAAGTGACCTTCCATGTCTCTTTTGATGACATTAGGTTGAAAGTCAATTTTATCTGATATTAGAATGGCAACTCCAGCTTGTTTTCTGGGCCGTTTGCTTGTAGAATTGTCTTCCAGCCTTTTACTCTAAGGTAGTTTTTGTCTTTGTCACTGAGATGTGTTTCCTTTATGCAGTAAAATGTAGGGTCCTGTTTATGTAACCAGTCTGTTAGTCTATGTCTTTTTATTGGGGAATTGAGTCCATTGATGTTAAGAGATATTAAGGAGTAGTGGTTATTGCTTCCTATCATTTTTTATTTTAATTTTATGTGTGTGTGGATATCTTCTTTGGGTTTGATGCAAGAAGCTCAATATCCTGCTTTTTCCAGGGTATAGTTTCCCTCGTTTTCTCCCTATTATTCTTTGTAGGGCTGGGTTTGTGGAAAGATATTGTGTAAATTTGGTTTTGTCATGGAGTATCTTGTTTTCTCCATCTATAGTAATTGAGAGTTTCGCTGGGTATAGTAGTCTCGGCTGGCATTGGTGTTCTCTTAGAGTCTGCATGAGCTCTGCCCAGGATCTTCTAGCTTTCATGGTCTCTGGAGAGAATTCTGATGTAATTCTGATAGGTCTTCCCTTATATGTTCAGTGTGGCATTTTGATGGAACAGTGGGGCACTGTGATGGGACAGTGGGACACTGTGATGAGACAGTGAGGCACTGTGATGGGACAGTGGGACTTTGTGATGGGACAGTGGGTCACTGTGATGAGACATTGGGGCCATGTGATATGACAATTTTGAAGGAACAGTGGGGCATTGTGATAGGACAGTGGGGCATTGTGTTGGGACAGTGGGGCACTGTGATAGGACGAAATACCAGTATGCCAACACAGAATACAACAAATGCATTCACAAACGTGTGAGGTTTCCAAGCTATGAAGACCCATTGGGAATGGCTCTTGCCTTAATAGCCTTCTATTTCTCTGCTTTCACAGCTGTGATACTCTGTGTCTTTGTGAAGCACCATGAGACTCCTATTGTGAAGGTCAATAACAGAATCCTCAGCTCCATATTACCCATGTCACTCATGTTCTGTTTTCTGTGCTCCTTTTCCTTCATTGGCTATCCTAACAGAGCGACCTGTATCTTGCAGCAAATCACATTTGAAATTGTATTCACAGTGGCTGTTTCCACAGTTCTGGCTAAAACAATCACTGTGGTTCTGGCTTTCCAAGTCACAGACCCAGGAAGAAAGTTGAGAAAATTCCTGTTATCTGGGACACCCAACTCCATTATTCCCATATGTTCTCCATTCCAATATATACTGTGTGCAATATGGCTAGCAGTTGCTCCTCCTTTTGTTGATATTGATGAACATTCTGATCATGGCCACATCACCATTGTTTGCAACAAGGGCTCGGTTACTGCATTCTACTGTATCCTGGGATACTTGGCCTGCCTGGCACTTGGAAGATTCACTGTGGTTTTCTTGGCAAAGAATCTGCCTGACACATTCAATGAAGCCAAGTACTTGACCTTTAGCATGCTAGTGTTCTGCAGTGTCTGGGTCACTTTCCTCCCTGACTAACATAGCACCAAGGGAAAGGTCATGGTTGCTGTGGAGATCTTCTCCGTCTTACAATCCAGTGCAGGGATGCTTGAATGCATCTTTGTACACAAGGTCTACATCATTTTAATAAGACCAGACAGAAATTATATCCAAAAGATCAGGGAGAAAACATATTTCTAAAGAAATATTTAAGGAATTCTCTCAATCGTGAACATACACACAAACACACACACACACACACACACACACACACATATATATATATATGTATATATATATATATACATATATATATATATCAATTATTGGATTACAGTGCATATATATAGTTTTGAAATCACTTTCACTAACTCCTCTAGTGATGACTAGAAGTATTATATCTGCTGAACTTGTGAACTTTCTCCATAAAATCTTAACTTATTCACTTGTTTTGTTTACTGTGGAAGGAAAAAAATTCTCAAATCCTTATTAAAAATGCATTAATCATTTTGCTTTTGTGGACATTTCTCCCCTGGTAACGTATAATAAAATTGGATAAGACAGTTGAATCTATGATCTGGTACAGAAAGTGAGTTCCAGGACAGACATGTATACAAATAGAAACCATTTATCATGTGAAACAATTAACTAAACAATTTTTAAAGATGAAATCTGATCATACTTTCTTATTTTCTGTAGGAGCACATTTATATCAGAGTACTGCCTATTTTACACCTATTCTTTAATATATTGTCGAGTAGTCTGAGGTAGAAATGTTCTTTTTCAGCTCTCAAATACAAAAATACTATATCCAACTATGGGTAGAATCTGTGGAAGACAGTGGTTGAATTATGGTATAGTTTTAATAATCTGAGGAGGAGGGTGACCCATAGGAAGACCAACAGTCTCAACTACCCCGGGCAACCAAGATCTCTCAGACACTATGCCACTCACTGATATGAGGCCCACAGCACATATATGGCATAGGACGGCCTGGTTTGGCCTCAGTGGGAAAAGACACATCTAAGCCACTGAGAAACGTGAGGCCCCAGGGATTTGGAAGGTCCTGTAATTGGGAGGTGTGGATATCCTCCAGGAGATGGGGGGGAGAGATATGGGAAGAAGAAGAGTCAGGGGGAAGTTGGTGAGGGGCATAACAACGTAAGTGTAAAAAAAAAGATTAACAAATTTAAACAAACAGAATAAAATAAAGGAGGTTATATATATGTGAAATACTATTATAAGTTAGTTATGGAAGGAAGTGATAAAACTACTGATACAGGCATGTAGCTAATTTGTCTCAGACTCTGCCCTTGGTATGGAGTTCTGACGGTGCTCCTTGACTAAAAAAATTCTGAAAGGGTGGAATTGGAGCCAGATGCGTTGACTATGCTGCTTCCAAGAAAATGGCATTTCCAAAAAGACAATTGAGTGTTTGTGGCTGTACTAAATCCATCACAATCACCAATTCTCCTCCAAAAATGGGATACAGAATGGGTCTAAAATGTGCCAACACTAACAAGAACAATCCCTTTCCTAAGTAAAACTTCATAGAAATATGTTCATTAATAATGTCCCTTTAAGGAACACATTCTTCATTAACATCCACATTGTATTCATTGAAAATACCTGGAAGATGTCATTTCACAAAGAAAATATTTATATTCAAACTGAAGTTTAAGAGTTTCTACACAAATTTCTTATAATAACTGATCTCCTCTAAAATTACATTTATATTACATTCCAATCTTGAATTTTAAAAATTTTTACTTATTATTTTTTATATTTAATTATGTGTCCTGTAACAGGATCACTCTTCTCAGCTTTTCCCACATTTTCTCCAATTCAGCCACAGGAGTCAGCAGTTTCTGTCCATTGGTTGGGTGTAAATATCTGCATCTATTTCACCTGCTTGTTGGGTCTTGTGGAACATTTCTTTAACTTGTTGCAGTGATGATTATATCTAAAGAATGAGGTTAGATTCCTCAACACATTCATTCTGTTTTACCAACTGTTGCTTGCTTTTTGTTGGTTTTTCTTGACATGGTAATTTATCAATAGCATCTTCACTCTTCTGCAATAAAATGTAGGTCTCACAAAGATGGGAGTTTGTCAATGAAAAAGTAGATGACTGATCCTAAAGCCAGTGTAATCAAGGTGTAAGGTTTTCTAATGCAAAAACGGAGTGGGAGGATGAGTGCGTGTAGGAGCACCTGTGAGAAGGCGGGGGTGGGAGTGAAATGGGTGATTTCAGAGGGGTAACCTGGAAGAGGAATAATATTTGAAATGTAAATAAACAAAATAATCATTCAAAAAAGAATAAATGGAACAGACATTTCTGAATTTAGTGATAGGATTACTACTACTTATTAAAACTACTCAAGAGTTCTGTGTCCCTCCTGTCAGATGAGGATGTAGCTGAGTGCATATTATTTCTAAATTTTGCAGTTTTTAAATACTAGTATTTTAATTTTACAGCATTCATCTCTCACTCTATACTTATCCTGCACATATATAAACCACAATAACTCCCTAATTTATGAGCAGTTTTATTACATTTGCATGCACAGATAGAAATACACACACACAAACCCTTCAGATTCCATTTAGTATTACCTTATATGTCACTTTGTTTGGGAGCATGAATTCAGACTGTGCAACCTATTCATATTTTGTCCCACTAAAATACAGCGTTTCCAACTCTCATAGGGAAAGCATTCATAAAAATTTGAGTAATACGTTAGGAGGCATTGAATGTACATGAACTGTAACATTAAAATACATTAAGCACAATATTAGCTTCTGTGAGTTTGTCAATCTAGGAAAAGTCATAGTGGCTTTATTTATGTACTAAAATATTTCATTTCTGAAACACAATGAGTGATATCATCATCAAAATACAAAGTAATAGATAAAGAATTCATGGATTCATTTGATTCTCTGTGAAGATGATGAGCATCATGAAACTGAATCCTTGCTGTGCACCAATGTCCTTCCAATATATACTTGTCTGATAGTTGGGTATCTAAATATATGTATGGTATACATATACTTATACCTGTTACTTTTGTGTGTCTAAGTGTATATAAAAGTGTATACAATATATATTGAAGGTTTCTTCAACACACTTATGTACCATGGACTGTCAACAAAAAGTCTGAATCTGCATTATCAATATTTTCCTTTCTCCATCTCATATGGGTTTGTGTGCGAAGCGACTAGTGGACAAGTATGCCAACATAGAGTAAAAACATGCAATCAAAAAACTGTGGTCTTTCTCATTCATGTAAATATTTTGGAAATGGCTTTGTCTTAATTAATCTCCGTTTTGTCTAAATTTACAACTTGATCTCGATGTCTTTTTCATTACCACAACAATAATGATTCTTGTGATTCTTGTTAATTGTTCATTAAACTATATCATCCTCTTTTAAATAAAAATTTATTTGCTTTGTGCTTCTGGCTTTTAATTGTCTATTCAAACTCAGGCTACTGGAACCTGCAACAATTATTATTTTGGGTTATGCATCCTTTTGTTTAGATTGTACTGGCCAAAACTATTAGTATGTGGCTTTCAAAATCATAGCCACTAGATGAAAAAGGAAGTGCACATTGGTTTTACTGATACCCAACTCTATCATTCCCATTTATTCCTCACCACAGCTATTATCCATGCAATCAGGCTGGGGATTTCAATTCTCTCTGTTAATATTGATGTACACTTGTAATAGTGTGCACTAAGTTTTCTGCACTTTTTTTATGTTTTGGGATACCAGGTCCACCTTGCCTTAGTGATGTACACTGTGGCAATCTAGGATAGGAATCTCCATGACATACTCAATGAAGTCACTTTCCTGACTTTAAGCGTGCTTCTGTTCAGCAGCTGCTGGGGTATATTCCTTAATATCTATAATAGCACACAAGTCAAGGACATGGAGGTTAGTTGAGGTCTTCAACATATTGGGATTCCATGCACACCTGAGAGTGTGCGTCCTTATTACCATGCGCTTTACAATTTTGTTAAGGTCAGAGAGAAATTCTCTTCAAGATTTAAGAAAAAAAATTCTTTTTATACACATATATTGTAACTGAGAAATGGAATGTTGTTTCTGAAGCATCTATTAGAATTCATTTCAAAATATGTGTATTAGATATTGTTTCTCAGGGTTTATTTTAATAATTGTGTGTAATGGAAAAATAAAGTAAAACAAATCAAAATAAACAACCTCTACTATACATTGTCACATCCTCTATTGATTTGCTGACTTTTCAAGGCCATCGTTGTGGATATTACTCCATATGTAAAGTGGCTTTTTTCCTACTTTGATGCAGAATAACAGTTAACATGAGCTCAGATTGCCTTATTTTGAAATCTGAATGAATGTGTGACTTTGAAATGAGTTGCTTGCTAAGAGCAAACACAAACTGTGTGGGAGAGAGAATGAATGTTGCAGTTGACATGCCAATATCACCCCTTTGCAGGAAGGATGACAATAAAACCATTACTCATCCTAAGTGTTAGAGGAGTAGAACTTAAGGGAGAGAAAATATTTTAGTTAGCACATAGAATATTGAAGAACACTGACAGAAATCTCAGTAACTATATGATGTATTACTTTTGCAGAGCACCATCTTGAAGTCTCAGCCTCTGGTTTCTGAATTCATTTACTAGTAAAGTGAATACAAGCATGACTGCACTTTGAAAGATCCAATTAGCAGTTGAAAGAGACAGATGCAGATGTTTGCATCCAACCAGTGGACAGAGGCTGCTGACTCCTTGGATGAACTGGGGAAACCCTGAAGGAGTCTGAGAAGGAAGGCAAATGTGTAGAAGGACCAGCAGTCTCAGCGAATCTAGATGCCCAAAGTCTCTCAAACTCTGGACCAGCACATAGGCAGCACACACCATCTGATATGAAGTCCCCAACACACACAAACAGGAAAAGATGGAGGAGTCTGCATTCAATCAGAGATGATGCAGCTTACTCTCAAGAATCTGGAAGACCCAAGGAATTTAGAGGTCAGATGGGACAGGAGAAAGGGGTGACAGGCAGTAAGGGATGTAGAACAGTCTGAGGGTAGACTGGGGCAGAGGAAACTAAATTATGGACAGTTAATTAACTAATTAATTAACTAATTTAAAAAAGAATAGACCCAAGGAACCAGTTGCCCTATATTCCAATTCTGGATTCAGAATAGACCTGTGCTCACATGTTCACATAAAAACACACTCAAAAAACACACATACACATAACTGAAATTACATAATTCTTAATAGATTTTACAAAGAAACATATGGGGAAACTGGTTTTATTTTGTTCCATTCTTTTTTCTTATATTTTAAGAATATTTAATTATTTAATTAATTAAATTAACTTGACTTTCAATTGATTTATAAATATTTTATGCCTACTATTTTACCTGTAAAATTTTACATGACAATCTTCAATTTTAACATGTTTTTCTATATAATTCTTCAAATTTTTTCATAAATATTTCTGTTTTTGATTTGTTTCACAAAATATTTCTACCTTCTTTTTCAATTATTTTAGCCATGTTTTATGTCTATGGTTTTATCTGAATAATGTGCCATGAAAATCATCAATTTTAACATGTTTTCTGTATATTTCTTCAATTTTATCAGAAATATGTTCAACTTAAATCATCAATATTATCAGAATTTGTATAAACATCCTCCATAAATTAATATAGAAGTATTCTTTAACTCAACCAATTTATCAATATCATTTTCCATTATAATCTTCATTCTATAAGAAAATTTTTATACTTCTACCTTTTCAAATAATTGAAATCAAATAATTGAAATCAATTATTTGATTTCAAATAATTTATGTTAATACCAATGAAAATTGTCAAATTTATTATTTTTTATATATTTCTTCAATTATACCAAACATACATTTCATGTCAACCTTCTATTTTTTCACAAAATATTTCTACTTCATTTTTTAATTTATTTAAAAATGTTTTATGCCAACCTGTTTAGTTTTCGATGAAAATCATCACTTTTAATGTTAATTTCCATATATTTATTTAATATTTTTAGAAATATTATCCATGTATATTCAATTTTATCAGATTATATTTTACTTCCTTTTTCAATTAATTTAGCAATGTTTTTAATGTCTACCATTTTATTTGCATAATTTTCCATGAAAATGGTCAATTTTATTATATATATAAATTTCTGAGAAATATTTTCCATGTTAGTAAATATATGTAATTCTACATTAAAGAAACTTAAAAATATTTTTATGCCTATCATTTTATCTGTGTAATTTTCCATGATAATATTCTATTTTAACACGTTTTTCTCTGTATTTCATCAATTTTGCCAGAAATTTTTTCCATGTATCTTCAATTTTATCAGAAAATGTTGGTACTTTCTTCTTCAATTAACTTAGAAATATTTTGAGTCAACCAATTTATCCATAATACATTCTAATATAATCTTCAATTTTAATATTTTTATATATTTCTTCAAGTTATCAGAAATATTTCCCTTTATTCAATTTTTTCAGAAAATGTTTACAATCCACTATCAATTAACTTAGAATAGTTTTTGATGTCAACCAATTATTATCCATGAAAACTGTCAGATTTTTAAATTGTCAATGTTAACACTATTTTCTACATAATTCTTCAGTTTCATCAAAAAATTTCCATGTAAATTTTCAATTTTTCATAAAATATTTATACTTCATTTTTCAAATTATTTAGCAATATTTATTATACCTGCAATTTTAGCTGTATAATTTTTATGAAAATTGTCAATTTTGATGTATTTTTCTGTATCTGTATTTCTACAAATGTCTGAATTAATTTCCATGTAATATTTTCCATTTCAATTTCACCAGAAAATGTTTATATTTCCTCCTTCAATTAAATTAGAAATGTGTTTAAGTCAACCAATTTTTATTCCATAAAAATCATCTATTTTAACACTTTTCTATATATTTCTTCAATTTTATCAGAAATGTTTTCCATGGAGATGTTCATTTTTTTCAGAAAATATTTATAATTTATTTTTAATTATTTTACATTTTTTTCTTTTTTACAGTGAAATGGAAAGCCAGCTTCCTTTGGCCTCTTATTTCTCTAAGCTCCCCATTCCAACTCTCAAGTAGACTCCTGCATCTTACAGACATAAATATGGGTGAACTCTCTAGGGACTAATTGAAAGCCCTGAGAGCAGTGGGTATTGTGACATCACTGGTGACATTACAGAGGATGCCTAGAGCTCTCCAGGATACACTAGACTTTTTAGACAAGGGATTGTGTATGTCATGAGGAACAGGCTTTGCCTTCCTGTTAATGATCTCCCTCTACTGAACAGAAGCTGAGGAGCCCTTCCCAGGAGACTCTCCTGGGACACAAAAGTTGATCACCTCTCTTTCAAAAGCCAGAGGTCTCAGCCACTGAGATTTGTCAGTGTCAGAACAATGGGAAAGTGGTGAGCTTTATTTCCAAATGTGTTAACTGTGGAGAAGTTGGAGAGGATGGAGAGAAGAGCCAGTCCATCAAGTTGTCAGCAGAAGACTTGAGATGTCCACTTTATTCCTAGGCTTTGGCTGCATGAACTTGTTAGAAGGCAGTTACAGGAACACCTTCAGCATGTGGAGATTCAGGACAGGAGGGACGTTCTCAGGACGGTCTTGCTTGGAGATGATGCCTGTGGAGAGAGATCAGGAAAACAAGATGACTCAGATTTGACACTGACTGAGAGATGAAAACAAAGGATACAGTGTATCTCTTTATTCCCTGCTATGTAAGTCAGTCTGTGAGAGAGCCATCTTACCAGACACTCCCCAACAGTTGTGTATCCAAATTTGTCAACAAATTTCCAAATTATCCATTTCCTAAACAGCGCTCCTGTCCCTCAGCCACTTCCAACCTATTCTATAACTGAATTAACCCCAGTATATCACAGCCGACTCCCTCCACGTTTGGTCTAAATGTCTAAAATCTAACAACACTCCATTACTCTATGGAGATCTTAGCTCATATTATCCAGGAGATAAGAGTTTTCTGGAGAGAGATAATGACCACCATGCCTGAGCATGGACAATGATGTCTAGCCTGGTCTCTAGAGTCCTTCCTTGCATGGGAAGGCTATAGCTGTGAAGCCCTAGGTGGCCATATAGTTATAAATTTCATATTCTTACAGAAGATACATTTTTGTCTTGATTGATAAAATGCTAAATACAATCTCAATATTAATCATTTTAATATCAAGAATGGTGACTTCAGCAGATCCTGCCATAAAATTAGTTTTATTGAGTATACTTGACCATAAAGGACCCATGTCCAGACAAACATCATGATACACTTATATAAGATGACCATGTGATGCAATGGTTTTCTGCATTTAGTGGGTGTGTATGTGTTCTCTGCACCTGCCCAAATGTTTTGGAATTGTAAATTAAAGATACACACATGTTGTCTTATTTTTAATATGCCTTAAACAATTATTAGATATGTATTTTTAAACTTTTTACATCTAACATAAAGTTCTGATAAAATTTAAAGATTTACATTACACCTTTTTCTATATATTTCTTTAATTTTATCAGTTATATTTTCATGTAAATGCTCACTTTTATCAGAAAATGTTTGTACTTTATTTTTGTATCATTTTAGTAATGTTTTTATGTCTGTCATTTTATCTGTATTATTTTCTATTAAATATTCAATTTTTCAAGTTCTATTTCTTTAATTTTTCACAAATATCTTCGTGTAAATCTACATTTTTTTCAGAAAATATTTCTACTTCATTTTTTAATTATTTAAGACATTTTATATATGTAACATGTTATCTGTTTTATTTTTCATGAAATCTTCAATTTTATCAAAATTTTTTCTATGTTCCTGAACAATGAGTATAGGTATATTTTCTATGTTTACTATTTTCCCATTATTATTTTCCAACTATGTCCTCAATTTTAACACATACACACACACACACACACACACACACACACACACACACAATCACACACACACACAGACATGCACACAATTTCACACACATATAATTTTCAATGTTATTACTAATATTAGTTAAGAGAATCTTCAATTTTATCAGAAAATATTTACATTTAAATTTTCAATTATTTAGAAATGTTTTATGTACACAATTTTATCTGAATTTTTTCCCATATAAATCTTCAATTTAACACTTGTTTTCTATATATTTCAATTTTATCAAAAACATTTTCCATGAAAATCATCAATTTTATCAGAAAATTTTGGTATGTGCTTGATCCTTTAGTAAAGATAAGTGTCCTGATTATCTTTTTACCATTATTATTTTCCAACAAATTCTTCAATTTTAATAAATTATTTTTCAATTTATTCCTAAGATTTTGAAATTGCCTATTCAATCATTTTAGATGTTTCTTTGTCAATATTTTATGTTTTATTTTCAATGCCAAATCTCAATTTTAAATTATATATATATATATATATATATATATATATATATTTCTTCAATTTTATCAGAAACATTTTCCATGAAACTAATGAATTTGATTAGAAAATTTTTACCTGTTTTGTCAGTTAGTTTTGAAGTATTTTCTCTGTGTACAATTTCATGTGTATTATTTTCTATCACATTCTTTAATTTCAACAAACACATATCTATATGTCTCTTCAAATTCATCAGAAATGTTTTCTATGAAAACTTTTCAAGTTGGAAAAGTTTTCACTGTTTACTTTTTTACCAGTGTCAATTTCCATCGAAATCTTCCATTTTGACTTTTTATTATTATTTCTTCAATTTTATCAGGTATTTTCCTTGATGTCTTCTATATTGTTCTACAAGAATTGTCAGTTTGTATTGATACATATTCTATTAATAACATTTTATTTGAATTATTTTTCCATTCAATATTTAAATGTCAACCATTTTTCTATATATTTCTTCTATTTTTTCAGAAATGTTTTCCATGTAAATTTTCTATTTATTCAAATATTTTCAGTGTCCTATTCAAATAGTTTAGGAATGTTTTTTATTCCATTTTATGTTTTATTTTTGATTCAGACTTCAATATTAATCCATCTTTCTATATATTTGTTCAATTTTATGAGAACTATGTTCCATGAAAATTTTCAATTTCATCTGAAAATCTTACCTCACACCAGTCAGACTAGCTAAGATGAAAACCTCAGGTGACAGGAGATGCTGGTGAAGATGTGGCGGAAGATTTTCCTGGAAAACCATACAGATAAAATGGTAAACATATGAAATATTTCTAAATAATTTGAAGTGTGAAATAGAAATATTTTCTGATGAAGTTGAAGTTTTACATGGAATATATTTCTGAAAAAAGAAAGATAAGAAAACATAACATAAATTTGAAGAATTTGATGGAAAATAATAATGGTAAATTGTAAACATAGGAAATATTTCTTTACGAATTGACCAAGCACATAAAAAATTCTGTGATAAAATTGTAGATTTGGATGAAAAATATTTGTTATAAAACTGAATACATAGATACATTATTAAAATTGAAGCTTTTCATGTAGAATAATATATACATAAAATGACTTTATGTAGATATAAAAATCATTTCTAAAATAATGAAAAAGGAAATAGAAACATTTTCTGATAAAAATGAATATTTTCATGAAAATTTTTTATGATAAATTTGAACAAACATATAGCAAAATGTTAAAATTGAAGAATTTGTTGAAAAGTAATAATGGTAAAATAAAAATACAAAATAAATTTATTTAGTTTAGAAATTTGTCCAAAGTCTACCAATTTATCTTTATTATTTTCCACGATAATCTTCAATTTTGATAATTTTTTTCTTTTTAAAGGCTACTATCATCTTTAAAAGTTTGGATTATACTCATTTTTTAATTTCAGTATAACCTAGGCAAGCTGAATTATTGAAGGCCTTCTTTTGGAGGTGTTATTTATCCATGTCCTTTGCTAATTGTGTTGTTTCAAGGGTATCCTGAAAATTTTGGTCCAAAAAAGTTCTTATTGTAGTGGATGTTGTGAGGACGTGCACCTTGTTGATCCTAATGTGGCAATCATCTGATGGATATGCTTAGTTTGTCTTTTTTCAGACCTACAGTTATTTATCTTTCAGATGAAGGTGTGTGGAGAGGTGGCAGGAGAATGGAGATCTTCCTTGCCTATCAGGCTGCTGAGTGAAACTTGGCTTGATGCAGGGGGCTCAGAGATCATGGAAGATGGGTGGGTCAAGGGAAGCTTACCTGTATGCATCTGGAGTTTGATGAATGTGCAGAAGATATTTGTGATGGTTTTATTGTTTCTGATTTTATTTTAAGTCTTAGTCTCTTTTGTTCCATTTCATCACCTTTTAAATTGTATTTTCTTCCATTTCTTCAAGTGATTTATTTTTCCCTCTTTAAGGGTTTCTTCTACCTATTTGTCTGTGGCTTTCTGTATTTCATTAAAGGGATCATTTTTATCCTCATTAAAGACATTTGTCATCCTCATGAGGTAACATTTTCGGTTAGACTCTTGTTCCTATTGTGTGTTTGGGAATCCAGGGTAGGGGAACTGGGTTCTGATAAGGTCAATTTACATTGGTTTCTGTTGGTTATTTTCTTGCATTTTGCTTTCACCTCCTTGCCATTTCTGTTGTTAACTTGCCTGGGTCCCACAGACTGGAGCAAGCCACTTTGGAGACAGGCAGCGCTGTCTCTGGTTAGGTTAGGCAGGCCTTCTATGCCCTTACTTAGTCCAACCACCATGTTTCCCCATGTCTCTAATGAAGGCAGACATCCTGAAAGCCAGGTTAGCTTTGGGGTCTTGGGTAGACATATTGATCTCCCCTAGTTTCAGGGGGAAGTGCAGACTGGAAGGACAGTGTGGCTCAGGAAGCGCCTGCTAGATACCACATCTGCTGGTTTCTGTGGGGGTCCAAAGTGGTGTGGGTATTCAGCCAAATGTCTGACCTATGTTTCTAAATATGAAAGACAATCTGTTAGACATGTAGGTTGTTAGAAGTTGGAGGCACACGCTGCTTTTCTTAAGTTCAGACAGTATAAATCCTTTATATATAAAATGTCTATAAAATGAAAATTGATAGAGGCAACCTCATGTTCCACATAGCACAACATGGAATCAAATATCTTATTCCAACAAGAAATAAAGGGACAACAAACTGAAAGGAGCTATGAAATATTATTTGTAAGACATGGAAGGACATTTTATTTTAAATACTCATAAAGAACTTTAGGGAATATCTTAAGATTGCAGTCCCACAGTATAACTTAAAAAGGTAAAAAAAAAAAAAAACAAAAAAAACAAAAAACGAAGAAACCCTTGATAATCAGGATGGATACTGTGATGTGTGGTGTGCCTTCTTTCCACCATGTCAAGTCAATAACATGAGCTTAAAGCAGAAAGAAAAGCAATTTCAAGAAATTCTATTTGTGTTCCAATGACATGGAGAATTTCTCCGTAGAAAGCCACATGCAGTCTTACCTCTCAATCTTGGCTAAATCAAATTCAACTTTATTGAAAGACCTTTATGCTTGACCTGTAGTCTGGCTATAATGAGTATGGTATGGTTCCACGTCCAATGCTCATGTGCCCCAAATGACTTCCAAAAGAATGCCACAGCCCAGGATGGCACTTATATAGCAGTCAGAGTAGAGTGAAGAGTCAGCATCCATGCACATTCCTATTCATTTGACATGGTATTACTACCCGCTCTACAACAAGTATGGAATATCACAATTTCAAGGCTCACAAGCTTCCCAATCTGCAAGTCTGCAAAAGTACTAAAATTATTCAAATTGACAGAATCATAATTCAACCAAAGTATGAAACAAATTTTATTCATAGTAGCTGAGATGGTACAATAAACTCAATAGCAAGATTTTATTATAGGCCAGTGACATTGAAACCATTCCAAAAATGGAGTTAAAGATTCCATTTAATTCAGTGTGTATATTATGGGCTAAAAATGATGTAGTTCAAAAAATATATAAATCAAATTCAATGCTCCATCTGTGTCACTCATTGTAATCTAACCAAGTTACATAAGTTAACATGACAGACATACATATGTGTAGCTGCAAGATAGGACTGTTTCAAAACAAATACCAACTAGACATGGGTGAAAAATATAAGGTATACACAAAAATTAGCAATACAATTTTCTCTCAGAAATGGCATGTCAATTCTTTCATTTCTTTGAGGAAAACATATGAAATTGTTCTCAAACTTCTTAATGAGGTGTGAACAAATATCAACAAAGAAATGTTTCATCAAATGGCACTGACTGCCAGGGACTGATTATGAGGGAAAAGATCAGCATAATAACTCAGTGAATGTCTTCACAGGTACTGATATTAGACAGGATGGGTATTGAATCTTCATAAATTCAGGCATTTTTGAACTTTACATAATGACATATTCTCCAGATGACAGGAGTCACAGGAAGTTTGGAGATATTTTGTAACTATGACTAGCATACAATAGCATATGAACAACAGAGAGAATGTTCAACTCCTGGCTCAGTGTGTCCTGTGAGACTGTGCTTCCCTACACTAGACAGTGGAAGACACAATGTCCCATGATTCTTCTCAGAGTGTGAATGATATCGAACTTTTATGGCCTTCTAAACACTGGTCTATGGAGGTTGGGGGTGGGGCGAGGGCTGAGAGTGACAGGTGGAGGCGTGGTTCCCAAAGCTGATATGGGGCGGGGCTGGGTGAGAGTGACAGGAAGGTTCAGGTGTGGTCTAAGTCAGCCTGTGACCCCCCTGACTCCACCCTGTCTGTGACGCTGAAGTCCCCTGTTTTCCCCTGACCCCAGGACCCTGAAATCTTTTCTTCCTCCCAGGACCTCGAGTCCCCGCCCCCACAGATTCATGCTCACAGGGAGGAGCCCCAGCCCCTGGCCCCACCCACGGCCACAGCATCCCTGCATCTTCTTCCCCTGTGAGCTCAGCTTTGCCTAGTAGGGCGGGGCCCAGAGACCCAAAGGCGGGGTCTCCCAGCCTGTGGGAAGGGCCACACGTGAATACTGTACAAGCTCACTGGCCTGTCTGTCTGTCCATCACCGCCGGCCCTGCCCCTTCACGCGGCCCCGCCCCCAGCCTGCTCTACATGGAGACCCTGAGGTTCTACCCTGCGCCCAGAACAGGAGACATGCAGGAGAACGGTCCCACACTGATGACGTCACGGCCCCGCCCCCAGGGCCCTGATTCACAAGGAAGTTCCCGCAGCTGCTGAGCAGCACAGGGAGAAGCTGCCTCGTGCAGGAGGACTTCCTGCCCTTCCTGCGGGTGGGGAAATTCATCCTTGCTGTGCAGCTTGAATGGTTCTCTGTGTCCTGCTCTGAGCTCTGCTGTTGGCTGCTGTGAGGGGACCTCAGGGAAGCTGTGAAATCGTGACATGGTGAGCACAGGATCACTGCCCACAATGGGTAGGGACAGGCGGCTGAGCAGTGGGCACTGGGGTGGGGGGTTCTCTCTGTGGCTGGATGGGAAACATCAGCCAGATGTGCACACCTGTGAGGTCCCTTGTGCTTCTCCTCACTTGACACATCAGCAAGTGGCCTCTGAGTGACCTCACAGTCATGACAGATTCTGAATCTGCCCAAAACATTCAGACCCGTGGCTTTCTTGTAGGAACATGTGTGGTTTCTGTGACTCTGCAGCACGTGTGCAAACCCTTTTGTGTTTTATAGCATTTATTAAAAAGACAGGTATAAATCGAGCAGTTCTGCTTTCATATGTTACTTGTTTTTGTGTCCTCTAGTTTTGTTCATTATTTCTGTTGTAGTTTCTTTGCTTTTCCCAACAGAAAAGGAAAAATGTGTTTCTGTTTTTTTTCTTTTAATTAATTTATTTAATATATGTGAGCATATTGTTTCTTTCTTCAGACTCAGCAGAAGAGGGCATAGGATCCCATGACAGATGGTTGTGGGCCACCATGTGGTTGCTGGGAATTGAACACAGAACCTCTGGAAGAGCAGTTAGTGCTCTTAAACATTGAGCCATCTCTTCAGCCCTGACAAAGTGTTTCTTATGAAATGGTATATATTGTGCAATCTTTACATCAAAAATAATGTACTCAGCATGTCTTTAGACAAATCCACCTTACCTAACTAGTTATTCCCCTTACAAATTGTCCAAATACTGGCCACCCATGCCCTCTCATTTTGTAGTATTTTAATAACATTTAAAAAGGCCTGCTGTGATTATAATAATTCAAGGGAGCTGAAGGAATGAAAATGGTTGTTTAATATAGACAATAAGACACAAGCCCTGTGCTGATCTGTCTGAGTATATTTATTGGTTTTTAATGAGGCATTTGGGGATACAAATATTGTTTGATTTATTAAAGTGTTTATGTCTAAAAATATTTACATACGTATATTTCATTTTCAAATGCACAGATATATTATTCTTATATTGAGTGAAGACAATCTCCAATATAAATAACATTTCCTGGTCTAGGAGAAAAAAACTCTTTAAAACTAATTTTGAACTCTAAGGGATAGTGACCATGTTGTGTACTACAATTGGGAAATGCTTCATAGAGATATCACTGTGACCAGATCTGTATGTTTACTTATATCATTTCATTAAAAGTAGATATTAAATTTAAATATATGTCCTCATGTTACCTATTCCAAATAAATATCCTGAGACATAATATCATTTCATATTTATCTTACCATTGGGTATTTAATGATTAAATATACTTTTGTCTATTCATATTAATTTTTAAGTTTTATTTATTATGAATAAAATTATCTTAGACAAAGTTAACCAATTTACTCTACTTGTAATCTATTTGATATAAGAAAAAGATATGAAGAACAAACCATGATCCCATTTGCATAGTTTATACATAAATAATAAAAGACTGATTTCATTAAGCTATGAATTTGTGTTAATTCATTCTGAGATTATATTTTTCATTATTTTGATTGTCATGTGAAAACTTCACAGATATATTTATTAAGCATATTTTTAAGTTGGACAGAAAGAAAACCAGACATGTCTAGAGCAGAAGATTACTGAGGGACATTTTATTTCAGAGAAAAATTAGCTGCATAAAAACTGACAGTGAGACCCAGCACAGGGTAGCACAAATATTCTTTGCTGGCAGCAGTCTGTCTGGTTCTTGATAGTTTATCCCATGATTATCTGTTGGGTTTTGTGAACATCAGTCTTCTCTTCTTTGTCAGTATGCTACTTTGGAAGTAGAAGTGATTAGGTTTTAGGTTTCTTAGAGAAACCATTAAATAACTAAGATAGAAGCTATCAGAATAAAAACAAACAAAATATTAAGATATAAAATGAATAACTTATAGGTCTGTTATTTTGTGTAATAGGGATTCTATTGACTCAGAGATACCATCAAGAATAATTATGGAGAACATTGTATCTTGTACCATTTGGTAATATTTACTAAAGCTGTGGGAAAAACACATGGCCCATGCAATATTTATTGTATCATTACCAAAGAGGGACACCAAGTCCCATGATTTTATCCATCTTATGAAGATCCCCAGGTGAAACAACCAAGACAGTAGAGGTTTTCTCTTGTATGTGAACTGGGCCTCATAATAATGTAAAGATATTTCCCATCTGGGAATTCTAGTTTCTTGGATAACTCACTTTCCATTTTCATTGGGGCAGGAAAGAAGATTTTGATATTATAAAATTGAGTACTAGGAAGTCAGATGAGCGAAAAGATAGAAGCTGAGATCATATAGCACAACAAAATCTTTGACATAATCCTGAGAATTATCCTTACCCTGATATTTCTTATTTGTGTAATAGGGATACTATTGATTCAGTGGGACCATCATGAATAATGATGGCCACCTAACCATGTCCCTAACCCTGGGAATTATCCTAAATCTCTAATCCTATCTTAAATCCCTTAATTTCCTAAGCATCCAAACCCTAACAACCATTATCCTAATTTTAACCATAACCCTCTAATCCACTAATGCTATCTCTCACCCTGCTTACTGTAGGGTATATTTCTTAGTTATGCCTTGTAAAGTGAGAAACTCTTTCTTAATTGTGATCTTTTGAGATGTTCTGATGCACCTTTTACTTAGGCTATAGGTGCTTTTTTCAACCTACATATAGACAGGTCAAGAAAAGGTAGTTCAATATTTTTTTTGTACTTGTACTTATTTAATTTACTAAACAAAAGTGATTTGTCTTTTTTTTAAACTGGCATTAGGAAGTACTTATTTCTTAAGTATACTGGTATACACTGAAGATCACCTGTAATATCCTGCAATATGTAATTAACCAGTCTAATTTCCCTTATGCTTCTAATTTCCCTTGGCTTACAGCCTTTATTAGGACATTCAATTAACTACCCTTTCTATACACATAGAAAGATTCATTTTCTATATGATTTGAGATAGGCTTATATAGAAAATCTGTACTAACCTAACCTTGTTTTTCTCTACTTTGCCACTGATAAAAATATGCTGACTAGTAATAGTGATCAACAGTGATTCCCTTATGTTTCTGGCTTTTCATGTGAGGTTGTCTCGTACATATCATCTGTTTAAGGGAGCTCCAGGTTACCTGATCCAAGCATTTAGCCATAAATAAAACTCTTACTTGGTTTGTTTGTTTTGAAACAGGTTTTCTCTGTATAATCCTGGCTTTCCTGGAACTCACTTTGTAGACCAGGCTGGCCTGGAACTCAGAAGTTCACCAGCCTCTGCCTCCCAATTGCTAGCATTACAGGTAGGGACCACCCCTGCCCTGCTAAAACTCATTTTTGTGAAAAAAAATCCTTAATGTTAATAGCCTGGGCCATACATTTCGTCATCCATTCCTGGGTCACATTGATACTTCCAATGCACCTTGACCTGTGGGCTTTGCAATCTATTCACCATGATTATGGGAAGAAGACAAGTGCTTTGAGAAAAGCTCAGGCAAGGTCTAAAAGCAGGTCCTCTTAAGTGCAGGTTCTTGGTTCACAGAGGGGAGGAAAAGGCAGCTGACCAGCCTCAGCTGGAATGTTGAGTCCTCCACCAGGTCTGGATGGGGTGAGATTCCTCTTGGAATCTTAATTCAAATGCTGATAGTGTGCAAACTCCTCCTGGTATCTGAAGAAAAGTTTTATCCCTAGAGGGGAAGCACACTTTAACCTCAGGTGGGCTTGACTCACTGGCCAATCAAGGCTGCCAGACAGACCTGCCAGTCAGGCAAAGAGGCAGGATCATCCTGGAGTCTTTCTATGTGATAGCTGTGGCTGTGAAAGCTTGAATGGTTCTCTGCATCCTGCTCTGAGCTCTGCTGTTGTGTGCTGTGAGGGGACCTCAGGGAATCTCTGAAGTCGAGACATGGTGAGCACAGGATGTCTGCCCACAATGGGGAGGAACATGTGGCTGAGCAGTGGGCACTGGGGTGGTGGGTCCACTATAGCGTTGGATCAGAAGCATCAGTAGTCAGATGTGACTTCTTGTGAGGTTTTTAGTGGTGTTTCTTACTTGCAAGTTCAGGCCATGACCTCTCAAAAACTTCAGTATCATGGCTGATTGTAATTCTGTCAAAACATCTGGACCAGTTGCTTTCTTGTAGAAGCATAAGTGGTTTCTGTGACTATGCAGCACCCATCTCCAAACTATTTTTCCTTTTATAATATACATTAAGAAGGCAGGGTCAGGCCTGGAGAGGTGGCTCAGAAGTTAAGAGCTCTGGTTATTCTTACTCAGGCCATGAATTCAATTCTTAGGAACCATGTGGTGACACATAATTATGTGTAATAGGAACTGGTGTCCTCTTGTGGCCTGCAGGAATACATGCAGGGAGAACACTGTATTAGTAATTAATAAATTCCATAATAAATAGAAGACAGATATGAATCTAAGAATTCTGATTTCATATATTACACATTCTTTTGTTTCCTTTGTTATTGTTTTTCTGCTGTAGTTTTTTTTTACAATTTTTAATATGTTTAGTGTTTTGATTATTATGTGGCAAAGGGACTTTTCCCCAATATCTGTTTTTTTGATGCTTCTTGTACATTAACAGGCACCTTTTTTGGTTTAGGAAAATTTTTCATTTATGTTTTCATTTGAATTATTTTCTAGACCTTTTTGCTTAATGGTCTTTTTCCTCTTCCTCCTCCCCTTCCTCTTCCTCTTCTTCCTCCTCCTTCTCTTCTTCTTCTTCTTCTTCTTCTTCTTCTTCTTCTTCTTCTTCTTCTTCTTCTTCTTCTTCTTCTTGTCCTTCTCCTTCTCCTCCTCCTCCTCCTCCTCCTCCTCCTCCTCCTCCTCCTTTCTAACATGTCCTGAGAATCTAAACTACACTGAAACATGTAAGAATCTGATGCAAAAGAGGTTGTGTGTGGGAAAGGAGAGGAGTGAGAACCTGAGGATGGTGACTTATTTTCTCGGCTGGTATTCATTGTCTTCCTATGCTTGTGTCTGGGCAGCTGCATTTGTGATGATTATTGGTCTAGGTAATGTTTCTCATTTTGCCTTGTTTGTGAGTGTGTTTTGATTACTGTGATACAGTTGTCTGTCTAGATTTTCATAGTGTTGACTGAGCCTCTTTTACTGACCTGTTGGTTATGTACAAGATACATTGCTGGTTAATGTTAAAATCTAAGAGAAGAGGTGGGCAGGATAAGAATAACTTAGCCATGCACAAGGAGACATAGTCAGGAGAGAGGTAAATCTGCCAGCATTTCAACTTTTCAGAGCTACAATTTTCTGAAGAAGCCTCTGTTGAGGGTGTGCCCTCATCAGAATGGCTGGTTGCTATGTCTGTGTGAGATAGTGCAGATGATTGATGTGGGAAGGATCTTCCACTGAGGGTGACAATATTCATAAGCAAGTGGGTCTGGGCTGGATGAGAGAGCTACCTGAGCATGGGACACTGACCAAGCAGGAGAGAAAGCCAGGAGGCAATATTTGCCCATGCTTTTACCTTCAGTTTGTAGCTTCAGTTTCTACTCTAAATTCCCAATATGATGAATTGTGATCTGAAAAAAAACATTCACACCAACTGTTTATTACCTGAGATGCTTTTGCTCAGAGGATTCCATTACAACAATGGATTAGCTAATTAGAACAACAATAACAAAAACAAATGGTATCAATAGTTGATTTTGCTGCCAGACAGAATCTATCTTCTTTTTGGAAGGAATATGGAAATTATCAGAAACTGAGATGATGAAAGTCATAGAAAGTTGTTCATGGATCTTAATCAATTGTCCTCTTAGGACTTGGAAGATTGGCATGTTGACAGTATGTAGCCAGATGTAATTGAGATCACAGCATTTCAGAAGAAAGTAGACACTGTATAAATTTCAGGGAGAGGTCATTTGTGTGATATTTTGGCCAAAAATCTTTTCTCCTTGTCTTATATCTGAAAAATAGTGTGGGGTAAAGTTTAAAAATAATGGGCTGATTTCTAAAATTTCATTCTATTTGTAAATATTTGTTCATTTTCCCCACTTATTTATAATTCATTTATTAGATTTAAATACCACTCTATCCCATCTCTCCATTCTACCTTACACAGTCTTTCATCCCTAAACCCTGTTTCCTCTCCAAGTAGCACAGGGACTACTTGAGTATCAAACAACTATGGCATTTCAAGTCTCTGCATGGTTAGACATATCTCTCTTCCTGAATTTAGACAAGGCAACAAAGTGAGGGGAACAGTGTACTGGCTGGTTTTGTGTGTCAACTTGACACAGGCTGGAGTTATTACTGAGAAAGGAACTTCAGTTGTCGAATTGCCTCCATGAGATCCAGTTCTGGGACATTTTCTTAATTAGTGACACAGGGGAGAGAGTCTCTTGTTGGTGCTACCATCCCTGGACAGGAATTCTTTGGTTATGTATGAGAACAGACTGAGCAAGCCAGGGGAAGCAAGCCATTTAGGGACATCCTTCTATGGCCTCTGCACCAGCTCCTGCTTCCTGACCTGATTGAGTTCCTGTCCTGACTTCCTTTAGTGATGAACAGCAGCATGGTAATATAAGCTGAATAAACCCTTTCCTTCCCAACTTGCTTCTCAGTCAAGATGTTTGTGCAGGAAAAGAAATCTTGACTAAGATAAGGAGTAATGAAAATGAGTAGCAGTTGAGCCTTGCCAGTATGAGAGGCCAAGAAAGGTCAGTGGAGAGCTGAAGAATCAGGGGGAAGTTGAAGAATCAGGACTGAAGAGATTTTGAAATGAAGCTGGGTCTTACAGAGCTGTGTGTCTTTGTGTGTGTGTGTGTCTTTGTGTGTGTGTGTGTGTGTGTGTGTGCGTGTGCGTGTGCGTGTGCGTGTGCGTGTGCGTGTGCGTGTGTGTGTGTGTGTTGGGGAACATGCTAGTCCTGATCAAGTTACCCATTTTCTTTTCTATTGTCTTTTCCTGGAGGTTCACCATTCTTTATGTCTGCATGTATTTTTCTTTCCATCCCTTGATAGCTTTCAGAGCAATTTGGAAATACAGTTTTGCCATTGCGAATGTGGTGGTGAAACTTAGTGGATCATTGAAGACCTTCGTTGCTTTCCTTTAAAAAATCAAAGCAAAACAAAATCAGAATTGCTGATCTGTTGAGTCTGGAATTCAATAGAGTAAAAAAAATGTACAACATCACTTTATCATTATCATTATAATTATTTTGGAATTTCAAGAATTTCATTATATTATTGTTTTGGAATTTTCAAGAAAAAAAATTCAAGTTTTTTCTTTCTTTCTGTGTAACCCTGGCTGTTCTGGAACATGCTCTTTAGATCAGGCTGGCCTTGAACTCACAAGTGATCCACTTGCTTCTGCCTACAGAGTGCTGAGACTAAAGGAGTTCAGGACAATTTGGGAAACAGAGGCAAGTGCATTTCTGAGTTCGAGGCTAGCCTGGACTACAGAGTGAGTTCCAGAACAGCCGGGGCTACACAGAGAAACCCTGTCTCAAAAAAGCCTAAAAAAAAGAGGTCAGGAGAAAGGCATTTCACTTTGTTATGTCTGTCATACTTTGAACTGTCATGGCTGCTGCTTATGCCTGGCATGGTAGAGATGGTTAGAGTTTATTTGTTAAACAAATGAGATAGTGGAGTTGATGTGTTAAACAATGAGCCTGGCATCTAATAAGTTATCGAAAACCCACGGAAAGGTTATATGAAGAGCTTAGGCTGAGCCTTATTTAACAATGCATGTCTATATTTTAAAGATATCAGCAGTGCGTTTAAAATGTTGACAGACCCTAAAATTAAATTTCTTACAGGAAATAGGACAGCCTGTCCTCTTAACTTTGAGAACTAACATAAAATATTAATGAGTGAATGTCCCATTTGTCTAGAAAAGACCAAGATATATAAATTTTGAATTTTTCCTATAAATGTCCCCATAATTGACATGCTATGAATAGGATTTGATTTGAAAACTAAAACCTTAATTTTTTTTCTTTTTTATCACATTTGGAAGTGGGATTTACCTTGCAATCAAATGCAGAAGTGTGACTCTTAAGGCTCATTCTTAAGACATCAAGCAGTGAACTTGCTGGGAATTAAAGTTGCTCGTCAAGGTGAGATGAGACTGTTGTCGAAGATGATCTGGATGGGTCCTCACTAAACATAATTCTAACCCTGGTTACTGTGGGGTATTTTTTTTTTTTTTTTGGTTTTTCAAGACAGGGTTTCTCTGTTTAGCCCTAGCTGTCCTGGAACTCACTCTGTAGACCAAGCTGGCCTCAAACTTAGAAATCTGCCTGCCTCTGCCTCCCAAGAGCTGGAATTACAGGCGTGCACCACCATGCCCGGCTTATGCACTGTCCAGTTGTATGTGGGTGTATGTGTGTGTGTGTGTGTTTTGGGTTTTTTGGATTTGGTTTTTTCGAGACAGGGTTTCTCTGTGTAGCCCTGGCTGTCCTAGAACTCACTCTGTAGACCAGGCTGGCCTCAAACTCAGAAATCTGCCTGCCTCTGTCTCCCAAGTGCTGGGATTATAGGCGTGCACCACCATTGCCTGGCTGGTGGATGGTTCTTAACTATACTTTTTGAAGTGAGAAACCCTTTCTCAATTTTAATCTTTTGAGATGTTCTGATCCACCTTTGATCTAGGCTGTAGAAGCTTTTTGCAACCTACATATGGGAAGATCATTTTTGCTTTTTGTATTTGTACTGCTTTATTTTATAAAACAAAGGTGATTTGTTTAATTTTTCTTTTTTTACTTTACAACTGGCATTAGTAAGCACTTATTTGTTAAGTATTCTGGTATATAATAAAGACCAGCTGTAATATCCTGCAACATTAAATCAAGAAGTCATGATGTTACTAATTTTCCTTGGCTGACAGCCTTTATAGGTACATTCTATTAGCTACTCTTTCTATATACATAGAAAGATTCAACTTCTCTATGATTCAAGATATGCTTATCTAGAAAATCTGTGCTAATCCAACAGTGTTTTTTCTCTACTTTGCCACTGATGAAAATATGCTGACTAGTAATAGTGCTCAACAATGATTCCCTTATGTTTCTGGCTTTTCTTCTGGTTTTTTGATATCTATCATCTGTAAATGGGAGTTTCTTTGTTTGGTTTTTCTTGTTATTTTGAGACAGGTTTTCTCTGTATAGCCCTGGCTTTCCTGGAACTCACTCTGTAGACCAAGAAGGCCTGGAACTCAGAAATTCTCCTGGCTCTGCCTCCCAAGTACTAGGATTACAGGCATGTGCCAACACTGCCTGGCTAAAACTCTTGTTATTGAAAATCTATTTTTAATATTAATAGCTAGTGTCATGCATTTGGTCATCCATTCCTGGCTAAGATAGGTACGTCCTATTCATCTTGGGTAATAATCTATGCAAGTTATTCTTCTTAATTATGGGAAGAAGACAAGTGCTTTGAGAATATCTCAGGCAAGGTCAGTAGTGAGGAACTCTTAATGTCCTGGTTTACCTAGGGAAAGAACTGGCAGCAGACATGCCAGAGCTGGAATGGTGAGTCCTCCCTCAGGACTGGGTGGGGTGAGATTCCTCTTGGAATCTTCTTTCAATTGCGAATGGAGTGCAAACCACACCTGAAATCTGGGGGGTGGGGAGGGGAGGTTGAGCCTAGTCCTGAAGCACACTTTAACCAGAGGAGGGCAGACAAAGAGGCAGGATCTTCCGGGTGCCTTTCTGTGTGTTCCTGTGGCTGTGCAGGCTTCAATTGTTCTCTGTGTCCTGCTCTGAGCTCTGCTGTTGGGTGCTGTGAGGGCACTTCAGGGAAACTCTGAAATCAAGACATAGTGAGCACAGGATATCTGCCCACAATGTAGAGGAAAATGCAGTTGAGCAGTGGGCACCTGGGTTGTGGGTCCTCTCTGGGAATGGATGGGAAGCATCAGCCAGATGGTAGTGGGTGCTGGGGTGGTATGTCCTCTATGGGGTTGGATCAGAACTATCAGCCAGATAGTTCTGTGACTTCCTATGAGGTTTCTAGTGGTGCTTCTTATTTGACAGTTCAGGCCATGTCCTTTTAATAACTTAAGTATCATGGCTGATTATAATTCTATCCAAAATATCTGGACCAGTTGCTTTCCTGTAGAAGCATGGGTGGTTTCTATGACTATGCAGCACCTGTGGCCTAACCTATTTGACTTTTATAATATACATTAAGAAGGCAGGAATAGGACTGGAGAGATGGCTTAGAGGTTAAGAGCCCTGGCTGTTCCTAAACAGGACATGAATTTCTTAACAACCACATGGTGGCTCATAACTATTTAACAGGATCTGGTGCCCTCTTCTGGCCTGCAGGAAAAACCCAAAGTCTGGACCCAATGTGCCTAGATAACGACTATAATGCCTGGCATTAGAGTGTGAATATGCAGGAGATGTGATGCTGTGCTGTAAGCAGGCTGAGCCTAAATCATACCTTGATTGTAAACAGCATGATTGATTTTGTTCCTAGTTGCATTACTTTTCAAAAGGAACCAGACATTTCCAGGCTGTAGTAGGATCCTTGCAAAAACCTAGAGTCCAGAAAGAGTGGAGGAAACACTGGACAGAACCCCTGGTGCCTATGTGTCACTCTATGAGATATGTCATCCAGACCCAGTTTCATTTTTGTTTTCAGTTCCTCTCTGCTCACCATTGTTTCTAAGGGGTGTGTTGAATCTCTACACTCTCAGAAAAGTTGTCATCCATGTTGATTCAGCACAGGGGTTTCTCAAAGTTCTCAAGGTAACTTCCTGTGTTCTGGTTATCTTATGGCTCAGGACACCTGGGAACCAGGTAGCTTAAGAAAGCCTGAAAGCTTCTTTAAAAAAAAAACAAAACAAGAAAACAAAAGACCAAAATTTCTCAAAATAAAATCCTCTGACTCTGGGAGCAGTTGTTTAGTGTTAAACATAATACTCAACTGAGTAGACAGGCAAAGGGAAAGGGACAATGGACCAACAAATCTATTTGTGGTGCCTGGTTTAGAGCACAGTGTATCCTGATCTGTATCCACTCCACACTTCATCTTTTACCTAGGTCCGTTTTAAGAAGAACTCAAATTTCCAGCATTTCAACACTTTAATTAAGAAAGTTGTAAAAAACGAAACATAAAGTAGATGGATACAAAGACACAGCTGTCTTGTGTGTGTGTTTGCTGTGATACAGGGGCTTACAGAAGATCCCCTAATTGCAAGTATTAGCAGGCATCAGGGTTCCTGGCCCCCTATCAGAGTTCTGGGTGAATTTTTTCACTTCTTATTCTTCTTCTGGCCGAAAGCCCTTTGAAGCCATGCCCAGTATCCTAGGTTCCTGAGACTGTCAGAAGCAGGATCCTCATCATGGCAGTCTCCAATATCATAGGTCTCAAGTTACAGCGTTTTCTCCCTGAGCAAACTTGTTGAGGGTTGTTCTGGATCCTCTATACCTTTGTCTTTGTTGTTGTCCACATCTCTTGAGGACACTTGTGGCTACCTCTGACTCTCACTCTGGAATGCATCTTTGCCTTTCATTGCACAATTCAATCTGATGCTGTATCTCAGGTTGTCCAAGTACTCAAATACATAGTAAAAGGAGAATAGATCCAAATCAACAATCCAGCCATCCTCAAAGCATTGGTTTGACTCTCGACAAAAAGAAAGTGGCTGAGACGTGGAAGATCCTGTACTCAGGGCTGGCAAGTCACATGCACTCATCAGTCCATACTCTTCAGAATCTGCTGCACTTTTGACAAAACTGAGACGGTATAACCTCAGAACCTTCAGGTTATCCATAGAACGCTGAGGGCAAGTCCTTGACCTGATATTGTGAAGTCTCCAGTTAGTTAATTACACCCTCCCAAGCATTGCACTGTGGAGAATTGGGTGTTAAACCCACAATACTAGCCTCTATTTGCACTGCCTAAGGAGGCAAGATCCTGCCCAGTCTGGTGGTGCAAGACTTTAGTCTCAGCACCTATAGGAATGAAGCAGATTGGGAATAGAAGCAGAGGCATTGGATCTCTGATCTCAAGGCCAACCTGGTAGTCAGAACTAGTTTCAAGACAGCTAGTGCTGCACAGGAAAACATGGACTCAAATAGAAAAACACGAAAACAAGAAAAGAAGGAAGCTTCTCAAATTATGATCCTACCAATCTGGATGCAATTGTCTAGAGTTAAAATTATAGTGGACTGATGAAACAGGCAATAGGGGGAAGTGCTCAGAGGTCAGTAAATCTTCTTGGGGTGCCTGTTTTAAAGAGTAAAAGATTACATAGAATGATCTGTCACTCACTCTCTCTTTCCTGAAAAGTGATATATTAGAATGACTTACATGATGCAGTCTGCCTTCTTCCACAACAGCTGGATGGGAAGCAAAGTCGAAGAATCCAGTTGGTCTCGGTCCCTGAGGCTGGATGACTCAGCTGGTTTTTAGTAGAAGATGGAATCACAGACAAGTAAGCAATAATGCCACGGAAGTCCTAAATCTTGCTATCTAGGAGAGAGCAAGCAGGTAATGTGAAAACTTCCTTCCTCTGTGTTCTTATATAGGCCTCAAGATGAAGGTGTGGCCCAAATTAAAGGTGTGTGTTCCAGATTCAATCTCTGGATTAAAGGTGAGTGTCTTTTGCTAGGTGTGTCGACTCAGACCTTTAATCCACTATGGGAGTGAATCAAGCAGGTAGATCTCTGTTAGTAGCCTGGTCTACAAAGTGAGTTCCAACAAGGTAAGAAGAGAAGTATAGTGCTAGGGAAATTTTAGTGATCTACAAAATAACAGATAGGAGCCAATCTGATGTAACTCATAGTAGGGCTGTTATTTTATTATTTTATATTATTTGAATTAGCTTGGACCCTCCAAGAAACCACTATCATGCAGGATGGTTATGGTCATTGAGGGCAATGCAAGAGCCAGAGCCAAGTAACGAGGCCTGGCAAGAAGGCTAAAGTCTCCTTTTTCAGATCCTCAGTTCTCATACAGAGCTGCAGCCCTATACTTCTTCACCACAGGAGGTGCTACAGCACTGGCACTCCAGGTGGTTTGGACCTCAGTGTTCACATGGTGGGCTCCAATCTCTACTTAGTTCTGACTTGTCCCCCAAGCCAAGTTCTTCTAGGCTGTCAGCAGGCCTGAGTTGTTTTCCGAAGGTGATTTGAAACCCCATATGTGTTTTTGTTCCTCTGAACATTCGCTGTGCTGACAGGATTGGACTGTGGCAGGCAGGCAGATGTGGAATTCTGCAGGAGCTCTGGTTCTGGAAATTGTGCTCCTAAAGGCTGACCAAAATGCATGTCGCCCAGGTTCAAGGATATAGATTCATTGCAGGTGCTGAGATTTTTTTCCTGACAACTCAGCCTCCTGATTTTTCAAAAAGTAGTGTTTATTCTGTCTACCATAGGTAAATGACCCAATCAGTCCTACAAGTGTGCCAAGACTTCTGACACTGTCCCCCTGTCATGCAATGAAAAAAACTCAGTGCAAACACAAATATCCTTGCAACTTCTTTCCTTTCTGTTTGCCTAAGATTTTCCAGATGGCACAGACAAGTGCTCAACTAGTATTCTGTTTCAGCTGGTCATTTCATCTAGCTGTAGTCTTCCTGTTGCCTTGGGATCATGGTACAAGAGTACACTTGACAGACAGGGAAAACACAGGATGACCCCGGTTGACTCACTCATACACCGCGAGTTTTAGGAGAGTCTTCGAATCCTGGCAGGGGAGGTCCATAGTCAGTCCCCCTGTCTGCTTGTCTACACTTGTAGATGCCACATCTCGAGTAGGGACCAAGAAAGGAGCCAGTTGCTATGATGATCCATAGATCCACAGCTCTGACTCTGAGCTCCATGTGCTGCCACTTCTTCACAGCAGGGGTCGCTGTGGGGCTGCTCTTCCTCCATAGAGGAATGACAATGGTCTGTGCACATCTTTGGAAGCTCAGGGCTCTATTAACAGAGAATTTCCCACACAA
Source organism: Apodemus sylvaticus (assembly GCF_947179515.1). Taxonomy (NCBI): domain Eukaryota; kingdom Metazoa; phylum Chordata; class Mammalia; order Rodentia; family Muridae; genus Apodemus; species Apodemus sylvaticus. The sequence goes on from NC_067490.1 coordinate 61,004,153, forward strand.
CCAAGTTCTTCTTGGCTTTTGGTTTGCGCGAGCTGAAATCATTTCCAAGAGCATCCATGATTTTGTTTCTTGGTGCTTTCATTTTGTTAACCAAATCAGATTATGGCCAGCAAGCTGCAATGGGACTTTATTCGAAGCCAGGGTGCGCTCCTAAGTGCTGACAGAACAGCCTGGTGCCAAGGGATGAGTCATTCTCTCAGTGAATTCAAGATATATTACCTGAGTCTTCCCACCTCTGTTGAAAGTTCTAGGTGATGTGAATTAAAGAAAATATTGAATATTCAAAGGAAATCATGGCGGTCAGTATTTCTGTGCAGTGTCTATTTTTTTCTTACATACACTTCCTGAGAAATGAAGTTCAGAGAGTCAAATGTAAGAAATCATTCTTTAGCCTGGTACGTGGCTTAGCCTACTGAGAGATTCAACTGCTAGGAAGACGAACAATAGAAGCAAGGCTTGTAAGAGCTGAAGCTCTTGCAAGACTGGAAGCACTTAAAAGACACACTCTTGAGGCTAGGGAGCTGGGGTTTTTTGTGTCAGGGCAGCACTGTCCTGAGCTTCCAACTTAGCCTGTCCAGTTTCTGCAGGTGAGTTCCGTTGTGAAGCAGAAATTTCCATAGGAAATTTCTGAAAATAGAAAGAATCTCCTGTGCAGAAGTCATGGCACAGGCCATTAATCCCCATACTAGAGAGATAAAGCAAAGCAAATCTGAGTTCAGGGCTAGTCTAGTCTACACAGAAGGAAGAAGGTGTAAAATGGAAGTTGTAGGTGGCCCCTAGATTAATTTGTAGGAATTAATTAATTCCTACTCCACAACCATGTTGATTAAGCAGAGTGGTTTTACAAAGTGCTCAAGGTTACTCCCTGTCTGTTGGTTCTTTTGTGTCCCAGCACACATGAAAACCAGGATGTCAAAGTCTCCTAAGGACATTTTTAAAACAAACTACCAGTTACTCCTGTAACCGAAGGTAGGAAAGAATAGAATATCCTCATCTGGGTCCACTCTAGCCCCCATATTTTCCCTAGGGCCATTTCAATAAGAGCACAAATTTCCAGTTTTTTGACACTTTTAAGAAAGATGTAAGGAAACAAGCAAACAAACACCAGATGCCTGCAAAGACACAACTGCCTTGTGTGTGCCTTTGCTTTAATAGAAGAGCTGACAGAAGATCCCCTAATTGCAGGTCTTAGCAGGCATCATGGCTCCTGGACTCCAAACAGAGTTCTGGGTGGCTTGTTCACTTCTTTTTCTTCTTTTGGCCAAAGGCTTTTGAAGCAATGCCCAGCATCCTAAGTTCCTGGGACTGTCAGAAGCAGGATGCTGGTCAGGGCAGTCTCCACCATCATAGTTCTCAAGTTCTAGCCCTTAGTCCCTCAGCAAGCTTGGTGAGGGTTGTTCTACCTCCTCTATATCTTTGTCTTGGTTATTGTTGTTTACATCTCCTGAAGCCACACGTGGCTCCCTCTGATTCTCAATATGGGAGACTTCTGTGTTCTTCTTAATGGCACAATTCAATCTTTGGTAGTGTCTCAGGTAGTCCAAGCTCTCAAATACACAAAAGGAGTATGGATCCCAATCTGCAAAACAGCCATCCTCAGAGCAGTGGCATGACTCTCCACAGAAACAACATGGCTCAGACGTGGAAGATCTTATAGTCAGGGCTGGCAAATCACATGGCAGTCCATGTTCTTCGGAATCTGCTGTGTTTTTGACAAAACTTAGACTGCACTCCCTCAGAACCTTCAGGTTATCCATGGTACGCTGAGGGCAAGTCCTTGACATTCATATACAGAGACATCTCCAGTTACTTAATTATACCCTCCTGAGCATTACACTGTGGAATATTGGGAGATAAACCCACAATAATAGCATCTATTTGCATTGCCTAATAGAGGGAAAGTTCTTCCCAGTCTGGCGATGCAATACTTTAGTCTCAGTACCTATAGGAAAGAAGCAGATTGGGGATAGAAGTAGAAGCAGTTGGATCTCAGATCTCAAGGCCAACCTGGTAGTCAGACCTAGTTTCAAGACAGCTAGGGCTACAGATTAAAACCTAGGCTAAAATATCCAAACAAGCAAACAAGAAAGGAGTGAAGCTTCTCAAATTTAGATCCTATCACTCTGGATGCAATTGTCTAGAGTTATTACAATTATACAATCCAGAAGCTGGTAAGAACCCAGTTGTCCCTCAACAGAGGAATGGATACAGAAAATGTGTTACATTTTCACAAAGGAGTGCTACTCAGCTATTAAAAACAATGAATTTTTGAAATTTGCAGGCAAGTGGATGAAGCAAGAACATATATATAATACTGAGTCAGGTAATCCAGACACAAAAGAACACACCTGTCATGCACTCACTAATAAATGGATGCTAACCCAAAAATCTCACGGTACATATGATACATCCTACAGAGCATATGGAGTGTAGAAGGAAGGAAGATCAGGGCTTCCTTTTTATTTTTAAGTTAAAGTAATATTTTTATTCAATATATTCTTTGTTTACATTTCAAGTGATTTCCCCTTTCCTGGATCTCCCCTCCCCGAAAGTCCCATAATCCCTCTTCCCTACCCATGTTCCCCAATCCACCCATTCCCCGCTTCCATATACATAAAATCTGACCACTGCTCCCCGCGGCCATCGATGGCCTTTGTGTAATATATAATAATAATATAATAATATAACATATATTTATAATTTATAATGATATATGCATAAAATCTGACTCCCCCCCCTTGCGGCCATCGATGGCCTTTAGATATATTCTTTATTTACATTTCAAATGATTTCCCCTTCCCTGGATCCCCCATCTTGGAAAGTCCCCAAATCCCTCTTCCCTCCCCCTGTTCCCCCATCCACTCCTTCCCACTCCTCTCTCCTCTTAATCACGGACACTGCTGCAATGAGCCTTTTCCAGGACCAGGGGCCTTTGCTGCTCAGTGCTGGAATGTGTGTCCTGCAACTCTTCCAGACTGTTCCTTGATTGTTCAGTGAAAAACAATAATAAAACACCAAGTGGGTTTCCTCCAACCTCTCTGGCTCTTTGGGGGACTTAAAATGAAGAGGCGACTATGCGAGAATCAATTTCTAAGACCACCTGTTTTCTCTCACCACCTGCTCAGTCTCTGACTCTCTTTCACTCTGTCTGTGTGCTTAGTCAAGCTCTTTCTGTATGTCTGCGTGTGTGTGAGTGTGTGTGTGTTTTATCTGTGAGCATATGAGTATTTATGTGTCTGTATGTTTGCATGTGTCAGGGTGCACGCATGATTAGTGTAATGGGGGACACAATCTATAAGTGAGAAGTGCTCTTTGATAATAGGATGGTGTTTTATATTTGGTAAATAGAGCTTTCAAATTTGGCCTCAATATTTAATAAGGTTGATCAGTTTTCCACAGCTGTGCACAGACCCTGCCATGCTGAGGTAAGCCACGGTCTTTTCTTCCATCTGCTACACCGAGACACTTCTGTGTGTGACAAGAAGGATCAGTAATGAGGATTTATTTTCTAAATAACAATTCAAAATACCAAACCATGGATCCTGTCATATCTGCTTCCTCTGATGTTGTCTCCTGTGACATTACCCAGTGAGTTCCTAGGACTCCTGGCCCCTTTACACACAACACCGCACTGTGATACCCCAGACCCTGGAACTCAGAGTTTGCCCCTGCCCATCCGCTTGGAGTGTGACCTGTGAGGCCATACAGTGGTAACAGTGAGGACAATTAAAGGAGAACCAGGCATGGGCTGTGACATCACAGGGGGACCCCCGAGGTCTCAGTAGAAGCCCTGTTTAATGTGGTGGGGGAAAAGCAGAGAGTTCAGAGGGCGTGTGGTCAGGGCTGGGAAGGGGAGTGGGACAGTGTCCTTATCAAGTCCAGGTCACTACAGAGTCTCATCAGGGACACAGGGCAATCAATGTTAGGGTCACAGAAGAGAGTTGGAGTCATAAAGCACTGTAGTGGTCTTGTCAGGGTCAGAGGTCATGGGTCACATGTGATGTCTGGATCAGATGTGAGGTCAGGGTTCTCATGTTAGGTCAGGGGTCACCCTCGTGGTCCAGGAACACAGCCCCATCCGGGAGGCTTGTAGTGACCCCTGTCCACACACAGATATGCCACCCCTCCTTGCCCCAGTGACAGCTGTTTAGCCTAGCCCAAGTCATGTGAGCCCAGTGGCAGGGGGCAAAATGGTTCATCCTTGACCTGATGACCCCACTATATCACTCCTTGGTGTAAACCCATAAGATGCTCCAACGTGTAATATGGAAATATGCTCCACTATGTTCATAGCAGCCCTATTTATAATAGCCAGAAGCGGAAAAGAACCTAAATTTCCCTCAATGGAATAATGGATACAGAAAATGTGGTATATTTACACAATGGAATACTACTCAGCAATTAAAAACAATGAATTCATGAAATTCTTAGACAAATGAATGGAATTGAAGAATATCATCCTGAGGGAGGTAATCCAGTCACAGAAGAACACACCTGGTATGCACTCACTGATAAGTGGATATTAGCCCAGATGCTTTGAATACCCAAGACACAATTCGTAGATCAAGTGATGTCCAAGAAGTAGGAAGAACAGATTTTGAGTGTTTCAGTTTTTCTGAGAAGGGAAACATGGGGTTTCATCCCATATACAGTCAACAAGCCCTGAGACTATTGTGGATGCCAAGAAATGTTTGCCGAAATGAGCCTGATATGGCTCTATCCTGAGAGACATTGCCAGTGCCTTACACATTCAGATGTTGATGCAGCAGCCAACCATTGGAGTGAGGGAGGGGTCGGTGATGGTGGAGTTAGAGAAGAGATTGAAGAATGTGATGGGGTTTGCAACCTCATAGAAAAACCACAAAATCAACCACCAGACCGCCTACAGCTCCCAGGGACTAAAACATCAACTAGGGACAACACATGGTTCCAGCTGCATATGTAGTCAAAGATTGCCTTGTCAGGCATCAATGTGAGGAGAGGCCCTTGGTCCTGTGAAGGCTCGATAGATGACCAAGTATAGGGGAACTGAGGGCAGGGGATGGGTGTTGGATGGGTGGAGGAACACACTCATAAAATCAGGGTAAGGGAGGATGTGATAGGGGATATCAAGGAGGGGGTGAACTGGAAAATGGGATAACATTTGAAATGTAAATAAAGAAAATATTTAATAAAAAATTAATGCAAATAAAAATGGGGTATTGGGCTAAACAGAATTCTCTGTGAAAGGGTTATGACTGGCCAAGAAGACTCAAATCAGTTGTTCAGTGTCTTTATTCATTAGGAAATTACAAATCAATCCAAGATACAAATCAAACCCTGAGATAACATATTACAACTATCAGAATGGCTGAGACTAAAAAAAAAAAAAAAAAAACTTTAGTGGTGGAATATTTTGGTAAAGATGGGGTTCAAGAACACTCCTCCAGTGCTGCTTGAAGGGCATTCTGAAAATCTATTTTGGGTTTTCTCAGAAAACTGGGAAGAATTCTACCTAAAGATCTAGCTATACCACTCCTGAGTGTATTCCAAAATGATGTGCCTGTATACCACAGGATCACTTGTTCAATTGTACTCATAGCAGCCTTATTTTTAATAACCAGAAACTAGAAATAATCTCAATGTTTATCAAGTGAATAATGGATAATGAAAGTATCCATTCATTGGAATACTTTTGAGTCATAGATATCAAAGACATCTTTAGTTTTGCAGACAAATGGATGGAACTTGAGAATATCATCCCGAGTGTGGTAATCCAGACCTAAAATGACATACATGGTTTGTATTCACTTACAAGTGGATATTAGCTATAAAGTACAGGGTACCCTCACTACATTCCATTGACAAAAATAATATAAACAACAGGGAAGTCCTAAGTTGGGAATGCTTGAATACACCTTAGAAGGGGAAAATAAAGTACTCTTAGGAGGCAGATGGTGGGAGGATAAATAATAAACACACACACACTTAACTCTTTAATTAGTTTAGAAATATTTTCTAAAATGGAACATTTTCATGAAATTGATTAATTGAAAGTAGAATTATTATTTTATATGTAATAATAATTTACTAAGTTTTCCTTTGCTATTTTGATTATAGCAATTTTATTCATAAAATTCCAACATTGCTTACACAGATGCCACATTTTTTTAAAAATTTCTTCTCAACTGTTTGTATCATCTGATGGGCCAAATCTACATTGATATCCTAGATGAGAGGTAATAAATCTGTTGCAAACTGACAATCACTGATTCTGTGGTTGTTTCTTGAACTCAAAAGATCATAGCATAGATGTGTAATATTCTAAGACAAATAGCATGCCTACCTCATGTACCTGCCACTACAGGCTTCCACAATTTTCTGTTCTTGTAAAGATTCCTAGAAAGAATCTGATTCCTGAGACTGACAGTGAATCAGAGAGTCAATATGTGGAAAAAGAGACTTTGAGGGTCTCCAGACCTCTGCTGTAAAATCACGGATAAAAAGAATCTACTGACCTCTGAACTTCATGTGAGTGGGGAGGCCAGGTTTTGGCCTACAAATGATCAAATATATGGTTTCCCATTCCTCATAGAGAAGTCAAATCTTTTAAATTCATTCTTCATTATAGAGAACCAGAGCTAAGTTTGAACTCAGGTAAACGAATAGGCTACTACCCAGTATTAGTGATAAAATATTTTCACAACACATTTATCTACGAGTATATAAAAGGACACATCCTGTTGAGAAATGCTTTTGCATAAGCAAAGTGTTAAAGCCTCTGCATATAACAGTAATCTTAGAAAAAGGCTTTGAAAAAGTCATGAGAAAAAGTCATTACTAAGATAAACTGCATAAACATAGAAGATGTGTTAATGTTTTGCACTTTCTGGTTTCTTTGTACAAGATTAAACTCTTTGGTATGCAATCAATCTACTTAGGCCTTTACATATTACAGTAGTCTTTGAAGACACTCAAGAATACCAAAAGTAACCTGTGACTACAAAGAGTTTGGCAACATCTGAACCAACACACTTACATTGTTTTACTGAATATCATTTATTTTTTTTTAAAAATCTGTGACAAGTGACATCATTCAATTCAAATTTTATGATGTCCCTCAATTTTATTTGTACTTGTAAACATGTATCAATAAAAGACACATGAAGGCAACATTAAGGACATCTTTTTATATTTCACAATTCCCTTATGTTATCTGAATGAACTTTTGCAGGTGTAAGAATTTATGGCTGTGTACTAGTGCCTTTTGTGATGTAATCATAAATTATAATGTCTAACGTTACCTCCGAAAGAGTATAATTTGGTTTATGATTCCAGAGGGATATGGTTTGACCATGAAAGTGGAAACACAGCAAATGTCTCGCAAGTGGGAGAAATAGTCTGAGGCAGAAAGAGCTTTCAAATTGCTTATCCAATGCATGTGTTCATCTAAATGTTTATCCCTTCATCATATACACACAACTAACAGAAATTCACTCAGCATACTGTATTCTCATATTTTTACATACTTTCTAAAACATACTGAAAATGAATGACTTGGAAGGGAAGAAGTGGAGAAGGCATTGAGAGAGAACAAGGTATAACAAGGTATACTTTAATTACAATGTCAAATCATTTTTCAATAAAATCACAGGTAGACAGCATGCTAGTGAAGAAGATTGTGAACTGAAAGAAGACAAGTTTCATTCCCAGAAACTACTTGGTAGGTAATCAAGTCTTATAAATACAGTCCCAAGGAATCTGATGCTCCTCTGGCCTTGCAGGTACTGCACAGAGATATACACAGGCAAAACATCCAAGCACATAAAACAAAAATGAAACTAAAAAGGAATTCACTATAGTCATGAACTAGCTCTAAGACAGAGTATAGTCAGGGCTAGTTAAAACTGACTCCTTTTGGTCTGGATTTAGGCACAGCTATGGACACCCTTCAAACCACCCTCCTTAGAGTCAAAACCAGTCATATTCTAAGGATGGAATAGCAGAACATAGCTGTTCATCTGAGATCTGCAACCACAGTGCTGTTAGAACACATTTCCTTGATGTTATATGTTATCTTTGTCCTTGAAATGTCTGCAAAAAATTGAGCTAAAAATTTTAGGGGGCTTTTACTAAATCTCGTGACTGATGCTTTTGGCTTGTTGTCACCATATTATGTTAAATCTATATATTTTTTAACATGAGAGATATTTCTGTCTTATTTTTATTTACTTTTTTTTTTATATTTTATTACTTGCATTTTTTAGTCCAGTTGTTACCACTCTCTTGGTACACAATCCCAGAATTCCCCCATCCCATTCATCTTCTCCTCTGTCTCCAATAGCATGTCTCAATCCTCCAAAACACAGCTCAAAGTATTAGAAAAGATCTTCAATAAACTCATTAAAAAGCCCTTCTCCAAACTAAAAAAAAAAAAAAAAACTATTTGATGGCTATCAATTTATAAGAAGCCTATAGATCTTCAAACAATTTTGAGCATAAATAAAATTTTCTTGTCACCAAATATTCAAAACAATAAATGTGGGAGCTGATCCTGTGCCACAGTTCTCCATACTCAAACACTGCAGTGAGATAGAGGGTCTCCCAGAAGTGTTGAGGGGCCTGTGAGTAGAGGTAAGAATACCACTTCTGCTCAAAGGGACCCCGACAGAGCAATCAGTTCAAAAGAACTTAGGAGCACCCTGGGACATGATCCTTCCATTCTACTCCTGCACTCAGAGCTGATCCTCTGCCCCAGTGCTCCATATCCAAGTTCTGTGGAGAGAGAGCTGATCTCCCAGGAATTAAATCACACTTGTAAGCTCAGGTAAGACCTCCATTCTGCTCAAATCCCAGGAGCATAAGGGATCCACTCAGAGCCATCAGAACCCAGGAACCATGGAAAGGATGGGGACAGGATCCTTCAGGATTGTGTCTGCATCTTGGAGCTAGCTGATTATGTGCCAATGCTTTCCATACCAAAATTACTCCTGGAGAGATCTCCTTTCTCAGGAGACTCTGACACACAGGCCTGCGGGAGAGACAAGCCTCAGTCAGAGACAAGACAGCTAACATCAGAGATAACCAGAGAGCAGGACAGAAGTGTAAGAACATAAGCAACAGAGCCCAAGGCAAATTGGTATAATCAAAATCGAGTTCTTCCACCACACCAAGACCTGGATACTCCAGCAACCAGAAAAGTAAGACTATGAATTAAAATCATATCTCATGATGATGATAGAGGACTTTTTAAAAGGCATAAATAACTCCCTTCAAGGAATACAGAACACAGGAAAACAGCCAGAATCAGTTAAAGAGGAAGCACAAAAAATTCCTTAAAGATTTTCAGGAAAACACACCTAAAAAGAGGAAGGAATTGAATAACATCATCCAGGGTCTATAAATGGACATAGATATAATAAAGAAGTCATAAAGGGAGACAGCCCTGGAGATAGAAAACCTAGGAAAAGGATCAGGAGTCATAAATGCAAACATCACCAAGAGAATTCAAGAAACAGAAGAAAGAATTTCATATGTAGAAGATGCCATAGAAAACATTCTCCAAATTAAAAAAAATAAATTCAAAATGCAAAAAGTTCTTAGTCAAAAACATCCAGCAAATCAAGGACACAATGAGAATACTAAATCTAAGGTAATAGGTAGAGAAGAGAGCAAAAATTCCAACGTAAAGGGCCAGTAAATATCTTCAACAAAATAACATAGGAAAACTTTCCTGAACTAAAGAAAGTAATGCCCATGATCATACAAGAAGCCTACAGAAATCCAAATAGACTGGACTAGAAAAGAAATTCCTCCTATCACATAATAATCAAAGCACCAAATGCACTATTCAATGAAAGAATATTTAAAACAATAAGGGAAAATTGCCTAGGATCATATAAGTATAGGTCTATCACATTTACACCAGACTTCAAATCATAACCTATAAAAGCCATAAGATCCTGGGCAGATATCATACAGACCCTAACAGAACACAAATGCCAGCCGAGTCTACTATACCCAGCAAAACTCTCAAATACTATAAATGGAGAAAACAAGGTATTCCATGACAAAAACAAATGTATACAATACCTTTGCACAAATCCAGCCCAATAACATATAATAAATGGAAAATGCCAACACATGGAGGGAAACTACACCTTAGAAAAAACAATAAAGTAAGCTTTCAAAAAAAGATAACCATGCAAATATACAAATAACAGGAAGCAACAATCATCATTCCTTAATTTTTCTTAACATCAATGGCCAATAAAAAGACAGACTAATAAACAGGATATGCAAACATGACCCAGCATTTTGCTACCTAAAGGAAGCACACCTCAGTGAAAAAGGCAGACACTACCCCAGAGTAAAAGGCTGGAAAATAATTTCCAAGCAAATGGTCCCAAGAAACAAGCTGGAGAAGACATTCTAGTATCAAATAGAACTGACTGTCAACCAAAATTATCAAAAAAGATAAAGAAGGACACGACACACTCATCAAACGAAAAATCTACCAAGATAAACTTTCAATTCTGAACATCTATGCTCCAAATGCAAGAGCACCCATATTCATAAAAGGATTTTTACTAAAGCTCAAAGCACACATTGTACCTCACAATAACACCCCACTTATATACATGGACTGATTATGGAACAGAAACTAAATAGACAGTGAAACTAACAGAATATTTTGTAGAATATTTCATCCTAAAGGAAAAGAATATAACTTATTCTCAGGACCTCATGGTGCCTTCTCTAAATTTGACCACATGATCAGTCACAAAACAGGCCTCAACAGATACAAGAAGGTTGAAGAAAATCCCCTGCATCCTATCACATCACCATAGACTTTGGCTGGGTTTGAAAAAACAACAGAAATGCCACATAAACATGGACACTGAACAACACACTACTCAATGATAGCTTGGTCATGGAAGAAATTAATTACTTTTTAGAATTTAAAGAATATAGAGAACAACATAACCAAACCTTTGGAACATAATGGAAGCAGTGCTAAGAAGAATACTTATAGCTCTGAGTATTTGTAATTTCCACAAAAAACCATGGATATTAGAGGACACTCATTCACTAATGTCTTTCCATTCACACTGAGCAGTAGGGCCCAGCCTTAAAGGTGAATGACTGTCTTGAAAGCGCAGTGCAGCAGAGGCAGGATTAGGTCTTCAAAGCAAGTCTTAATTGCATTTGATGAGTCAAGTCTCAGATACAGAAGACAATGTTCTAAACAGAAACAAATATCAAACCCCAAAGCCTATGAGTAAAAGAAATGAAAGTCTTATTGATGAAGATACTATGAAGCATAGAAACAAATAAGTTATTAGAGCAGTGACACATAGAGAAAAATGAATTAAAAAAGTAATAGGAAAAATTGAATTTTTAAAAAGATAAACATTGTTTAAAAAGACACACAGCTATACTAATATTGAAAAAAGAGTAGACATTTGCTGGTGGATGGAATGACATTAAGGAGATAAAGTTTTTCAATTTGTTCCTATGGGTAATGTGCCTGGGGACAATTATAGGACAGCCAGTTGTTTGTGTCAGAAATTTCTGAGCTGACATAACTATATCAGTGAACATTCTACATATCTCTGCAGGAAAATCCCCTAATTGGTAATTTAATATTCATCGACTCATGCTAATCTACCCATATTGTACACACCACAATCTGGTCTGTTTTCCTTCACTTACATGAACCAATACAAGCTTCGAAATTACAAAAAACACTCAGTCTGCTTATATCAGGTCTTTTTTCATAATTGTGCCCCCTGCAGCTGACTCCCTTAAATATTGATCTGGGATGTAGCTGTTGTCTGTCATGTTTCACTGGGTCTTGTCCACATTAACCTGTTCCTCATGTTCTAGACTGAAGGCAAGCTATGCTTCATATGCAAATCCATTCCTTCTTGCTGCAATATACTCTTTGCTACTTGATTCCAATGGGCAATTTTAAAAGTCTGCTGTGGCACAGCCTTTTAACTAAAGAATGTAGGATGTTTAATTCAAAAGAAGGCAAAGGTCATTTCCCTTTAAATTATATTTAAATAATTTAAAGCCTTTAAAATTTAATTTTTAATTTAATTTACATTCTTCATGATGCCTCATTATCTGATTCTCCTCCCAGAAGTCTTTACCCCATAACTCGTTCCTTTACCTTTGAGGGGGCACTCCATCACCCCCATATCTACTCGTCTCATCCACCCATGCACCACCACTTCACCTTCCCCCAATATCAAATGGCTGTCACCCAGTGCGGTTTGTCCCATGTGGCAGAACTATGCTTTCCTCAATTAGAAAATGGGGGTGTCTGGCACACCAGGCCTTACTGTTGGTTGTGACTCTGTAATGACAGTGTGAGCAGCTTGTTGCAGACCTGTGTTTTGCTATGTGCATGTTCACATTGGCTGGTTGTACATCACAGTTGTCCCCATTATGGTTTGGAGACAGATTTCTAAACAAACCTGATGAACAAAAACATGAATCACAGCATCCTAGTCCCTCACTGCCCTGCTTAGCACACTATTCATCTGTGGGGTGTTTTTAAGGCAGTCCTCCATCAGCTAAATGCTACTTACTGTCACTACTTCCTAAGCTTGGTAAGACTTTTGTAGGACCTCCTTTTGGGGAGACCCCCACTCCATTCTCGGGATAGTGTACACCCAAGGAACCGCAAGAGATGACTTGATGCAAATGCCTGAGGCAGTTTATTATTGGAGCTCTGGGCCGACATGTATCTCACACAGGAGACAGAGGAGTTGACCTTGGGGCTCCAAAGTTAGGGGTTTATATAGAAGAAGTCAAGGGGTTTTGTCGCAGTTACACATGATATGCTGATTCAAACATTGGCGGGGGACTCTGGCACGCAGGTTGGTTTTTTGGCATACGTGTAGATCGGGCTGTCAGCAATGTAGGAGGGTGGTTTATTTTTGTTAGCAGGAAGGTCACTTTGACATTAGTAAACTGCATCCAAGGGACAGGAGACAGGAGTCCAGTCCAGATGGTGTATGACCCATAGGAGATTGCCCAGGCATGCCCCTTATCTTTTATGGCCAGTTTGTTTGTGGAATGACTCAATCACAACCTTGCTTCAAGCTTGTCTGGCGTGCCTGTGCTCTAAGTCTGCTTGCTGCCTCAACTATGGATTCTGAAAAGTCCAACTCCCTTCACTTTGTTTCACCAAATCTACTCTTAATTTAATCTCAATTTAATATTGGATAGTTAAATACTTACCCAACACATGAGATGCTTTTTAAAACTCCAAAAAATAAACTGCCAAAGGATCTTAAACATAAGTTGCAAATGCTAAGAGCAGAACTTGTAGATTTAAGATAAAATACAGCTCTCCAAGTTTAGCATCCGACCTGCATGATAACCTTAAGCAAGTCCCTGACTCAAATGTTTTGTGCCGATTCAGCCTTGATGGTGAAGTTTTTCAGAGGTCACAGCCTGATGTAGGATGTTAAGAGCACCACAAGGGACCTCACAGGGGGCCACATCTGTCTTCATCTGACTAATGCTTCCCATCCAGGACCAGGGAGGACCCACCACCCCAGCTCCACTGCACATCCACGTTCTCCTCATTATAGGCAGAGACCCTGTGCTCAACATGTCTCAAAAACAGAACTTACTGAGGTCATCACACAACACCCAAGAGCAGCACTCAAAGCAGGACATAGAGAACCCTTCAAGCCTGCAAAGCCAAAACACACTTCAACAAGGTTCCAGAAAGAACCCTCCTCTCAGTCTGTCTGGCAGGTCCACCTGGTGTCCTTGATTGGCCAGTGAGTCTTACCCCTCCGCAAGGTTAGAGTGTGTTTACACTCCTGTGCCAGACCTTTCACATATCTCAGGCCACGTTTCCACTCCCATAGCTTTTGTGCCTGTTCTCTAAGAACCTCATCCATGTGTACTCCCACCCAGCATTGGAGGAGGACACACCATTGCAACTGAGGCTGTTCAGCTGCTTGCTCCTCTTCTTTGTGGGCAGTGATACTGCACTCATCATGACCTGACTTCATAGCTTTCTTGAGAATTCCTCATAGCACGTCCCCTTCTTCTTCCTGTAATCAAGGTGGATAACCTGTTACTTGACTTGCAGTGGAGGTATAAAGCTGGCCCATCAGTTGAAGGATTCCCAGGATTTTAACATTAAAGAAGGATTTTAGGAAACACGTGATTTGCTTTGTGGCTTCATACAATTCCCTTTCACCAGATGATAGGCATGAAACAACCCTGGAAGAAAGCCAGGAAACAGATGACAAACACTGTGGACCACTGTTGTTAGTCAGCAAATCTTTTTCAATGGCAAGGTGGGGAAACACCCACAGTTGTGTTAGCACATGCTTTCTATATCAACATAGCTCAATAACAGAGAGTGAATCTTGCTGTGTATGTAGAAAGAAGATTTATTATAATGTCTTAGAGACACTTGTACTCTTCTTCAAATAATGGCTGTCTGACAAAGGAAACTTCAAAATCAAGGATTTATCTCCTGGGGAAAAGGAGCAGCAATGTTCCTGAGCCCAACATGAAGCCAGAAAACAAAACTCTTGTTTTCTAAAGTCACGCTTTAAAGTTAAAACCCTGGGAACCCATCCCCTTGTGGGTCAGATTGACAGATCTACTGCACCTGAGCTATGCAAAATACTCACCTTGATTACAGAAAGAGGAATGCAAGTGCTGTGAGGAAAGCCCAGGCAAGGTCTGAATTTAGGTACTGGTAAGTGCAGAGTCATTGCACACAGAGGGTAGGAGCAGGCAGCTGAGTAGCCTGAACTGAAATATTGGGTCCTCCCCTAAGCCTGGGTGTTGTGAAATTCCTCTTGCAAGGCAGGCACAAAAACTAAGGGAGTACAAACCACTCCTAAGATCTGGAAAAAAGTTTGTCCCTGGACTAGAAGCACACTTTAACCTTGAGGAGTGGTTAGGCTTACTGAGCAATCCAGACATCTAGGCAGACCTGCCATTCAAAGAAAGAGGCGGAATCTTCCTGATACCTTTCTTCAAGTTCTCTGTGGCTGTGCAGGGCAGGAGAGTTCACTATTTCCTGCTCTGAAATCTGCTGTTCCGTGCTCTGCTGTGAGGGGACCTCAGGGAAACTCTGAAATCGAGACATGGTAAGTACCGGATATCTGCCCACAGTGCGGAGGAAGTGGGCTGAGCAGTGGGTGTTGGGGTGGAGGGTCCTATCAGGGGGTTGGATGGAAAACATCAGCTAGATATGACTAGTGTGAGGTTTCTAGTGGTGCTTCTTACTTGCTAAATCAGGCAGTGACCTCTGAATATTTTCCCTATCAAGGCTGAATCTTCCCAAATCATTTGGACCATTGGGTTGCTTTTAGAATTATCATGGCTGTTTTTTTTTTGTTTGTTTGTTTGTTTGTTTGTTTTTTGTTTGTTTGTTTTTATTCTGCAGCATATTACCATAACATTTTGTGTTTTACACTACACACTGATGAGGCTGATATGAATCTAATACGTCTATTTTAACATGTGCCTGGTTTTTGTTTTGTACTATTTCTTTACATGTATAGTGTTTGAATATTGTGTGGCAAGGGGACCTTTTTTTTCTAATCTATTTGGGATTTTGGATGCTTCTTGTACTTTAATAGGAATCACAGTTTTAGCTTAGAAATTGTTCATTTAGGATTTCATTAAAACTTCTTCCTTGTCCTTTGAGCTGATATTCGTCTTCTATTACTGTCAGTTGTAGTATTTGCTTTTGATATGTTGCACTGTTCCTGGATATTTAGTGCCAGGAAATCTTTTAGTATCCATTTTTTTTGACCAGTAACTCCATTTATTCTATTTATCTTCCTTTCCTGTTTAATATGTGAACCTTTCTTCTGTAGTGGTCAACATGCAAGCAATTTCAATGGGCTGTGCTCAGGGACTTAGCACCTGCTTAAGTTATTACCTGCCTCCATCAACTGCTGCTATTGTCAGGTGTGCTTTATATACGTGGAGCACTAGCTTCAGCTGCTCTCTATATTTGTTCCCTGTTTCTGTTGTCTACACACGCCCCTTTATAGTCTTTCTCTACTCTTGTCCCACTCTCTCTGCTTCCTATCTGCGTTCCAGTCTGCAGGTCCTCTTGTGTACCTCTATCCCTTCCCCAGGTTCTCAGTCCTGTCCTTTCTACAAAACAACCTCTTTTGTATCAGATCTCTTGCATGTTTTTACTTTTGAGGACCTGCTGTTACAGGACATATTGGATTACTTGGTGACATATTTCCCTGGCATATTCATTATATTCCTATGCTGATATCGAAGCATCTGGGTTTGTGGTGGTAATAGGTCTAGATACTTGTCTCTTGGTTTGTCTTGTTTGGGTGGTAATTTTATTCCATAGTTACTGTTTGCTGTCTGTACTTTCAGAGAATTTTGGCTCAGTGTTTCCATTTTTACTGACCTGTTTGGAGTGTATGTTCCAGAGAGAATGCTTGCTAAGGTTTAAAACTAGAGGAAGTGGCAGACAGGAAGACTTGATCTTAGCAGTCCACCAGGAGAAATAGTCAGGAGAGAGGTTAAACTGTCTCTGGTGTTTGTACAGTGCTAGAGACAGCTATGTAAATTGCATGTTTGATAACAAATAGTGTGGTAGATCTATGGAATGCCTACTTTGTCTCCTGGCAGCCTGACATGTGGTTGAAAAAGGAGTGTACATTCCAGTTTACTGGAGGAGGAAGGGGTATTCTGTTCCATTGTATGTTGGAAAGATATGACTTGCTTTCTGATTTCAAAATATTTGGCTTTCAAGATAATGCCTTGAGTTTCAGAAGGCACTTTAGACATTTGAACTGTGTAGCAGCTCCTGCAGACTATTAGCATCACTGCAGACTGAATGCATTTTCATCACAATATAAACATGAGCCTATAGCATCCAGGGTCAGAATGGAGTTGAATGGATCCCCTGGTTATCCCCACACCATGGGGCTTCAAGTTTCTGCTGGGTTAAGTGTATCCCCTCCAACTGAGGCCAGACATTGGAGTCCAGTAAAAGAAACAGATACCAAAGATATACAGCAGCTTTAGGGACAGCACCTGTTCCAGTTGTTGGAGCACCCTCATGGAGACTAACCTGAACTTCTGCTACTTATGTGACAGGGGTCTTAGTCCAGCTGGTGTCTGCTATTTGGTTGATGGCTCAATCTCTCAGTGTCCCCAAGATTAAAGGTTCATTGAGTCTGTTAGGGTACCTGTGGAGTTCCTACCCTCTTCAGGGCCTTCAATCCTTCCCCAAATCATCTTTAAGTGTCTGCAAGGTCCATCCCATGTTCACTGTGGATTGGAGATTGCCCAAAAGGTGGGTCTCCAGGTAGGCAAGTTATTCTGTGCTCCAGGTGTGCTCCTGGTTTCCTTTTAGATGTGACAAGTTTTGTTCTGTGTGTCTACTGTGCTGTAGTTGAAACTGATGCATCAGCTTTTTTCTCATGCTCCCATACAGCCACTATTTGGATTTGGATTATGGGAAGACAATCATCTTGAAGAACATTTTCTAAGTAGCAGAAGACAAGAAAGGTAATTTTCATGTGGAAGCTGATACAAATTTGCCTCTGAGGAATTATTCATATCTCTTCGAATCTCCAACGAAAAGCAAGAGTGTGAAATAACAATCCTTTAAGTGTAGCTATGATTATATTATTCTTACAAAACTACATAAATCAAGATCTGATATCTCTTTTGTGTATCCATTCGATAAGTAGCTACGTTAGAGCTGTGTGTGCTGTGGACCAGCCAATCTGTGTAGTCTCATAGTACTTAGATATTGCACATTGAATAATGATAAATTGATATCCTAAACATTCTAGTAAGCAAATAGTCCATAGTATAATTGGTGATACTCATATTCTTTAGTAATATGGTTAAGTTTTTTGAGAGGACATTTTAGGAGAATCAAGAATGTTGTTGTTGAGAAACAATAGTCTATATTGCACATGTTATGAGGAACAAAAATTCAAACAGTCTAAATGCAATGTGGAAACCTTTCATTTATCTTTTTTTTTTAAATTAGGTATATCAGGTGTCCCAATGGATAAAAACCATGTGAGCATAGGGATATTTAAAGAAGCAACATAAAATTTTTGTTCTTAAACAATGGAAGATAGGTAGTATTCTGTCTTTGATAGATATTAGGAATATGATAGACATTTGTGATTAATTGGTTTTCTAGTTTTATGGGGAACATCCCCAAACTCAAAGTGTAGAAAAGCATTATGGGTACTAGGAATTTGGGAATACTTCTGTGTGTCCTAGTTCACATTCCAATGTGTTGTAATGCACACTACAGTTAAAATTATGAGTGCTGTCAATGTTATAAAGATCAAAGTTGTTCAAACTGTCTGCAGAAAGCTGCAGTACATCATATAAAATGCCATATAAAGAGTTGTTTATAAATATGAGCCATGTAATAACAGTCAAGTTGTCTTGAACAACTCCTGATGAGGGAGAACATGTGAGCATACAAAGTGCTAAAACCTTGAGATCTGATCCTTCTTTACCATTAGTCCTAATTGTAAACACAATTCATATAGATTACATGATTGATCAGTGTAATAAATGTGGTAAAGGTTTTACATTTGCTAATTATCGTTCCAGGCATGTAAGAAGTCAGAGTGGAGAGAAACGTTATAAATGTAATCAATGTGGTAAAGCCTTTGCACAATACAGTAGTTTTCAATATCATATAAGAACACATACTGGAGAGAAACCTTATGAATGTAAACAATGTGGTAAGGCCTTTGCAGCACCCTGTCATCTCCAATATCATAAAATAACACATACTGGAGAGAAACCATATGAATGTAATCAATGTGGAAAAGCCTTTGCAGGTCACAGTGTTCTCAAAAGACATAAACGGATACATACTGGAGAGAAACCTTATGAATGTAACCAATGTGGTAAAGGCTTTGAAAGAGCCAGTCATCTCCAAATTCATAAAAGAATTCATACTGGAGAGAAACCTTATGAATGTCATCAATGTGGTAAGGCCTTTGCAAGACCCAATAATCTCCAATATCATAAAAGAACACATACTGGAGAGAAATCTTATGGATGTAATCAATGTGGTAAAGCCTTTTCAGGTCACAGTGTTCTCAAAAGACAAACTGATACATACTGGAGAGAAACCTTATGAATGTAACCAATGTGGTAAAGCCTTTGCAAGAGCCAGTTATCTCCAATTTCATAAAAGAACACATACTGGAGAGAAACCTTATGAATGCAATCAATGTGGTAAAGTCTTTTCACATCACAGTAATCTCCAATATCATAAAAGAACACATACTGGAGAGAAACCTTATGGATGTAATCAATGTGGTAAAGCCTTTGCAAGGCCCAGTCATCTTCAATATCATAATTAATTTGAATTTATCTCCAGTTAATTTAATGTAGGCTCTAGGCTTGCTGTAAAGTGACATTTTCATGTTTAGGCCTGTCCCTTGTATCCTTAATTTCTCCAAGAATTTTATCGGAAAGTGGTGTTGAATATTGTCAGAGAATTTTACTTTATTTCATGAGATGATCAATTCTTGTTTTTTCTTACACTTTAATCCCAGTATGTTGAACCATCATTGTGTTTCTAGAATGAAGCCTTCCTTGTGTCCCTGTTTAGTTTCTGTTTTCCTGATCGGTCCATTGAGGAAAGTGGAGTGTTGAAGTCCCCCACAATTATTGTGTTAGGTGCAATGTGTGCTTTGAGCTTTAGTAAAGTTTCTTTTACAAATGAGGGTGCCTTTGCATTGGGCGCATAGATGTTCAGAATTGAAAGTTCTTCTTGGTGGATTTTTCCTTTGACCAGCAAGAAGTATCTTTCTGTGTCTCTTTTGATGACTTTAGGTTGAGAGTCAATTTTATCTGATATTAGAATGGCTACTCCTGCTCGTTTCCTGTGACCATTGGCTTGTAAGATTGTCTTCCAGCCTTTTACTCTAAGGTAGTTTTTATCTTTGACACTGAGGTGTGTCTCCTGTATACAGCAAATTGTAGGGTCCTGTTTCCTTATCCAGTCTGTTACAGAACACCAATAACATATGCTCTAAGATCAAGAATTGACAAATGGGACCTCATAAAATTACAAAGTTTCTGTAAAGCAAAGGACACCATCAAGAGGACAAATCGGCAACCAACAAATTGGGAAAAGATCTTCACCAATTCTATATCAGATAGAGGGCTAATATCCAATATATATAAAGAACTCAAGAAGTTAGACTCCAGAAAACCAAACAACCCTATTAAAAATGGGGTACAGAGTTAAACAAAGAATTCTCACCTGAAGAACTTCGGATGGCTGAGAAGCATCTTAAAAAATGCTCAACTTCATTAGTCATTAGGGAAATGCAAATCAAAACAACCCTGAGATTTCACCTTACACCAGTCAGAATGGCTAAGATTAAAAATTCAGGAGACAGCAGGTGTTGGAGAGGGTGTGGAGAAAAAGGAACACTTCTCCACTGCTGGTGGGGTTGCAAATTGGTACAACCACTCTGGAAATCAGTCTGGCGGTTCCTCCGAAAACTGGGCACCTCACTTCCAGAAGATCCTGCTATACCACTCCTGGGCATATACCCAGCGGATTCCCCACCATGTAATAAGGATACATGCTCTACTATGTTCATAGCAGCCCTATTTATAATTGCCAGATGCTGGAAAGAACCCAGGTATCCCTCAACAGAAGAGTGGATGCAAAAAAATGTGGTATATCTACACAATGGAGTACTATTCAGCCATTAGAAACAATGAATTCATGAAATTCTTAGGCAAATGGATGGAGTTAGAAAACATCATACAAAGTGAGGTAACCCAGACTCAAAAGGTGACTCATGGTATGCACTCACTAATAAGTGGATATTAACCTAGAAAACTGGAATACCCCAAACATAATCCATACATCAAATGAGGTACAAGAAGAAAGGAGGAGTGGCCCCTTGTTCTGGAAAGACTCAGTGAAGAAGTATAGGGCAAAACCAGAACGGGGAATAGGGAAGGGGTGGGTGGGAGGACAGGGGGAGACAAGGGGGCTTATGGGACTTTTGGGGAGTGGGGGGCTAGAAAAGGGGAAATCATTTGAAATGTAAATAAAAAATATATCGAATAAAAAATTAAAAAAAAGAATGAAGCCTTCCTCATTGGTCATGATGGATGATCGTTTGATATGTTTTATATTTTATTTCATTTGATTTGTCTATTAAGTATTTTTACATCTGTGGTTTTAGGGATAATTTGTCTGTAATTCTTTTATTGATCAGTCTTTCCTGACCAGATAGATGAGTAATCAGGGGTTCAGAAAATGAAGAGACTTACATTTATTTTGTTTCTATATTGTTGAATACACTGAATTCTTGTTAAATCCTCTTTGAAAATCTGGTAGGATTTTACCCTAAAACTCATGGACGTGGGCTCATAATGAAAAGGTAGTCTATCCATTCAATGGAATACTTTTGAGTCATAGATAACAAAGATATATTTAATTTTGCAGACAAATGGATGGAACTTGAGAATATCATCCCGAGTGTGGTAATCCAGACCCAAAATGAATGAATCCTGTTATCCTTTTGTTTATGTCTGGTCAATTTGGTTTTCTTAGTTTAATTTTGGTTTGTGTAATCTCTTGAGGAAATTATCCATTTCTTTTATAGTTTTCAATTTGGTGGAGTAGACCCTTTTTTTATTTAATATTTTTTTCTATATTCTTTGTTTACATTCCAAATGATTTCCCCTTTCCCGCATCCCCCCCCCCATATGTCCCATAAACCTTCTTCTCTCCATCCATTCTCCAATCACCTCCCTCCTTTTTCTCTGTCCTTATATTCCCTTCCAATGCTAGAGCAATCCTTTCCAGGATTAGGACCCTCTCCATACTTCTTCATGGGAGTCATTTGTTATGCAATTTGTGCCTTGGGTATTCAGGGCTTCTGGGCTAATTAATATCCACTTATCAGAGATTGCATTTCATGTGTATTCTTTTGTGATTGGGTTACCTCACTTAGGATGATATTTTCCAGATCAAACCATTTGCCTAAAAATTTTGTGAATTCATTGTTTCTAATTGCTGAGTAGTATTCCATTGTGTAAATATGCCACATTTTCTGTATCCATTCCTCCTTTGAGGGGCATCTGGGTTCTTTCCAGCTTCTGCCTATTTTAAATAAGGCTGCTATGAACATAATGGAGCATGTGTCTTTATTGCATGCCGGGGAACCCTTTGGGTATATGCCCAGGAGAGGTATAGCAGGCTCCTCTGAAAGTCTCATGTCCAGTTTTCTGAGGAACCACCAGACTGATTTCCAAAGTGGTTGTACCATCTTACAGCCCCACCAGCAGTGGAGGAGTGTTCTTCTTTCTCCACATCCTCGCCAACACCTGCTGTCTCCTGAGTTTTTGACCTTAGCCATTCTGACTGGTGTAAGGTGAAATCTCAGGGTTGTTTTGATCTGCATTTCCCTAATGACTAATGATGTTGAGCACTTTTTAAGGTACCTCTCGGCCATCCGAATTTCTTCAGGTGAAAATTCTTTGTTTAGATCTGTACCCCATTTTTAATAGGGCTATTTGGTTCCCTGGGGTCTAACTTCTTGAGTTCTTTGTATATATTGGATATTAGCCCTCTATCAGATGTGGGGTTGGTGAAGAGTAGACCCTTTTTAAAACTATCTTTCCCATACTCTGGATTTTTTTCATTGTTTGTTATTTAATCTCCATTTTCCATTTTAGATTTCATTAATTTGTATAATCTTTATCTTTTAATAATGACTAGTTTGTCTTGTCTAATAAAAGGCTCAAAAGACCAACTCCATGTTTCATTAATTCTTTGTATTTTTCTCTTTTTATTTTATTGATTTCAGTTCGCAAATTGAAAGCTTCTTGATGTCTTCTCCTTGTTTTCTTTGTTCCCTCTCTTCTTTCTGTTGTAGCCTTTAAAACATGCTGTTAAATTGCCAGCATGAAAGCTCTCCAATTTTTCATGTAGCCATTTAGTGCCGTGAACTTTTGTTTTAGCTCCACTTTCATTTTATTTTTTCCATGAAATGGTGCATATTGGATATTCATTTCCATTGAACTCTAGAAAGTCTCTAATTTCTTCCTTTATTTCTGTGTAGACCCAATTTCTTTCACACAATTAGTTAGCAGTCAATTAGGTGTTATCTGTCATCTCTTACAACACTGAGACATCAACAGGTTTTTGGCCCAGATCACATGTTTTGTCTGATAAGAGGGTGTGGGGTCTCCTGGATCTGTTGCAATCAAGGACATGAAGAGCCCAATTTCTTGGGGTCACCTACTGAGCTAAGTTTTGCTCTCTGAGATGGAGTTTAGTCCTTTCTCATCAGAAGGCTCCTCTCCTTATAAATGACCCCATGGATATCAGCAGTAGCAATGGAACAAAAACCATCTGTGTCTCATGTTTTCTCAGCTCTAATGACTTTTTCGGAGCTGCCAGTTCAGCTTTCTGGGCTGACATTCTTGCCAGGTGTGGTCCTGTCCACGTGATCTCGGTATTTGTCTCCACCACTGCCCCAACATACCTCTGTACATCCTGAATGAGTCTGTTGGCATTATTGAATCCTCTTCTCCAGCATTTATTTGAGCAGTCATACAGAGGCCAATCCAATGAGGTCAGGGTTCAGCAGCAGGACAGTTGAGAAGGTATCCTGGGGGCATTCAAGGAGAGAGGCTGGCAATGAGTCATTCTCCCATCATCTTTAACCAGGAGGTCAATTGGTCATCCATAATCAATCAATAATCGGAAATGAACACAAATCAGTCTGGAACCCATCTTCCATTGATCAGTATTCAGTCAGGGACAGATCAATCATCCCATGTGAGCCACATTATCCAGCAGCCTATCAGTCACTTGATTGGAAATCGATAACAGACTTCCAGCCCACGACCAGCCAATTATCATCTGCCAAACCGTCATTCAATCAATGATCAATAAATGGTATCCAATTTATTGGTAATTAATCAATGAGCAATATTCAACAATGGTAAATTGTTCGATAATAAATCAACAAACAATATAATTAAACAAACAACAATTACTCAATTGCTTTGGTCTTCACTGGACCAAAAACTGATTTTTTATTGATTGTGAACTACAGGTTCCTGACTGACTATAAACTCATTGATTGATTGATTGGTGACATATTGGCCATTGGCTAATGCCAGGACCCCTGGTCTGTGTATGCATTCCCCAAGCCTACAAGTCACACCTGTAGTAGAAAGGGTTTTCTTTTATCAGAGGCTTAGCTAGTCTGAATTTTTCAAGACATCTAAGATGTCATGCATTTTTTTTTTCTGTTACCACTGTGATGTGCTACATTTATAAACTGATCAAGTGACTATCTGTAGGTTTTATCAAGACAAGATGTTGAAATATATCAACAAAAGCTGGTGGGTTTCCATTTTACTTTTAGGGTAATCCTGGTCTTGTGGCAGGGGCACTGTTGATTCTTAGAGCTCCCTTATCGCCTTTATTTAGGATTTCCTATTTAGGCATCACTTATGGTCTTCTGATTTGGCCTTGGTTGCCAACAGAATCTTTGCCAGGTCTCCAGTCTGTTGCTTCTGTCCTCCCATCTACTTCTCCTCTGCAGTCTGTCCTCCATTAAATACTCTCTTTGCCACTATCCTTAAATCTCTTAGACAACTCTTTCCTAACTACTCTACCCTCTGGGGCTTTGTCTTCATAGCTGGTGTTCCCTGATTCACAAAAGTTCAAGTCACTGCTACCTTTGCTTCTGGTAATTCTGGGTCCATGCAGGTGTATTGTCAAAAATATCTCCATTACCCTGTCTAAAAAAGTTGCAGGGCTTTAATTTTCTCTCTGGCAAATATTATACACTCTGGCCAAATTTGTGGGCAATCTTGTGGCCATATTGAGACCTGCCAGCAGAGATGGACAATGGACAAAAGGTCTCTTACCTTCGATGGTGCTGCAATCCCACTCTGGATGAGTTAGGGGAAAGCAACTATATTGGGGCCAATAACCCACTCATATACCAAACCCAGACACTATTGTGGATGCCAAAAAGTGCTTGCAGACAGGAGCCTGATATAGCTGTCTCTTGAGAGGCTCTGTCAGTGCCTGACAAACACAGAAGGGGATGTTCTCAGCCAATCATTGAAGTGATCACAGGGTCCCCAATGGAGGAGCTAGAGAAAGGACCCAACGAACTGAAAGGTTTTGCAGCCCCATACGAGGAACAACAATATGAACCAACCAGTAACCCCAGACCTCCCAGGGACTTAACCATCAACCAAATAGTGCACATGGAGGGACCTATGTCTTTAGCCACATGGGTAGCAGAGGATGGCCTGGTCAGACATCCAAGAGGAGAGAGATGTATTGGACCCGAGAAGTCTCATTGCCCCAGGGTAGGGGAACACCAGGTCAGGGAAGCAGGAGTAGGTGGGTTAGTGAGCACATGGAGGGGAGATGGGATAGAGGGTTTTCATAGGGGAAAGGAGGAAGGGGATAGCATTTGCAATGTAAATAAAGAAAATATCTAATAGAAAATTAATTTCATTTAAAAAACACAACATTACCTCTCATAGTGACCTTGAAAGGATAAAGGTCAATTTACAAGCACCTTGCTTACTGCTATTGCTTTGGTAGAACACCCTGTCAGGAGAACAGGTTTATTCTAGCTCACAGTTCATAGTAAAGTCGCTCATGGTGGGGAATGCCACTCTAAAGTGTGAGGCAGCTGCTCAGTCCCTTTCCACACACTTCCCAGTATCCTAGCAAGGGAATGGTGCCATCCAAATTGGGTGGCGTTTCCCACACCTGTTAAGGTAACCAAGGCACTCCCTTACAGCCATGTCCCAAGGAACCTCCCCATTTTTAGGATTCTTTCTAATCTCCACACCACAGTTATCTGGCAACAGCCAGTTATGCCCCTCCTCATCATTACCTGGCAACAGCCAGGTAGGTCTGGTGCACTAAAAAAGGGGCTTCTTGTCCCTCCTCCCTCTCTTATTCTCTCACTCTCAGCTTCCCTATTGCCCCTTCTCAGGCTCCCCTCCCTTCCTCTCCCCTTCTTCCCTCGCTCCACATGGTCATTGCCAGCCTCTGCTTCTCTACTCTCTGCCTCTCTCTGCCTTTCTCTGCCTATACTACCCTCTTAATGGCCCTCTCCATGCCCTGAATAAACTCTATTCTGTACTATACCATCTTGTATCTGGTAACCTCAGGAGGAAGGAATGCCTTGGCACGGGTGTGCTGAGGCATGCCCTTCCCCCACACCGGTGTTAGATCATATTCTCTCACCTCGTTCATTTTATGATCACAATACTCCTGGCCACTCTAGATATTGCCAAGTAGACAATTGAGTTTAACCATCATGGTGGCTTTGAAGATCGGTCAATTTACCTAGATACTAGGGTCCTCTGTCTTGCCTTGCAAGAGTATTTGGAATAATTTTCTCAGAAAGTAATAGATTTTTATATTTAAAAAATATTTTATATTATATATTATATATTATATATTTATATTTCTAAAACCTATTTATTGGAATTTGTGCACATACTAGATTTCCCACCAGATCTTAAATGATTTGGGAAACTGTGTCTGACCAAACAGACATTCAAATTTGGGGCTGGGTGGGTACCATCCAGGGCTAGAAACTCCTACATATTCTGCTCCTTGCACCCCTCTCATTTCCCTCCTTATCAGGGGTAGTATTTTCCTTCCTTACTGTAATTAATAAGGCTGCCCAGTAGCTTTGTTCCGCATAGATCAAAGCTCTTCATAAGCTTTACCTAATTTTCTCCCCTTGGTCTGGGAGGAGCAAATTGCTAGTTAGCCTAGGATGACTGTTCCCATGTCACAGATGACAACAAGTGCAAGGACTTAAGAACTGACTGGTGGGTGGAGGAAGCACTTGGTGGCAGCCCTGCCAGGGAAGTGTGGCTCCCTAAGGAATATGTGGGTGACTTGGGTTTCCCACATGGCATTTCCACCATGAGCAAAAAATGGTCTCAACCTCCAGTCTTTCCCCCAAAGTGACTCCCACTGTTGACTTCCTCACATGTTTATATAGATTGGTCAGGGTTGTGTTTGTAAAATGAAATCAAGGATGTGTTTGGTGGAGGTGCAGTATGGTGTGGGGGAAGGTGGTGCCTCTGCGGACCATGCTGAGTCACCACTTCCCCATGAAGGGCCAGACACAGGATGGTATAGTATAGAATAAAGTTTATTTAGGGCATGGGGAGGGTATTTGAAGGAGTAGAGACAGAAGTGGCAGAGACACAGAAAGAGACACACAGAGAGAGACAGAGAGAGAGAGGAAGAAGAAGAGGAGGAAGAGGAGGGAGGCTGATCATGAGCACATGGAGAAAGGGGGAGGGGAATAGGGAGAGGGGGGAGGGGATTGGGGAGAGAGGGGGAGAGGGTAAGGGAGCAAGAGCAGGAGAAGAGAAGAGAGTGAGGAGGGGGCAAGCAGCTGCTTTTAGAGTGAGTTGCCATACCAGGCTGCTGTCAGCTCAATGTGGGGCAGAGTGTAGACAAAATGCCCACAGCCAGGATTACAGGGCCTCTTAGAACTGAAAAAGGGCAGCCTGGGGCCTGGCTGTGTGGCAGCCAATGCAGAGTCTACACACCAAAGTGTAGTGAGTCTTCCTTGATGAAATCTTGTGGTTCACGCTGCCTAACCTTCCTGTGAGTCACCTGCTTGATCCTTGATGTCCTCTGAACTAGGAATCTCATGACCTATGACCCTGCTCTGTCCACACCTCTATCACCGAGCTGAAAGGGTTTCATGGAAGGAATGGCTTCTGTGGTCTGAGGCTGTGTATAAAGTATCCTCGAGAACTTCATGCTAAAGTGGACTCAGGGAACAGGAATCCCCCACATCAAAATGTATGGAAAAACATAATTCCCGTCTACTTGTAGGGCTTTCTTAAATATTGATTAAATGGGAATCTTAGGTGAACACTTTAACTCCTGGTTTACAATGTTCAAAAACTTTTTGTTAGGATTATAGAGGTTACTTTTTTTAAATTTTATTTTATTGTATTGTATTTTATTTTTTGAGATGGAGTCTATGTTGCTCTGGCTGTCCTAGAACTCATTATCTAGACCCTAGAACTATCTGCCTCTCTCTCAAGAATGCTGAGATTAAAGGGAAGTGCCACCAGGCCTGGCCATAGAGGTTTATTACACTCTCAGGCCTTTCCACCCAGAGCTCAGTTCTTAAATTCAAAAGCTCAGCAGGACTGAACACCGGCCTGTCTATTCCTGTTCCAGAACAACCCATACATTCCTAGACTGTGCTGAAGGTCTCCTATGTCCCAGGAATTGCATCAGAACTGGTGGTATTTCAGACATGCTGTCAACATGACGGCAGCTTGGACTGCTCTCCAACCACTCTATGCTCTGCTAGGACTTCTCAACACGTGTGGGTGATGTTGGAGGTATTGGCAATGGCCTTGGAACACAGCCTCAGCAAAGTAGCACTTAACTGAGAGTCATCCGACTGATCATGCCGGAGCCATGAGTTCTGGAATGCATTCTATTCCCACCTTGGAACAGACCAGGCAGTGCTTCTGAATGAACTGTGCTTTAAGTTCGGCCAATGGTCAAGCCTGTGTGGAAGCAGAGACCTTTCTCCTTCAGGAGGGAAATGTGGTCACAGTGTAACGAGTAAGGCCCATTCCGAGCATTTATGTGTGTACACTGTGCGTGCAAAATGGCTGTCACTCAAAACATTCTGATCACAGAGTCTTGCTGTGGGACTTCATGCTCACGAGATGTGTGAATCTTGAGGCCTCTCTGCTGACAAATATTCATCAAGAGCTCACCTTGCACCTGCGTTTCCATCAGGGTGTGTACAGAAAGCAGATGCTGTGAGAAGATTTGTTGAGGAGAGTCTCCCCACCCCACACCCGAGTGAGGCTGTTTAGAAAGGTGTGGGGTCATAGCCACACAGGATGAAACAGTAGCTCATATCTCAGGGGCAGCCACTGTGTTACCAGATCCAGCCCTCACAACACAATCATCATGGAATGCTTTCAATGCATACTTGCAGGAAGCTCAGCTGAAGGGACCTTTAACTAAGGGAATTACCTGCTCATGGGTGTGTGTGTGTGTGTCTGTGTGTGTGTGTGTTCACACGTGTGTTTGCTGGGAAGAAATCAGAAGAAACACTACCTTCTTTAGCTAACTTTACTTTTTTTCTCTCATTTTCAGTTTCTACCATGGATCAAACTCACCAGAAGCCTGGAAATAGTGAGCATGCAGTGCAGTTTTGTGGGTCTGTTATATGGGGCAGATGGCAAAAAGGAAAAGAAACTGGAGCAGGTGTGGGTACCTGCAACAGTGAATTCAAGATATAAAGATACATGTTAAACTGCACACAGGGCAACAACTCAGATTTTGTGGGGACCAAAGCTTATACAGTGTTTTAGAATCTGCCTTCATCAACAAGACAGGCCCGGAGTGCTGGCTCACACTTTTAATCCAGCTGTTGGGAGTCTGAGGCAGGTGGATCTCTGTGAGTTTCAGGCCAGCCTGGTCTACATAGTGAGTTCTAGGACAGCCAGAATTCCATAGTGAGACCGAGTCTTAAAAAAAAAAAAAAAAAAAAAAAGAATCAAGCAAAAAAAAAAAAAAATCAAATTGGTCAAACCATAGCAATAACAAGAACATCACTGAACCCAAGGTTTTTCCAGGGCTTCGGAAGCTGCAGATCCAAAGAGTGGCTTATAGTCCGTGCTTCCAGCTTCTAGGAAGGAGATGGTGACACAAAACAAACTGACGTTATAAAACAGCAGCTTTAATACTTCGGATATTTAAAATGAGACTCTTTTAAGTACTGGATATATTTATGTTAGGGTTTTTTGTTGTTGTTGTTGGTGGTGGTGTTGTTGTTTTTTCTGAGACAGGGTTTCTCAGTGTAGCCTGGAACTCACTCTGTAGACCAAACTGGTGTCGACCTCAGAATTGCCCCTGCCTCTGTCTCCCACGGTCTGTGATTAAAGGATTAAAGGCATGCACCACCATTACCCAGAGCCATAGTAGTTGGTAAAACAGCAAGTGGACTGCAAGCCACACTTCCCAGAATCCCTCGGGCTCAGAGGAACAGGCATGCATCTTCCCCACCCCTTAGAGGTTCAGACTACAATTTCTAGCATGGATCAATATAAAGATCACAATCTCCAGCAGGTCCACAGCATTGACAGGGAAGCACTGACTTTCTCTAGATTTGCCTCCACCACCACCTGCAGGCAATGGGAAAACTCTGTCATATGGGGTCTTGTACTATGGACAGGTCAATAGTCTAGGCATGCTGAGAGCCCCGGGTATAAAACTGTGCCACAATCTGAAATGTGTGTGTGTGTGTGTGTGTGTGTGTGTGTGTGTGTGTGTGTGTGTGTGTGCATGTTGGGGGGATTTACTTGTCCTGTTCCGGTTACCCGTTTTTTGTTTGTTTGTTTTTCTATTTTCTGTTTATAGAGGTTTGTCATTCTTTACACCTGTGTTTATTCTTCCTTTTGACCCACCCCCCTCACTGCTTTTGGAGCAATTTGGAAACAGAGTTTTGCCATTGGGAAGGAGGTGGTGAAACTTGGTTTGTTGAAGAACTTTGTTGCTTTCCTTTAAAAATACAAAACAAAACAAAGCTAGAATTGCCGATCTGTTGAGTCTGGAATTCAAAACAGTGAAAAAATGTATATCAGAAATTTATCATCATCATCATCATCATCATCATCATTATTATTATTATTATTATTTTGGATTTTCAAAACTGTTTTTTTTTCCATGTGTAGTCCTGGCTGTTCTGGAACTTGTTCTTTAGACCAGGTTTTAGATCTCTTGTGATGCTGGCCTTGGCATCACAAGAGATCCACTTGCCTGTCCCTACAGAGTACTGGGACTAAAGTCTTCCACCAACACCAGGCTTATGAGTTCAGTAGAAAGGCTTTCACTCTTTTGGTGACATGCTGATCATCATTTTTGGGAAAATTTAATTAAGGTTATGATGGGAATTAAGTATCTTGGTGGTTAAGATATCGTTCATCTACCTATACAAAGGAATGTAAGTTGACATCACTTAATCATGGCTTTCCCTGTTGTGCTACCACAGATGGCAGACACAGCAGCTCCCTTAGCATTCCTGATGGGGACCATACTGACAGCAACATGGGCTGAGCTGGTTAACACGTGTGTGTTAGGCATTAGGGATACCATACAGCACCAGTATCCAGTGGAGATATCACCTTGATAACTGTCAAGGCCACAGCTTATGCCTGGCATGGCAGAGATGATAAGAGTTTATTTGTGATGGACAGTGGGGGAACTGTGATGGGACAGTGGGGAACTATGATGGGACAGTGGGGCACTGTGATGGGACAGTGGGGAACTGTGATTGGACAGTGGGGCACTGTGATGGGACAGTGGAAAAATGAGATGGGACAGTGGGGCACTGTGATGGGACATTGGGCCACTGTGATGGGACAGTGGGGCACTGTTCTGGAGAGTGGGGCACTGTGATGGGACAGTGGGGCACTGTGATGGACAGTGGGGCACTGTGATGGGAGAGTGGGGTACTGTGAAGGGACAATGGGGTACTGTGATGAGACAGTGGGGCACTGTGATTGGATAGTGGGGCAGTGTGATGGGACATTTGGACACTGTGATGGGACAGTGGGGCACTGTGATGGGACAGTGGGGCACTGTGAAGGGACAGTTGGACACTGTGATGGACAGTGGGGCACTGTGATGGGACAGTGGGGTACTGTGAAGGGACAGTGGGGCACTGTGATGGGAAAGTGGGGCACTGTGATGGGAGAGTGGGTCATTTTGATGGACAGTGGGGCACTGTGATGTGACAGTGGGGCACTGTGATGGACTATGGAGCACTGTGATGGGACAGTGGGGCACTGTGATGGCGATTTTTACTATATTAATCCTGCCAATCTACAAGCATTGGAGATCTTTCCATCTTCTGAGATCTTCTTCGAATTCTTTTCTAAAACTTGAATTTGTTGTTATACAGAACTTTCACTTCTTTGGATAGAGTCACAATAATATATTTTATATTATTTGTGACTGTTTTGAAGGGTGTTGTTTCCATAATTTCATTCTCTTACCATTAAATCTTTGATTATAGGTAATCAGCAGATTTGATTGAGTTGATTTTACATCTAGCCAGTTGGCTGAAGTTGTTTACCAGCTGTAGGAGTATTTGCTTTCAATCTACCTTTTAGATCACACTTATGATCCAGAAGACAGATTTCCTCTGTAAAACTTTTTCTGCCATAGTGGGTAGACTTGCACTCTCCTGTGACTCTTTACCTATCAAAAGTATTCCATAGGGCCTGAAAGTAAAAGAGACTTGTAGAAAGCAAATTCTCTTCTAGACTGGGTCTTCTTTGACTGTTACCCAGAGGTGAATGCATGCTATCATTAAAGTGATTTTTTCTATTAGTTCCTTAAGTGTGTGGAGTGATTTCTACTTGGGATGAAATATAAATTCTAGAACAGCTATATGTGAAGCCTTTTAAAAAATTAATCTAAGACAAACTGTACTGTGTTTGTTAACTTGGTCAGAGAATAAATAAATAAAGAAATCAAAGACCCCTGAAATTTAAAGAAAAGTATTAACACATCATACACAAACTTATGAGACACAAGAAAAGCATTGATAGTAGGAAAGTTCATAGCACTTTGTGCCCAGGTAATGAAACTGTAAAAATCTTACACTAACAATTCAACAACACACCTGAAAGCTCTAGAACAAAATGAAGCAAACTCATCCACGGTGAGTAGAAGGAAGGAAGTAGAGAAACTCAGGACTGATATCAACCAAACAAATGCAAAGAACATAATACAAAGAATCAAAAAAACAGAAGATGGTACTTTGAGAAAATCAAAAAGATACATAAACATGTAGCCAAACTAACTAAGGGGTTGAGAAGCAGTATCCAAATTATCAAATGCAGAAATGAAAAAGGAAGCTGTAAAAACAGAAAAGGAGGAAATACAAAAAAATCATTATATCCTACTACAAAAGCTCATACTCAACAAATCTGGAAAATCTATATGAAGTGGATGCCTTTCTCGGCACATAGCACATACCAAAATTAAATCAAAAGCAGGTAACAGTCTAAACAGGGCCATAATGCTCAAAGAAATAGAAGTCATTAAAAACCTCAGAACCACAAAAAGCCCAGGGACAGACGAATTTAGTGCAGAAATCCATCAAGAATTCTTCAAACAAGATCTAATACGATTTTTCTCAAACTATTCCATAAAATCTAAAGAGAAGGAACACTCCCCATCTCGTTCTATGAAGCCATAATTACTCTGAAAACTAAACCACACAATGTCCCAAACAAATAAGAGTACTCCAGACCAATATGCCTCATGAATATCAATACAAAACAACTAAATAAAATTCTTGCAAATGAAATCCAAGAAGACATAAAAACTTTCATTCACCACAGTCAAGTAGGAGTAATACCAGGGATGCAAGATTTGTATAATATATGAAAATCCATTATTGTAATCTACTATATAAACAATCTCAAATGAAAAAAAATCACATGATTATCTGCTTAGAAGAAGAAAAAGTATTTGAGGAAATACAACACCCCTTCACCTTAAACATCTTGGAGAGATCAGAAATTCAAGACCCATGCTCATCATAATAAATGCAATTTACTGCAAACCAACATCAAATTAAATGGAGACATAGTTGAATCAATCCCACTAAAATAAGGGCCAAGACAAGGATGCCCACTCTCACATATCTTTCCAATATAGTAACTGAAGTGCTAGCTAGTACAATGACATAACAAAAAGAGACCAAGTGGATAGAAATCAGCAAGGAATAAATAAAGGCAACACTATTTTCAGATGATATGATAATATATATAAGCGACTCCAAAAATTCTACCAGAGAACTTTTCTAGCTGAAAACAACTTCAAAAATGTGGTTGGATATAAAATTAACTCAAATAAATCAGTAACATTTTTTATACAAATGACAAACAGGCTGAGAAAGATATTAGGGAAACAACTCTTTTCACAATAGCCACAAACAAGACAAAATAAGTGGGGTTCATTAAACTGGAAAGCTTCTGTAAGGCAAAGGACATTTTCAAGAGGACAAATAGGAAACCTACAGGTTGGAAAAAAGTCTTCACTATCCTCACATCCTGTAGAGGGCTAATATATAAAATACATAAAGAACTCCAGAAGCTAATCACCAAGAAATCAAACAAACATAACAAGAAATGGGTATGGAAATAAACACAATTCACAACAGAGAAATCTTGAGGAATTCACAACAGACAAATCTTGAATGGCTGAGAAGCACCTAAAGAAATGTGCACCATCCTTAATTATCAGGGAAATTCAAATCAAAACAACCCTGAGATTCCACCTCATACCAATCAGAATGGCGAAGTTCAAAAACTCAGGTGACAACACATGTTGGTGAGGATGTGGACAAAGGAACATTCCTCCATTGCTGGTGTGATTGCAAAAGGGTAAAATCACACTGGAAATCAATTTGGAGGTTTTTCAGGAAATTGGAAATAGATCTACCTGAAAACCAAGCTATACCTCTCTTGAGCATATACCAAAAAGTAGCCCTAACACAGGATCACGTGTTACACTATATTAATGTTATCCTTGTTTGTGATATCCAGAAGCTGTCAACAACCCAGTTGTCCCACAATAGAAAGATGAATACAGAAGATGTGGTCTATTTACACAATGGAATACTACTCAGCTATTTAAAAGGAGGACATAATGAATTTCGCATGCAAATGAATGGAACTAGAAAATATCATTCTGGGTCAGGTAACTCAGACCCAAAATCAAATGTATACTATGTACTAACTAATAAGTAGATATTAGGCAAAAATGTACAAAATTACCAGGATACAGAAATCAAAGTGGCTAACAAGCCAGAGGTCCCAAACATAATTGGGAGGGAGAAGAAACCAATCACAGAGTGGGGAAGACCTTGGGTGGGAAAGGAAATAGCGAGGGGAAGAGGGGAAAGCTGATTAGGTATTGGGGGGAAGAGTACTGAAGTTCTGAGGGCCAGCAGAATGATTCAAAATAGGAAACCTCTGGAAGTAGGAGGTGGGGCAACAGTCTAGAATGTACCAGAGACTTGGGAGATGAGAGACACTTAGATGAAATGCCTACTGAGAGGAGAGAGAACTTGTAGAATCCACCTACAGTAGAATGGCAGGGCATATAGTGGAGGGATATGGTTGCCATCCAATAGCAAAAACCTCTGACCCACAAATGTACCTGTTTGAAAGAACAGCAGGAATGAAAGTGGAGAGGAGTCTGAGGATGAGGAGGTCCAGCTACAGGCCCAAATTGAGATCCAGTTCAGAGGGAGGCCCCAAGGCATGACACTATTTCTGAATGAATATTGTTATAAAGAAGGACCTATCATGACTGCACTCTGGAAGGCCTAGCAAGCATCTGAAAGAGTCAGTGTGGATATTTTGAGGAAAAATATAAGTTATTCCACAAAATTACAAAATTAAATTCAATGCTCCATCTGTGTCATTTATTGTACTCTAACCAAGTTACATAAATTAAGCATAAAAGACATACATGCGTGTTGTTGCAATGTCACTGAAGTCAGTACTGTTTCAACACAAATAACAACTAGACATGAATGGAAAATATAATTTATATACTAATATTAGAAATAAAATTCTATCTCATAAATGACACCTAAATTCTTTCATTCCTTTGAGTAAAATTATGAAATTCTTCTCAATCATCCAGCAATGTTGCATCAAATGTCATTTATTGCCAGGGACTGATTATCAGGCAAAAGCTCAGTATAATATCTCAGTGAATGTCTGCACAGGTACTGATATTGGACAGGATAGGTGTTGAGTCTTTAAAATTGAGGCATTTTGGATTTAGTATAATGACATGTTCTCCAGATGACAGGAATCAAAGTAAGTTTGAAGATATTTTGTAAACAAGACTAGCATACAATAGTATATGAACAACAGAGAGAATGTTCAACTCCTGGCTCTATGTTTCATGTGAGACTGCACTTCTCTACACTATAGAGTGGAAGACACAATGTCCCATGATTCTTCTCAGAGTGTGAATGATATCGAACTTTAATAACCTTCTAAACTCTTGTCTATGGAAGTTCTGTTGAAATCAATTGTGTTTTTCCATATGGCTATTAACACATATTCTGGTCCAAGCTGCCCAAGAGAATATTGTCCTTGAGAATTATGCATACGAATGAAAATAGGGCACGTGAGGATGGAGAAAATGATCTCCAAAACATGTTTTTAGAAATGTTTTGATCAAAAGTTTTCAGACTTCAGATGTAGATCTTGAGTCCAGAATTTTCTCAATGTATCCAGGGAGCATGACATAGGATGAATAGAAATGAAATGTGACTATAATTAAGTGGATCTCCAGACAGCACTAGCCTTAAAAGAGACTCTTAGTTGTAAACGTCTGTGTGATGTTTGTCTGTATAAGAAACGAATTTCACAGCTGTTCCATCAGAGAGCCTAGCAGATATGAAGAAGCTGTGTGCTTCCACTATTTTCTTTTTGCTCTTCATGTTTTTCTAACATCTTGTGCTGTTTGGCAGAACCAACTTGCTTTTGGAGGATAAAGAACAATGAAGATAGTGATGTAGCTTTGAGAAGCGATTGTGATTTTTACCTTTATACAATGGAGGGACCTATCGAAGACAATTTGTACAATAAAATTATTGATTTTAGGTAAGTCATTAACTTTATTTCCTGTGTCAATGTCGTAAATTAGAAACATTTAGCTGTGAACACAGACTATGGAGTTCTGTCCTGTCCATCCTCCTGTAAATTTAGGACCCACTGAAAATTAATTATTACACCAATCATTATTTTAATAATTTCAAATATGTCATAGTTTAGTTTAGGTTTAATACGTTGGGCTCCATTTCTCAATGCTGAAAAATGAGTCTTGATTCTCTCTGTTGAGTTTTTGTCGATATCATGTATTGAAAGATGTTTCTGCATCTGTCATGAATTCAAAAATCTCATGATTATCAAGCATTCAATATGAAGAGGTTGCACCACTGCCTATACTCAATTTCCTGCCAGTGATTCCTGTATGGGCACACATCTAAATGCCTTCCTTAAATGGTTATCTAACTTATGTATCCAATAAACAATTTGACATACATTTATTCATTGAAATATTTGTGTATGAAATTCTGGATTTGATGCTGAATGTGGGGAAAAGAGTGCCAGGCTTCATATTATGCTACCAGGATCATTTTTTGGTCCAATTACACAAATACCCAGACATAGATTATGCTTGTTATCAGAATCATATTGATGATCAATATTTCTATTGACTAATGACTAAATATAACATTAGAGAAAATCTAGGAGAATAAATGTACTTATTTTTGAGAAGAAGCTGTCCTCAATGTCTGAGATCCCTAGCATGAGATGTTACCATATGTGCCTGGAGATAATGAGATAAGTTGTAAATGACTCACCTTTTAGGTAATCAATGTGCTTCGGACTTCTTTCGTCCATAAAGAAAGATTTCTTATGCTTTTCTGTCTCTGATGCTCATCACATCTCTTATTCAATTTTCATGGCTATGGGACTGAAAGACCGTGTTTTCCAATTGGTAGCCACAATACACTGTATACATTGATAGTGATGGTTGCTTCACCTTATTATTCTTCTGTGTTAGGTTAGTATGAAATTAATATCTGGTGTTTTCTGTATTTTTCCATACCTAATTGGAAAAGTAGTTGAAATTTTCATTGGTGACACTTTTATAAGCCACAAAATAGTTTAACACAAATAAATAACACATAAAGGAACTGTGTCAATACACTTTTCATATTTAGAAAAGAAAAACATAGCTGCATACACTCAATTGAAAATCCAAGTTTCATCAAAAGAGCATATTTGGTATGTTTATTCCTGATGAGAGTTATTAGCTAATAATAACAGATAAACTACTAACTGTATTGAGACAGATGAACAAATTTCTTATGGAGAGAAGATCTCTGTGCTCAGACATCACTTAAAGGATCTCAAAAATAAGGAACACAGATGTGTTAAGAGAAATCCAATAGGTTTTTAAGAGACTAATATAGTAAAACACACTAAAGGTTAACATTAAATTAGTGCATAAAAAGAGCCCCAAGGATAAAAATCTGGGTATGTGGTATACTATATCATTTTGTGTACTTTGAAATGGATAATTTAAATGAAATGTATTTAAAAATAATAATTCGGTTTGATGAATATTAACATTTGAAAATATTAAAATAATGTCCTACAATCATCATGGAAATATTCTCTTAATGTTAAACTTCAAAATATTTAACTTCAAAATATTTATTCTATCTTAAAATTTGTAACACAATCTTACTGATGAAATAATTTCTTTCCTTGTAACACAGATAATAATTTTCAAGTACAATAATTGTTAGACAATATACACAGTTATAAAATGCACTTTCAAAACACTCCCACAATTCCAGGTGTTATCACATAAGCGATTTCAATATATGTATCTTTTTTCTTTTTTTTTTTTTTTTTTTTTTTGGCTTTACAAGACAAGGTTTCTCTGGGTAGCCTGACTGTCCGCTGTCCTTGAACTCACTCTGTAGACCAGGCTGGCCTCGAACTCAGAAATTCTCCTGCCTCTGCCTCCCACGTGCTGGGATTAAATGCACGTGCCACCACTGCCCAGCAAAAATGTGTAGTCCAAGCTGGCCTCGAACTCCAGATCCTCCTGCCTCTACATCCTTCAGCAAATCCTACTGGACTGCACCACCAAAAATGGTGTATCTATTCTTTATTGGATATTTTCTTTATTTGCATTTCAAATGTTATTCCTTTTGCTGTTTCCCCCGCAGAAACTCCCAGTCTCATCCCTCCCCCTCTTTTTTATGAGGGTGTTACTGCCCACAACGAACCACAGCCACCTCACCAGTCTGGCATTAAACTTTGGTATAAATCCTTCACAGAACCAAGGGCCTCTTCTCCCATTGAAGTCATACATGGCCATCCTCTGCTCCATGTTCTTAGAGCCATGGCTCCCGCAACATGTATTCTTTGTTTGGTTGTTTAGTCCCTGGCAGTTCTGGGTGTTCTGATTGGTTGATATTGCTTTAATTTCTGTAGAGTTGCAAAACCCTTCAGCTCTTCAGTCTTTTCTCTAATTCTTCCACTGTGGAATCCATGCTCAATCCAATGGTTGTCTATGAGCATTCATCTCTGTGTTTGTCAGGCTCTGGTAGATCCTCTCAGGAGACAGTTCTATCAGGCTCCTGTTAACAGGTACTTCTAGGCATCCACAATAGTGTCTGTGTTTGATGATTCAATATGGGTTGGATCCCCAGGTTGTGGAGTCTCTTGATGTCCTTTCCTTCACTCTCTGCTACACACTTTTCTCTCATGAGTATTTTGTTCCCCCTTCCAGACAGGACTAAAGAATCCACACGTTTGTATTCCTTCTCCTGGAGAACCATTTTGTCTGTGAATTGTATCTTGTGTATTGTGAGCTTCTGGGCTAATATCCACTTATCAGTGAGTGAATACCATGTGTGTACTTTTGTGACTGGGTTACCGCACTCAAGATGATATTTTCTAATTGCATCCATTTGCCTGCGAATTTCATGAAGTCGTTTTGTTTTATACATGTGTTGTGCCACAGTGTGTAAATGTATATTATTTTCTGTATCCATTCCTCTGTTGAGAGACATCTGGGTTATTTCCAGCTTCTGGCTATTATAAATATGGCTGCTATGAACATAGTGGATCATGTGTCCTTATTACATTCTTTGTATTCCTCTGGGTATATGCCCAGAAGTGGTATAGCTGTGTCCTCAGGTAGTACTATGTCCAATTTTCTTAGGAAACATCAAATAGATTTTCAAAGGGGTTTTACCAGCTTGTAATCCCACTAGTACTGAAAGAGTGTTCCTCTTTCTCCACATTCTTGCCAGCATCTGCTGTTTCCTGAGTTTATGATCTTAGTCATTCTGACTGGTGTGAGGTGGAGTCTGATAGATGTTTTGATTTGCATTTCACTAATGTCTAAGGATATTGAAAACTTTTTTAGACGCTTCTTGGCCATTCAATACTCCATCACTGAGAATTCTTAATTTAATTCACTATCCCCTTTTAATGAGGTTATTTGTTTCTCTGGAGTTTATCTTCATGAGTTACTGGCATATATTTTATATTGGCCCTCTATCAAATGCAGGATTAGTAAAATCTTTGCCAAATCTCTTGGTTGCTGTTTCGTTCTATTAACAGTGCCCTTTACCTTACAAAGCTTTGCAGTTTTATAAGATCTCATTTGTCTATTGGTGATCTTAGAGCATA
This sequence comes from Apodemus sylvaticus, assembly GCF_947179515.1. Taxonomy (NCBI): domain Eukaryota; kingdom Metazoa; phylum Chordata; class Mammalia; order Rodentia; family Muridae; genus Apodemus; species Apodemus sylvaticus. Next base: position 61,044,515 of record NC_067490.1, read on the forward strand.
AGCCATTGGTGTTCTGTTCAGAAAAATTTCCTCTGTTCAAGGATCTATCCCACTTCCTCCTCCATTAGATTCAGTGTATCTGGTTTTATATGTAGGTTCTTGATCCACTTGAACTTTTGCTTAGTGCAGGTAGATAACAGTGAATCCATTTGCAATCTCCTACATACTGATGTTCAATTGAATAAGCGTCATATATTGAAAAGGCTGTCTTTTTTCCTCTGGATTATTTTAGGTCATTTACCAAAGATCAAGTGACCATAGGTGTATGTGTTCATTTCTGGGACTTCAATTCTATTCCATTAATCTATCTGTCAATCTCTTTAAAAATATCACACTGATTTTTTCTGTAACACAGAGTGAGGACAGAAATGTTGATTCCCCCTGATGATCGTTTATTGTTAAGAATAGTTTCCACTATCCTTGGGTTGTTTTTGTTATTCCAGATGAATTTTCAAATTGCTCTTTCTAACTCTATTATCTGTAGATAGCTTTCAGCATGATGATCATTTTTACTATATTAATCCTGCAAATCCATGAGCATGGGAGCCCTTTCTACCTTGAGGTGTTCTTTGATTTCTTTTTCGGAGACTCAAAATTCCTGTGATACAGATCTTTGCATGCTTGTTTAGGGTCACACCAAGGTATTTTATATTATTTTGACTATTTTGATGGCTGTTGCTTCCTTAATTTCCTTCTCAGCCTGTTTATTTTCTGTGTAGAAGAATGCTAATGATTTGCTTGAGTTAATTTTATATCAATACACTTCGCAGAAGTTGTTTCTCAGCTTTAATGGTTCTCTGGTTGAATTTTTGTGTATCTAATAAGATGATCATGTTGGTTGTTTTTATGAGTTGGTTTATATTGTGAATCATGCTGATGGATTCCCATATTGAACCATCCCTGCATCCCTGGTATTAAGCCTACTTGCTCTTGTTGGATAATCGTGTTGATGTGTTATTGGATTCGATTTGTGGGAATTTTATTGCATAATTTTGCATAGATATCCATAAGGAAGTTGGTCTGTAGATTTCTTTACATGTTACAACTTTTTGAAGATTTGGTATTAGAGTAACTGTGGCTTTATAGAAAGTATTGTGTAGTGTTCCTTCTTTTTTTTTTATGGAATAGTGTGACAAGTTTTGGGAATACATCTTCTTTGAAGGTCTGATAGAGTTCTGCACAAAGAAACATCTGGCCATTGACTTTTTGTGATTGTGAGGTTTCTGATGACTGCTTATATTTGATTGGTGAGTATGGGACTCTTTTGATGGTTTACCTGATCCTGGTTTAACTTTGGTATAATATCTGTCTGAAAAATTAATCAGTGTAATCCACTTTTTCCTGTTTTGTTGAATACAGACATTTGTAGTGGTATCTAATTATTTTTTAAAATTTCCTCAGTTTCTGTTGTCATGTCTCCCTTTTCATTCCTGATATTATTAATTTCAGATACTGTCTCTGTGCCCTGCGGTTAGTCTGGCTAAGTGCATATCTATCTTGTTGATTTTCTCAGAGAAACAGATCTTAGTTTTGTTGATTCTTTGTATAGCTCTTTTTGTTTCTACCTGGCTGATTTCATCCCTGAGGTTGATTATTTCCTGTTGCCTACTCATTTTGGGGTATATTTGCTTCTTATTGATCTAGAGCTTTCAGATGAGCTGTTAACCCAATAGTATATGATCTCTCTACTTGCATTATGGAGGCACTCAGAGCTATGAGATTTTTCTCATAGCATTACTTTCATTGTGTTAAATAATTTGCATAGGTCATAACTGGGCGGTGGAGGTGCATGCCTTAAGTCACAGCACTTGGGAGGCAGAGGCAGGTGTATTTCTGAGTTCAAGGCCAGACTGGTCTACAGAGTGAGTGCCAGAACAGCCAGGGCTATACAGAGAAACCCTGTCTCGAAAAAAAAAAAAACAATAAAAAATTGCATAGGTCATGCCTTTATTTTCTTTGAATTCTTAAAGTCATTAATTTCTTTAATATTTCTCTGATTAAATTATTATTGAGAAGATAGTATGTTCAGTTTCCATATGTATATGAGTTATCTGTTCTTTTGTTGTTATTGAATATTAGTCTTATTCTGAGATAGTCCCATAGAATACATGGGATTAATTCCATGTTCTTTAATCTGTTGAATGTTTTTTAACTATGTGATCAATTTTTGAGAAGGTAATAATATATTACTTATTAGTTCAGTTTTTAACATTCTATGCTCTTTTACTATGTTTAATTCCCAAATAATATTTTCTATGTTTTAAAATAATTTAATTCTCAACATTAGATAAAGGATCCACAGCTATGTATAGTGTTAAGTATAAATTAATGATATTTTCAGGGTATGAAAAGTTAGAAATATAAAAGTTGAACACTGTTCTTGAATTATTATTTGCTTCTCAAAATACACAATGTTATTAAGATGTTTGTTGTATAAAATGGTTTTAACAAAAAATATGGAGAATATATTGTATATTTAATATGTGGTTTAAGAAAAATTTTAAAACTATCCACGGAATTACATATCCAAGATTGTTTTATGGTGTCTTATTCAATAGAACTGTAATCTAGTTCAAGGATAGAACCAACTCCTTATCAATTTACATGAATACAATATTTTTCATATCATATCATAGTACCCTATGTCTATGAATTTTTAAGTTGTATTCAGCACTAAAGATCCCTCATTCATGAGGCTATTTTCAAGACATTTATTTAGAAATTTAGCATGTCTCATAGTACAAACTTTACTGCAATTGGAATTTTAAGTTTCAAATATCTCCATTAATCATCACTATGCCTTATTTTAGAATACCAGCAAGATGTTATGATTTTTTTCTGGAAATGTTTTTTGCTACTGATGAGATCAACGAGAATCCTTATCTTTTACCTAATATGTCTTTGATGTTCACAATCACTGTTGGTCTAATTCAAGATACATTGGAAATTCTGGAGAGACTATATTCACAACAAAACAATAGCATATATTTTATAAATTACATCTGTGTAAAATATAAAATTTGTAATGTAGACCATACTGGGCCATCATGGAAAAGATCCACCAAACTGGCATTTCATTCTAGGCCTCCAAAGTTAAGAATGTGTGACACTGAATGAATCAACAATATTAAATTCCATTTACATGTGTCAAAAATAGAACTTTGACAGCATGCATTTATGAGTGTCATCACACACACACACACACTGTATATATAAAGATAGTGAAATACATATATATGCATATATTTATCATTACATATATTACTATATATGTATTGCTATATATATATCACTGTACATGTATGTCACTATATGTATATCAATGTATATACATATCTATATATCTATATCCATATCTATACATATATTAAGGAATTAAATAATCAGATCTCACACACACACACACACAAACACAAACACACACACACACACACACACACACACACACACACACACACACACATATATATATATATATATATTTAATCCTAACATATGTGATCATGACTAGTTCCTCTATGTCCATCAGATAGCCACCAAGGACACACATTTCTCCCATGGCATGGTCACCTTGATGCTTTATTTCAGATAGACTTGGATAGGACTGGCCATCTCAGATAATGACCAGGACATTCAATTTCTCTCAGATTTAGGAGAAGAAATGCAAACGCATAGAATCTGTTTAGCTTTTGTGAATGTGATCCCAGAAACCTTGCAGATATATTTGATTAATTCTATGATATATGATAAACAGATTGTGACATCTTCAGCAAAAAGTTGGTATCATTTATGGTGAAATGAACTCTACTTTAGAAGTCAGCTTTAGAAGCTGATGAAAATGTAAAGTAAGATTGTAATGAGGCAGTATGTTTGCATTGTCCCCACAGACACAGACTTTTAAAGGAGTCTCACCTTAACAGCAAATAAATTGACCTAGCATATGTGGCTACCTAAGAATTGCACTGTTGTGATCACATTACATTAAAGTCACCTTGCAGGCCAAGAGCAGCTGAGAGGAAGGTTTCTGAGTCCAGTAGTACCTTGGTGAAATTTTCATCTATTCAAACAATGTCTGCTGAGCTTCTAGCACAAGCCAGCACTCTGCTAGAAAAGGCTGCTGGGTAAACACTATGGGCCTTGCCCTCACTTTTTTCTTTTTCTTTTTAAATATTTGCTTTATTTTCATGTCAAATAGTACCCACTTTCAGAGTAAGTTACTCCTCTGAAAACCCCCTATCTCATCCCCCATCCTCCTGCTCAAGCCTCTACCCCCAATTTCCTGACATGCATTCCTATATTCTGGGGAACCGCCCTTCACAGGACCAATGGCCTCTCCTCTCACTGATGTCTAAAATGGTCGTCTTCCTCTACGTATGTCGCTGTAGCCATGGGTCTCTCCATGTGTACTCTTTGACTGGTGACACTTACGGAGGACCCTCCTATACCTTTCCTGGGCATATACCCAAAGGATTCTCTGGCAAGCAATAAAGACACATGCTCCACTATGTTCATAGCAGCCTCATTTATAATAGCTGGAAGCTGGAAAGAACCCAGATGTCCCTCAATGGAGGAATGGATACAGAAAATGTAGTATATTTGCACAATGGAATACTACTCAGCAATTAAAAACAATGAATTCACGAAATTATTAGGCAAATGGTTGGATCTGGAAAATATCATCCTAAGTGAGATAACTCAATCACAAAAGAATACACATGCAATGCAATCTCTGGTAAGTGGATATTAATTAGCCCAGAAGCTCTGAATACCCAAGGCACAATTAACATAACAAATGACTCCCATGAAGAAGTAAGGAGAGGGTCCTGATCCTGGAAAGGCTCGATCTAGCATTGGAGGGGAGTATCAGAACACAGAAAAAGGAGAGAGATAATTGGAGAATGAGTAGAGAGAAGAAGGTTTATGGGACATATGGGGAGGGGGGATGTGGGAAAGCGGAAATCATTTGGAATGTAAACAAAGAATATAGAAAATAAAAATATTAAAAAAATCTTGAAAATCACATATGTGTGACTCAATTCTACTTGAAATGTATGTTTTATGTCAGAAATAAAAGTTAACAAACACAGATAACAGTAAATCTTTTTATTAAAAGAATAATATATATATATATATATATATATATATATATATATATATATATATATATATATATATATATATATACAAGCTTATGCATTTCCTACAGTTTTCCAAAAAGAGTCACACCCAACATATATTGTTTTAACTTTGTACATATGATGTTTTAAACCAAAAAAACCCACTTGTATAAATGCCCAAGTAAACATGTGGATATGTTTCTCCATTCACAACATTTCAGGTGATATAATCCAACCACTGTTTTTGTAGTTTTCATTAACCACTTCCTAAATTTTAGGATAAGATAAACCCGAAACACTCAATTTGGTTTGTATTGTAAGGCAAAACACTTTAGTCAGTTGTATTTATACAAAAGCCATAATATTATTAGACACTAGAAAGCTCTAAAGTTTCAAAAAATGTCCATATAATTTATTGACAAAATGTCTCTAAACTTTATAATAAACTTTAGTATTTCGTTTTCAAAAGGTTTGTTAAAAGTGTTTTAGAAATCACTTACCTTTTTATTTTGGGGAGAATGTATAAATTTTCCAACTTTGTTCATAATGTGTAGAGTATGAGGGAGTTTTAGATGAGAAGCCAAAACTTTATAAAAAGATCAGAAGTAAAATGAATTGAACATTTTATTTCCTTCAGTTCCATCTTTTTTTGTCTGAAGCCAATTTTCTGGGAAAGTAGAAAAGTCATTACAACACCACCAAAACCCTGTAATAAAAGCATCTCCACCCTGATTTATGTTCCAGGATGTAGGATACTCTGAAACAAGGATACACATGTAAACTTCTTCTGCATTCATTAACATTCTCTAAAATATTTTGTTAAAACTACCATTAAAGGGGGCTAGAGATATGGTTCAGTGGTTAAGAGAACTGACTGCTCTTACAGAGATACTGAGTTCAATTCCCAGCAACCACACGGTGAATCAAAACCATCTATAATGGGATCTGATGAACTCTTCTGGTATGTACTCATGAAAATAAAATCAATAAATCTCTAAAAATACTACCATTAAAATTACTATGAGTATGAAATAAATGTACTTTTTACATTTTTTTATCTTCTGAATATGTAAGGCACTCACTTGATGAGCTGAAAGTTAGAACACCAACTTTTTGAAGCAGAACTGTATAGAGTTGGCATCCATACTTGTACCTAAATAAAAAATAATATCATTCAATTTGTAGCAGTCAATACTTCACATAAACTAGTTGCTTAAAACACACAAATCATTTATATTAAACTTTGTATATACCACAAAACAATCTACTAATATGTTCACACATGTTCCTCGTATAGACTGTCTGTGACCAAATTACAAGTTTTTGTGCACACATGCACTGAGATTACTTGAGATTATTTGTAGTATAGGAATACTGGTAATGTACTTAACTACACAATAGATATAACACCTAGATGAGACAAACAAATTTACTCATAAATTGGTAACTGCCTACAGAGGGTTTGGGAAAGGCCACTACAAACATCATGATGTGTACTCTAATTCTGTAGCTGGTGTGTATATGTTTTCACTATCTCAGTCACTTTGCCCTAATATATAACTTTACCACTATTAGAAAATTGTTCCATTTTTCAAAATCAATTTTGATGATATAAAAATAAAATTCTGTGTTCTACAGTGTTATTATTTGATATAGACAGAGTCGTTACATCTACAAACATAGAGTAATTTATATGGCATACCTGAATTCATGATCAGAATTTCATGCTGACATATCTTATGTAGGTCAAATTCAGGTTTACTAATTTTCATATATTGGAATTACTACTGAACATGCTGTATTTTATATTTAGTTATATATTTGTACATAATATATGTACATTTAACAATATATATAAACTTAAAATACAGCATGTAATATATATATATATAATAGGCTAAAATACAACATATATTATATAAATTATTAAAATAAAATACAGATAGATATATGTAAAAAAAGTTCCTGTGGTAATATAGGTGTCTTAGGTGATTTGTAGGAGTATATTCACAAAAATAACTAATACAAATTTATATATGCAAATTAAATTTCACCAGAAATACTTTCGTACTTGTAATTATATTTTCTCATAACATTATAAAAATCCCAATAGGAAAATCTAGTTTACCACTAGTAATAACATGCCTGAAAATGTTAATTACACATAATCTAATATCAAAAGTGTAGAGATAATACTTATCAAATCTCATTCTTTTCCCATTATGTTCTACTACTTCAGTGAATTTCAAGGGATAAATGAAGAATTTAACAATATTTATCTTCATAGCAGTTGTTATTTCCTTGTCAGTGTCATGTAAATATTATAATGGTAAACCATCTCTTATCAGTGAGTTATTTTCACACACTGTCAAGGTATTCTAGTAATTAGACTTTAATATTTTAGTGTTTTTGTGACTGACTATCTTTACTTTACCTGATAGAGAAGATGATGCACATTCCAGTGTCATTGTTGTAGTACAGAATATGATGTACATGAATTCTTAGTGAACCATTCCCTCCTATTAACTTTAAATCATTAGCTGCTAAGTAGAGCATGTGAAATTCACCTGAAAATTGAATACATACATATATATATATATATATATATATATATATATATATATATATATATATACACACACACATACACACTTTGAAAAGTACAAATATTGTACTTTTATTTTTAATGCCATTTAAAATGTTTTAGCAGTTGTTCTTATATTAGTTAATTTTAAGAGACTGAATTATAAGTGATGATATTTCCAATTTTCAAATGCTAAAATTCTCAAGAAATGAAACAGTGATTAATTTCTGTGCATAAACTGGACTATGTTAAATCTGAAAATATATAGATTGTAAATAATAGTTTGGATATGAGCAACCAAAAACAGACTGCACTAAGGTGTTTTGTATCATTTAGGTATTGAATGGAAAAATATCTTAGTCTACACAGGTAAAGGTTTTCTGAATAGAACATGAAAAAATATAAATAAACCTAAGAATTGACATATGGCATCAACTAAACCCAAATATTGTTTACACAAAAGAAAACCTAATACAGAGGAAAGGCAGGCTAATTAAAGTGCGAAAACTATACAGACACACTCACCAAAATAACAACTATCTACTATTTGCAATTAAGCAAAACATTTAGGTATTAAAAACACAAACAAAATCAGATGAAATATAACCAAATATCCTGGGGAGTAAGTTGGAGGAAATTCAAAGATAAATGTAGTCATATATTAATTTAAAAGTCTTAAATTTCGCTTAATTCTCACAAATGTACTCTTATTTCTAAGAGAGTAAGTCATGTGTTTACCAACAAAATGTATTACAAAACTTAATTGAAACTTAAGGAGTGTGCAGTGCATTTCCTACATTTTTCAATCAATATTTGGACTGACATAATTCAGGGTATTGAGCTATTTTCTTTTTCTAATCGCAATATATATTTATTAAAATATCTCATTTATGATAATGTGCTTTGTTGTGATAGCAATACCCATAACGATATACATGACAAATCACAACCATTATATATATGGACATGGCATCATAAAATGTTTTTGTGATGCATACTTTCAGCTGAATAATTCAATACCACAATCACTTCATAATGTTTTCCTGATGTTTTTTATGAACTAGTATCACTTATAATGTAAGATTCAGTCTATTCCATTTCTTTTGGCAGATTTCTTTCCTCCTGCCATTTTAAATATCCAAGTTCTGGCTATAAAGTCTATTGGGCAAAGTTTAAACTCTTGCCAAATATGAACATGGATAGATAGATTGCTTCCTTGATGAAACAAAGAAACATTTATACAGATTCAAGGAACTGTATAAAGATTTTAATTACCCTTACACAGTAACCTGAACAATATAAAGGTCACCCAAGTGAATGGCTCCTTTGTAATCATAAACTCTAACTCAGCAGGGTTAGACAAAGAGAATAGTAATATATTAGGCTGTGAACATGGGAAAATTTCTACAAATATATGCTCAAACAATAAAGTGCCATCGTGGGGATAGCCAATGATACAAATGTGCACAGACATATTTTATATTTACCAGCATTTCTCTAGATATTAACATTTATTAACTGCATTTTCCTATGCAACACGTGGGTTCCACATTGGACATTGAAAATTGCCTCCTTTGAATGAATATATTTTAAAACACCTTTTATGTTTTTGAATTCTACACTTGTGTTTTCAGGAAATCCAATAAAACAGACTGATACAGACAGGCATCTGCTGTGCTACGTTAAATGATATATTCTGATTTATAATTCTTTTTTGTTTTAGATGAAATGTTTAATCCATATTGATTTGAGTAATCCATTATGCATATGCTAGGTCCAATAGTGTTAAAAACTATAAATATAAACTATCAATGTGTTTATATGTATATGGGGATGGGATTGGGGATTTTTTGAGGGGAAACCAGCAAAGGGGATAACATTTGAAATGTAAATAAAGAAAGCATCTAGTTAAAACAAAATTTCAAGCACAGTTAAAATTAGAAAATTTTAAAATTGTTTCATCTAATAGATAAAATCACTATGAATATACCAACTATAGAAGTAGACTGATGTGTATGGGTATGTTGTACTATCAATTCAACTATATTAAGCACCAGTATATCAGGAAAATATAATTTAGCCAATGTAATTATATATATATATATATATATATATATATATATATATATATATATATATATATATATATATATATATATATATATATATATGAGAAAATAGTATTGCTTGAAGAGACAGTTGATGAAAGCATGAGGCTTTGGGTTTATAACCCTAATTTAAAATGAACCACCTGTCATTGTATTAGAAATGTACAATTTCAGACCAGGAAAGGAGTGGTATAAACAGGTTTGTGGATATGACAGATGATTTGTTTGTATAACAGTGCAGATATGCACCAAAACTTGATAAAACAATCAATGTTTTTACAAAACTATGTACTGAGAAATGATATTGTCAGCTGCTTTTGGTTTGAATATATATTGGTGATACTTACATGAATATTATTACAATTCACTATATGCAAGCACATACACGAATATGTACACATTAACAATAACATTTTAATGAAGTAGTAATATATATTATATATACATATACATATATATGTGTGTATATATACACATATATATGTATATGTAAACACACATCACACACACACTCACACACATACACACACACATATATGTGTGTGTGTGTGTGAGTGTGTGTGTGTGTGTGTGTGTGTGTGTGAAACAACATATATGGTTATCAAATTGGATTAGGTAGCTGCCTCCAACATATAAAAACCTAATCAGACCACACCTCTCCTTCTTCCACTTCTGAAGGTGTTACCACTTCAGTATCAAGAAAGCAAATTATAGTAATTAAGAATGGAATCTTCATTTTGCCACCTTTTGTTTTGCAAGTGCTTGAGAAATTCTTCTGAGTTCACTTGTTGTAAGCTATGCAAATTGATGTGTATTTTTTATGTTTTCCTTTGTTGAAACAATGCACAATGAATTATGGTTCATTCTGGAAACTTTAGTGCTGTTTGGCAAAATACTCTGGCAGTTAGTCAACATCTTAGTCTGACATTACTATATTTTTCTTATATTTAATTCAGGGAAGGTTAGAATAATGTTGATTGTAAGCAAGTACAGCAAATAATATTATATAACTTTAATAAAGTGCATGAGAGTATAATCTTATGTCTGCTGCTATGTCATTTCATTGAGAATGAGGCTCAAATTCCACATTCTAAATTGATACTTCATGCTATTGTTTGGGCCATAGGAAGAACATAAGGTGTAAGAAATGGTGTATGATTTTCTGTTTGATGAGTCATCTGGAGGACCCAAGCTGCCCTGAGCAATCTGCTATCTCCATTTCTCTATCACCTGTCCACACACCAGCATCAGACATGCAAACCCTGAACCATATAGGTTAACTTCTTTTCCAACACCCACACCTTCACTGATCAATGCGTCCTCTGGGACACTCCCAGTAATCCTGAAATCTGTGCTTTCTCTGGCCTATCTCCATTCTCCTGACCACTCTCAGCTACATTCATCAGAACAATAAATCCTAAATTATACAGACCTTCTGATCTAGAGCCATAGAGCACAGGGGCACCCATGATAGGCCTGCCCCACCATGATCTTCAAGATTAATGCCAGGCCCAATACCTACAACAATAAGAACATTGAGGGAACAAAGTCACCCAGATGGCTAAAGGACCTTGAAAGTACACACACACACACACACACACACACACCACTTGAATGTACACACAAACTCTGGGGCAATGTGACACCTTAAGAGCACAGCTGTCCTACAACCCAAAGCCTTGATTATTCATTCTAACACAGTTGAAGCATAAGAAGGTGAGTTTAAATTCTTTCTATCTTGCAAAGGTGACAGAGACATTTAGTAAGGACATGAATTAATACCTTAAAGAAATATCATTCAAATGGGTAGAGGTCTTTAAAGAAGAAACAGAAAAAGAAACCACTTAACGGTATATAGGAAAACCCAGTTAGACAGGTAAAGGAAATAAATAAAATCATGTAGGACCTAAAAGTGGAAGCTAAAGCCATAAAGAAATCACAAGCTGAGGAATTCCTGAAGATGGAGAAGCCTAAGGAAGGGAATAGGAGAAACAGAAGCACACATCACCAACAGAACACAGGAGATGGAACAGTGAATCTCAGGCACAGAAGGGTACATCACCAACAGAACACAGGAGATGGGACAGTGAGTCTCGGGCACAGAAGCGCACATCACCAACAGAACACAGGAGATGGAACAGTGAATCTCAGGCACAGAAGCGCACATCACCAACAGAATACAGGAGATGGAAGAGCAAATCTTAGGCACAGAAACACACATCACTAACAGAACACCGGAGATGGAAGAGTGAGTCTCAGGTACAGACGATACCATTGAAAAACTTGATAAATCAGTCAAACAAATGTTAAAGCTAAAAAAAAAAAAAAAAAAATTTCCTGCCACTAAACATCCAGAAAGTTGGGGATGGCATCAAAAGACTTAATCTATAATTAGTAGGACTAGAAGAAGGTGAAGAGATTCAGGTCCAAGGCACAAAAATATTCACAAAATTATAGAAAAAGATTTTCCCAACCTAAAGGAAGAAATGCCTATAAACATACAAGAAGCTTTATATACCCAACTAGACTGGACATAAAAAGAAAATCCTCTTGCCACAATATAACTAAAACAATATTTGTATAAAAGAAAGGATATTAAATACAGTAGAAGAAAAATGCCACATTACATACAAATGCAGACATATAACAATCACACCCAAATTTGCCAGACACTCCAAAAGCTACAAGAGACAGGTATGCTGCAAGCTATAAAAATATACAGAGGTGTCAATTTATAGTAATATAACCACCCACCCCCAAATAAAACAACTCTCAATTTCCCTAAAGATAGAAAACAAGATATTTCAAGACAGAAAAAAAAAAAGCTTTTCACAAATCCTTCTTGACAGAATGTGTTAGAAAGAAAACTTTAATTCAAGAAGGATAAATGCATCCAAGTAAATACAAAAAATAAATAATTCCATATGACCAAACACAGGGAAATTATACATACTGATACAGACACAGATGTAGACTCACCCCCCCACACACACCAGAAACATCAAAGTAAGGGGAAATATCAATCACTTGTCATTAATATCTCTCTACCTCAATGGATTCAATTCCCCAATTGAAAACATAGGCTAAATGGGTTCAAAATGTTTTCAAAAAGATGGTCCATCATTCTTTTGCATACTAGTGACGCATATCAGCTGAAAAGAAATGTTATATGTAAAAGTAAATGATTCAAAAATATTTCCAAGCAAATGGACCCTAGAAAACAGGTGGGCTAGTCATCATAATATTTAATTAAATAGACTTTGTACCAAAATTAGTCAAAAGAGACAGGCAAAGTCACTTCAGTCTAACCAAAAAAAAAAAAATCATCCAAAAGGATATCTCAGTTTTGAACATGTATGCCAAAAGAAATTGCATGAACATTTGTAAAAGAAACATTGCTAAAACTTAAATCACATGTTAAATGACACACATTAATAGTGGGAAACTTCAACACCCACTCTTACCATTTGAAAAGTCATCCACAAAAAAGAAAAACTAAACAAAGAAATAATGAAACTAATATACATTATGTTTCAAAAGGACCTAACAGAAATCTTTAGCATATTTCACCCAAAACCAAAGTAATATATCTTTGTCTCTGCACCTCATATATCCTTGTCCAAAATTGACCTTATACTTCACAATGCAAACTTCCAAAGATACAATACTATTGAAATAGCACCTTATATTTTAGCAGACCACCATTAATTAAAGCTGTATTTCAACAACAAAGAAACTATCAAAAGCCTACACACTCTGGAATATGAACAAATTTCTAATCAAATATCTTTAAGTCAGAAAAGAGATATAAAAAGAAAATAATGTCTTCCTGTAATTCAATGAAACTCATGGTGCAACATACCCAAATTTATGAGACACAATGACAAAAGTAGTGAGAAGAGAGATCATAAACCGAGCATCTCCATGAAGAAATTAGAAATTCCTCATACCAGCAGTTTAAAAGTATGCCTGAATGCTCTATAAGAAAAGAGAAGACAGGATACCCCAGAATAGTCGGAGTCATGGGAAAATCAAAATCATGGGAGAAATCAATCAGTTAAGAAGAAAGAAAACCATACAACAATCAAAGAAACCAATAGCTGGTTCTGTGAGAAAATTAAAAAGATGGAGAAACCATTAGTCAAAATAGCCTAGATAAAAAGAGATAGCATGCGACTAAACAAAATGAGAAATTAAAAGGAAGGGATAACAGCAAACAGTCAGGAAGATCAAAGAATCATTTTGTCTACCTTCAAAAATGTGTTCTTCACAAATTAGAAAATCTTAACAAAATGAACGACTTTCTAGACAGTTACCATTTACCAAAGTTAAATTGGGATCAGGTAAACTATTTAAGCAGCCCCATAATGTCTAAAGAAATAGAATCAGCAATTAAAACTGACACAATTAAAACAGCCCAGGGTCAGATGAATGTGGTGCAGGCTGTCCAAGAAGAGCTAATTTTAGTGTTTCTCGAATTACTCTATAAATATAAAATATAAGGAACTCTGAACTACTCATTCTATGATGCTATAGTAACCTTGATACCTACTCAACACCAAAAAATCAACAAAGAAGACTTTTGGCCCATTTTCAGCAACACATCAAAGACATCAACAGTCAAGAACAAGTAGGATTCATCCCAGGAATGAAGGGATGGTCAATTCCATGAAAATCCTTGAATTTAAACCACAATATGTACTAACTTAAAGAAAAAATTCACATGATTATTTCATCAAAGGCTGAAAATGCCTTTGATATAAAACCAACACTCCTTCACATTAAAGATATATGATAAAACAGGGATACCAGGCACATACATAAACATAATCAAAGAAATGTAAAGCAAGTCAATAGCCAAAAAAAAGAATAGAACAAAAAGCTATAGAAAAAGCAAAGATAAACTGGAAGTCCCTAGAGAGTAAGCTTGAATCTCACTTAGAAGGGGAAATAAAATAGTCATAGGAAGCAGATCGAGGGAGTAAAATGGGAAGGAGAGGGGAAAGAGGATGGGAATGGAGCATCAAGGATCACATATAAGGAAAGACAGAAGAGATGTCTAGAGGGCCATGAAAATGAATCCAAGCCTGCAATTGAAAGGGGTGAGGATGTGGGTGTATCTCCAAAATGAGACTTGTCACAGAAAAGGGAGATGTCCAAGAATCAATGAGAGTGATCATAGCTGTGACCCAGTACACTGGAGATACAGAATCTGAAGACATTGCAGTCGGTATCCAGAAAGGAACCCTGCACCACCCCAAAACTATCAAGCTAAAATTTATCCAACAATTAAAGGCATAGGTAATGGAACAGAGATTAGGGAAATAGTCATGCAATAAACAGGCCAACTTGAGAGCCATCCCACAGACAAGCACCCATCCCTGACACTATTAAAGTTATCCTATTACACTGGCAATTCATTATGGAATCAAACAAGCTGAAAGAATATTTCTGAAACACAGCCCTTTAAATTGTATTGTCTTTTTGATCAGTAAGTCCTTGAGGTCCATATTTCACAACAAAATACCTAAATTAAATGCCAGTTCATTGTATATCCAAATCATTGATTGTAAAATGTAATATTTGCAGACAATTACTCTAATTTTTCTCATCTTAAAATTTAAAATATTTTGGGATGACAATTTAGTCTGCCCCCTGAATTTGTATTCCTATATTTAATTCTATTCACATTTGATATATTGAATATTTTTCAAATTCTTTTCTCTCACTCTGTTTATAACTGGCAATGACTGACATTGTAATTAACAATCTGGTGCAATTTTTGAAGATATTGGCATCTTCTCTTAAGTGGAAAAATGTATCGACCAATAGCAATACTTTCTTGGGCAGTTAAGGAGTTAAAGAAATTTCATATTTAATGGATTCCATGATTTACTTTTCATTTTATGTTTTGGATTTGTGGGGTTTTTTTTACTTTTCCTAAGAGAGAAAATGAAGAGTAAATATATGTAGGGAAAATTGGAAAATCTAGCCATATTTAGGAGAAGATAAAGTATGAGTAAAATATTTTTGAAAACCAGTGGTCAATATAAAATTAAAAAAAACTTAAAGATCATACCTTACTGCACAAATATCATAGAACATTCTTTTGCTGTCTCTAGAAACGTTCAACATCCTCTAACTTTGAATCTGTCCTCTTACTCTATGTTTTTATAAGTACAAATAGATACTTGTCTTGCCATATTTCCTTGTGTGTGATGTAAAGAAACTGTGTTACTGTCTTTGGCAATAGCTCCAATAATGTATTTAACTGAGCCTTTATCTTGGCAGTCAAATTACTGAAATGTGCCAGAGCCTCTTCGTTGTAAATATCCTGAATTTCCTGTATATTATACAAAGGCACAAATAAATCAGATTGATCTTGATATCACTCATGAATGTCACAGACCTAACTGGCCGTGGATTCATAGAAGTCTTGTCTTCCTGCAATAATCTGTAGAGGAAGACATAAAATCTTTTAAAATATGTACAGATGATATTTCTTCTTTATAGTCCATTTTATTGGAAGTGATCAGCAGTCTCAATAAATTCCATGAATTCTTAGTATCCACAATAAATAACAGAACGCAATGACAAATTGATTAAATTTTCTATTGTGCCTGATGATGAATGGCCAAAAAATTATTGCATAAGATACCTAGAAACTACAAATTATAATAACAAATTTTACAAGCTAATGATATTTAAAAAATGATTTCATTTTCAGAACAATCACCCAAGTTAGTATGAAAAAATATTTCTGAAGAATATAAATGGATAAATCACACATATATAGGAGTTACTTTAAACCCTCATTCACCAAAATTACAGTAGAATATCAATGGCCTACAATTTTATATGTCATGAATGCCTGAGGGAGTGCCTCTGTTTCTCAGGATTTGTGTGGAATATTTATGCACCATGATCCATGGACTCTAACATGAAAAACATATGTTGTGTGACTTTTCAGACAGACAGTCCAGGCCAACTCTACGGTTTCATGCATATTGCAATTTTTATTTTGTAATACATTAAGGACATACACGCAAAAGTAAACTTTATACAATGCCTGTGACTCACTTTGATGAACCAATATTTTTCAAAAGATTCTCAGGAACTTTGATAAGTCAAAGGGCATTGCAATATTATTTGAGCAAATAAGTAATGAACCACTTCAAAATATTTTAATAATATTATTCAGAAAAAATGTAATATAAGAATATAGATCACAGTTAATTTGGGACAATATGTCCATAATCTCAACCTATGAATAGTGGACAGGAAAAACTCTGGTCCAATAGATTTGATAAATAACCTACCATAGCTATGGAATACATGCTATGAAAATAAAAGTTAAAAAAATTAAATAATCTAAAGACTATTGCACTTAACATTTTAGATTATATAAAACAAGAGTAATTAAATAATTTTGCATCAGGTTACTCCTGTATATTGTGAAATTAAAAATTGTTGACAGGAATATCGGAAAATAAATAATGATAAATCTATGATGACTACTTTTGTGCCAGTTTTACCATATGAACTTAGCACTAATTCAAGTTGCAAGGAGTGTGGAAGATATCTTTCATCTTCTATCAGTATTTAGTATTGTGCAATTTCTGTCAGTAGAGTCTGTTGATACCTCAATGATGGAATAAGCAGTTCCTTGTCTTGAGGGTATAGATTAGATATTGACATTTGAATTTGCTTTGTTTTCCATTGTGATAGCACCTTCATACATAGAAAAGAGTATGCAAATAATTTAGTGCTAAAACTTCATCTTTAGAAAGTGTGAGTGTGAACTCTAATTTTTAAAATCCCCATTCTGCTGCAAGCAACAGATTTATTACTAATGAAACTTATTCCCTAGGTTGTAGATCTTAATCTTTTATGACATTGTCTTGTACATTATTCCTATCAATTTAAACACTTTGGTAATGCAACAGAGTATGCAACAGTGCATTTTCTGTAGTAGTAACTAACAGTTTGAGTTACTATTCATGTTCATGAAGTGACAGACAAAAATCATGACAGGAAATGATGTGTTTGATATATCCATGATGTTATATCATAAACTTTACTCTGAAAAGAATAGGTTACTTTACACACACATACAGCTAATTACACATTGAAGAAATGGGAGGCTCGCACTGTTCCGACCAGATAGCACTTGGATGTTATTTTCAGAGGCCAAGCAATGAGTAACGTGTTCATACACATGCTATCTATATGCCATCTTGAGTCACATAAAAACTTAATCATGCAGACACTATCAAATCCTAAATGTGTTTCAGAGAATATTATTTGAATAGGAATAAGACAGTAGGCATGGTGGTAAACTTTAAATTTTACCACATAAAATTCTGTAGAATTTTATTCTGCTTAGCTAAAATTATATGTGCAATTATAACTGAATATTAATGTGTAATGTTTCCTTATGTTGAGAAGACATGGGGAATGTGGAAAACACACATTTGCAGCAGAAAGACCAAAAAATGGAGCTTGCAAAAGTATTCAATGTGAGTATTTAATATTTTGAACATTAATTTGAAACAAATTTTACAATGGGTATAACTTCTTGACTTGATTCTGTCCTTTTCAATATACCAATCAAGTAGGTGAAGGAAGTAACAAGGAGTTTCAGATTACTTTTCTTTTATTGTTTTTTTCATTGACTCAGCTATTTTCAGTGGCCAATAATGCATAGCTAAGGATGCAGAAGATGCTGTCACTGATTTCTGGCTCTGGACTGAACCACAACACCATATTTCCAGCATACTAACCCACAAATTTGTATTTGGAGATATGATCGAAGGTAGGTATAGATTTCAATACCTATTACTAATAACTAAACAATAGGACGTTCACTTCTTATTTTTATAAACTCCAAAATTGTATAAATAGCTAAGCAATAATTATCTACGGTCTCTTCACTCAACAGATCACACAAGCATTTTAATCCTTGACCTTTTGTGAAACAATATTTTAATTCAGAAATATTTTTCTTTCTTAAAAGAAATGTAACGTGCAAACTTATGTAAATGGTTCATATGTTTATATTAAATATATTTGAAATCCACTTTTTCTAATAGGGTTTTGCTAGTTTGTAAAAATATTAGATTTGATGAATGGTTATAGATAGAGAACGGGTTTCGAGAGATGGTGGTGACAAAAGCAAAAGGCATTCAAAAAGTTTTATAAAGTGTTACATATGAATTTTAGCTATTATTACTTGGAAATTTAGCTTAACACATACATAAGTAGAGAATACTAATTATGTCTTAGCTTTGTAAATTCAGATTCTTAATTTAAGAGTCAAAATCCTATCTTTGGTTTCTTCAGGTTTATACAGTATAGAGTTTGTAATCCAAGGAGGAACAACATAGGTTTGGTCCTCCAGCTTCACAGTACATTATTACTTCTGCTCTGTCTTAAGATGTATCTTTATCCTTTACTGGACAGAAAATGCTGTGGCCATAAGGATGATTTCCTCACATTAGCATATTTAAAGTTGTACTTCTTAGAACTCAAACTCAAAAACGTTTCCAGGAAGTTGGAAATTCAACTACTTTCAAACAGGGACACACATTGCAGATATAGCTATCTTTAGTTCTCTGTTTCTCTTGTGTTTTATGAAATATAAAAAACTGACATCTTACATTCTGTGTGAATTCCATGTTTTTGGTACAGGTATATTCTTAGTGGCAAATAATCAAAGACACATAGATGAAATTAAAACAAATGCTTCTCCTCAGAGGGAGGGACATTAGATGAAATGCCCTGCAGTGGGGGAGAGAGAACTCATAAAGCCCACATTAAGTAGAAAGACAGGGCATCAAGTGGAGGGATGTAGTTACCATCCCATAGTGAAAACTCTTACCCACGAGCCTGAGTAAAAGGAGACCCAGGGACTGGGGCCCAAATTGTGATTCAGCTCAGGGGTGGCCCCAAGCCTCACACTATTACTAAGGCTGTGAAGTGCTCACAAAAGGGACCTATCATGACTGCCCTCTGAAAGACCAAACAAGTAGCAGAAACAGTAAGATAGAGATATTTACATTCAACCAGTGAACAGAAGCTACTGACCCTATCATTGAATTAGGGAAGGAGTGAAAGAAGCCAAGGAAGGTGACCCTATGTGAGGGCCAGCACTTTCAACTAACTTGGACCCTGTAGGATCTCTCAGATAGGCAGCATACACTAGTTAATATGAGACCCCCACCACATACAGCAGAAGATTGCCTGATCTGAGTTCAGTCAGAGAAGATGCAACACACCATCTCAAGACATGAGGCCTGGGAAGCACAGAGGTCTGGTAGGGTGGGAGCAGAGTTGTGAAATCTTCTTGGAGACACTGTAGGAAGATTTCTGGAATATGAGACAGCTGGATGGTAGACCATGAGGGGATAAAGTCTTGACTATGAAAAAAATAGAAAATAACCAAAAATGACAAAAAAAACCCCAGTAATGTTTCAAATGTTTGTCCCTTATGATCAAATATGAAAAATATAGTTTTCTAAATAGGTGTTGTATATGACAGTCAGATATTCCTCTGAAAATTTCTCTCCATTAATTCAATTATGAGAAATATAATGGTCGACTAGACAGAAAATATATTACAAGGATATTATTGGCCATATTTTTTCTATACTAAATCACTGAGAATTTTTTCTGTGTCTAGCATTCGATTTATCTGAGATGAATTTATCTCAAATTTATTTCAGCCTGATGGGTGTTCATGTTCTTTAAAAAAATGGGAATGGCCATGGAGCCACCTGCACATTCAAATATGCAGCTTTCATTATCAAATCGAACTTTTTCAGACATAACTTCCACATATTTACTAATAATTCTCTAAGTAAAATTACAACTCTTAATTGATATAATTTCTGTTACTGTTGTGTAAAGGTGGATCACATGACATTTTTTCTATTGCATGTTTTATACAGAGGAATTCCCATGATTTTGATATTTAAAAATAAGGAGCAAAATAATGTTATGGATTTTAGAGTCAAGGATAAATATTAGTGAATCAGCTATGAATGGAATGTTGAGATAAGACAACTTAACACAAAGAGCAGTATCCAACCTATGAACTTATATGTTTTGTTTTTGTTCACAGTTCCACATGCTTCTAGTATTTTTATTAATTATATATCAAATACTAATATGATATTTCTCATGGTGTATACTCATAAGGAAAGAAGAGAAATAAGACTGACTGCAGCTTTGTGTAAGTACAACGAATTTTACAAAAAAAAAAAAAACAAATATTTTATTTAATTCTTCTTAGAGTATAAGAAACTGTGTACATTTTATGTGCATGAATAATACTGATGTAATTTACTTATTTGATTTTAAATAAAATCATGATTGTATGAAGGTTACATGCTCTTGTTTTAATACATTAACACCTTTTAAATATAGCCTATATGTGTTTTTACACACAATTATTCTGAATATCAAGATGTTATTCACAAAATACTAAAGGTAATTCAAAATATTCTTCAGGTTATTTCACATGTCTAAACATATATGGTTTACATTGAAATGTGTAAATGGGATTTCAGTCATCACAAATTCATCAAACAAATAACTATACTTTAGATTATCTGTAAGTGTGACATTGGAGGTGATATGATATGTTGAAGTAAATATGAAATGTATTTCAGCTCCAAACACCTGCAGCTATCAATATATTTCCCCAATAGACATCTCTATTATAGCATTTCAAATTAATTTAAATTTACTGAAAATAAAGGCCTATATTATACATGATAAGACTGCAATAAAAGCAAATCTTTGAGTGTTTGATTTTGATAGTGAAGGATGTTGGAACAGGCAGTATGTGAGGAGAGCAGTTAAGAATAATTACTGTGTGTTTGCTTTGGATTTAAGAACATGAAGATTTTATTCTTCATCTGAAAAAAATAACAAGAGTGGCTATATTATTGTAGCATGGCAAATTTGTTAGAAACACCTTGAAAGGTCCTAATTGGTGTTGTACTTATTCAAAGATTAGTAAATTAAAACATAGAAAAATGCATTGAGTACCTGCAATATTCCTAGGAGTAAAAGATGAACACAATGGTAAATTGTGGAATGGCCTCTAACCTGTTACATAATTTTCAATTACTTTTGTGACTGGCCTCAAGAATATACAGATGAACTTAAGTGAATATTGACGATTTCCCCTTAGCTACTGAAGTGTGATGATGCTGCACATCAGGAAGCTTCTCATAACAATTAATTTTTCTTTTCCTTCCTAACATGTAGAAAAAGGAACAAGCATAACTGAAGAAATGAGAAAAAATATGTGAGACTGACCAGAAAACATGGGATTCCAACGGAAAACATTAAAAACATGTATGAAATAGGTAAATTAAATGTTTGTACATATAAATTTGAAGACAAATTAAAGCAAATTGGAGAATCTTAATTTCAACTACATTGCAGTTTAAAACATCAGAAGATTAATTAATCTTTTTATTTGTATTTGTTGCATTTTTCAGATACTTGTCCGAAATGAAACCTTTAGCCAGTGAGGAGACCCTAGATAATTATGCATCCTGACTCATTTTAGAATGCTTTGTGATTATCACTGTCATGTAACCAACAATAAAGAATACTCATCCTTGAGGAATTGGGTGTATTTTGATTTATCATGATGAACACACATTATGCTAATTATATTAAGGCTTTTTAGTAAGCAGCAGATCTTTTAAAATCAAGAGTTATTTTTTTCTGTTATCCTGATGATTAACTATATAATATGATTAAAATCTTTTAATTTCTTCCCATGTCTTTATTATAAATGCTTAACATTTCATGATCATAATGGGATTCATCATTGACTTTTTTTTTCTTCCTTCTTCTTTTTTTTTTTTGTCTTTTTTTTTTATTTGATATAATTTATTTACATTTCAAATGATTTCCCCTTTTCTAGCCCCCCCCACTCCCCGAAAGTCCCGTATTAATACAGATCAAACTGTATTTTTTCTATGTTCATTGATCATTATGAAACATCCAAATAAGTATAATCATGATATAAGCAAATATCAGTTGATTAGACTTGCATCAAGTTTTAGGATGACACTAAATTCTGAGAATTGCTTCATTCAATACACTACCAATTATTCATTAGCTGTTATAGATATTATCAATAGATGAAGCTTTGATAATATTTTTGGTATTAACCAGTTTTTTTTATTTCACAAGAAGCAAAATAATGCAGTAGATTAACAAGAATCAATGCTATACAGCAACTTCATTTTGAACTCACTAGTGACTGTTTTTAATTAAAAACACCAGCTTTTATTTTTTATGATCTGTCCTGACTAAATGATGGTTGTAACTACAATAGTTTTAAAATATATTTATTCATTTTACTTTCCAATATTAGTCAAACTTGCCTCCTAATACCCCCTCATACAGATGCTCTCCCAACTCTACCATCCACTGCTCTGAAGTGTGAGACACCCACACCGGGTATTATACACACAAACGCCTGTATATAAGTCACTGCAGAACTAGGCATGTCCTCTCCCACTGAGTCATAATGTGGTTCAGTTAGGGCAATAGGATCGAGAGGCAGGGAGCAGATTCAGGGACATTCCTCTGATCCTCTTGTTGGAGACCACATAAGACCAAGCTGCAGATACATTATATATCAGGAGCCCTAAATCCAGCCCGTGCTCACTATATTGTTGTTGGTTAGGCCTCTAAGATCCCCGTAGAATTTGCTTAGTTTTGGTTTTGGTAATCTTTAATTTACATTAATTTGTTTTTTCATTGAAAATAGATTTTTTACATATTTCTGATTACAGATTTGCTTTCACATATTTTGTCAGTTCCTCCCTACATCTGCTTATATCTGGATTGTTTCTCATGCATTCTGCCTCTTGTTAGCAATATGAACAAGCACCTAAAGAATGATAACAAAGTAAAATAAAGTAATATATAAATAAAATAATAAATACTTTTTGCAATTGTAGACTAATTTGTTCAAATCTCCCCAACAGTGGTGCCAGCATGACTTCCTCATGACTAAACCAAAATCTGTGCATGTTTAAATGAAATATGTGTGTGTGCCCACACACACACACACACATACACACACACACACACACACACTTGTACACTGGGGAGAGAGAGAGAGAGAGAGAGAGAGAGAGAGAGAGAGAGAGAGAGAGAGAGAGAGAGAGAGAGAGAGAGAGAGAGAGAGAGAGAGAGAGAGAGAGAAGAGAGAGAGAGAGAGAGAGAGAAAGAGAGAAGCATATATTTAATATACATTAAGCAGCTCAATGGCCGGGCCACTTCCAAATTTGCATTTTGTTAACTCCCCACTCTGATATTTCTGAATGATTACTTCATTATCTACATTCCATCTTTGCTACCACAGACCAGCTCTGGGGCCCTTCTTCCCTGGCTCTTACATAAATGTTTGCCTCTTTTCCTGCAGGACTCAATCTTTAACTTTTCTCTTTCTTAGCATGATGATTCTGCTTCTTCCCTTTCTCCTTGCCAAGAATCCTAAAGTCCTGCCTCTCTTTCACTGTCAAACCATTGGGCACCAGGCACTTGATTTATTAAGAACTAGCAGGAGGCAGGCTCCTTCAGCATCTCACAGGAAAGACTCTCATGTGGTTTGGGGAACCCATAATGCAAATTTGGAAACATATCCACAACAAACACAAAAGGGTTTAAAGGAAAAGCACTTACATCCATGCAGGCATTGAAATATACATTTCCATAAACGCAAATCATAAAAAAAACATAAAACTGGAAGTAAAACCTGTGTCACACACGTGTAATCCCAGCACTCTGGGAGGCAGAGGCAGGCGGATTTCTGCGTTCGAGGCCAGCCTGGTCTACAGAGTGAGTTCTAGGACAGCCAGGGTATACAGAGAAACCCTGACTCGAAAACCCAAATCCAACACTACAACAGCAACATAAAAACCAAAAGCAAAAACAAAAACAGAACAAAACTGAAAGCCATGGTAAAATGTCAAAGGGTATGTAAGGTGATGAAAAATGCTTGACTCAACAATCTGATACCAAGAATCTTCAAAGATACCATTCAGTTAGATTTGTGTCAGGCATATACCTACATCTAATGGTAGGACACAGTATCTACAATTAAATGTAGTTTGTTTTCACAGTGAGATTCCCTTTTAGAAAACAATATTTCATTTGTAAAGAGTTATCAGTGGAATACTTCCTAATTATGAGAACAATCATGCATTCACTTTTCTTTGCATTCATTGACCCAATATTGCACAAACACATGGATGACTTGTGTGTGCTACCATAGCCATGGTCTATTCCATCCGTTTTTTGTTTTTTTTTTTTTGTTTGTTTGTTTTTTTTTTTTTTTTTTTTTTTTTTTTTACTTTTTTACAGGATATCATCTATTTCCACTTTTTACCATTTCTTAAAATTTCTCAGATCTATATGAACAGGGAGTTGATAGAGAACTCACAATTAGCACTAAGTGTTTGTCTTAGTTAGGGTTTTACTGCTGTGAACAGATATCATGTCCAATGCAAGACTTATGCCATATAATTAAGGCTGGCTTACAGGTTCATAGTTTCATTCCAGTATCATCAAGACAGCAGCATGACAATATCCAGGTACAGAAAGGACTGAGTGTTCAATATCTTCATCTGCAGGCTGCCAGTAGAATACTGCTTTCAGGTAGCTAGGGGTAGGGTCTTAAAGCCACATGCACAGTGACACACCTACTCCAACTAGATCACAACTCCAAATAGTGACACTACCTGGGACAACCATATACAGTCACAGTGTTCTGAGGTCTTTCATTATTCCTTTTTAAATTGTATAGATCTCCATCCAGGGCTATCTTCATACTGCTGCTCAGCCAAGGCATAGGACACACTCTCCCATGTGCATTCGAAGGACTGAGTCAGCTCTCCTGATCCTCGTGGCTGGCTCACATGTGCCTTCAAACTGGACGGCCAACTCCACTGTGATTCCCAGGTAAATTTTAGGGCCAGGATTTTTGAGAGCTCTAGCAGGTAAGGAGTAATGACTAGCTCACCAGTTCTCATTCCCTTTTACACAGTCCTCCCAATTTTGCAGATGGTAAAGCAAGGTGGAGGGCATCACCCTTTAACCCCCACCACCTCATAGCAGACTAGTGGTGCGGCCAGCTGCTCATGCCCACAGGGAGACTAAACTGTACCTCCTCCACCAGGATCACCTCTACTGTGTTGTGCAGGCACGGTGCACAGCCTGTTTTCCCAAGTATTACAGCCAGTGGTAGGCAAGGGGAAAAGGTCTTCCACTCTCATGACCCCAGGGACAGCTCCCCTTTTTTACTGCAAGCAACAGATAAAAAGACACTTTGTTGTTGGTTGTGCTTTTATATAAGTCAAGGTAAGATAATCAGTCCCTCATTCATCCTAATTTGATGCCTGACTTGGTAGCCAAAGCAGTTTTATACCTAGGACACATAAAAATCTAATCAAATTTATTTTATTTGGTATTAAGTTGAGATATTTTATCACCTTGGACTTGAGTTTTGTACAGGGTGATAAATATGGAACAATTGGCATTCTTCTACACACTGCCATTCATTTAAACCATCATTATTTGTTAAAGATATTTTCACTTTCCATTGCCTAAATGGCATGTGCGTGATGGACTTATTATCCTACATATATGTATGTAATAGTTATATTGTTTGGTCTTCATGTGGAAAGCCTAACTACTAGAGTACATGATATTTCTGAATTCCTCTACTGCTTTTGGATTATTTCTCTTTAACTGGGACAGTTTATCTAGACAAAATAGGAGAAGATTCAACTTGTCCAACTGCAACTTATTATGTTAAGTAGTGTTCACATCTATGGGAGACTTCCCCTTCTGTGAGAAACAGAGGGGATGTGGGCGAAATTGTGTAAGAGACAGACTGGGATGAGAAGAAGAATGGGACATTGCAGTTGGGATATAAAGTAAATAAATATATTATTTAAAATTTAAAAATAAAATAAAATAGAATAGAATAGAATTTGGAGTGAAAGTGGGAGGAAGACAGAAACATGTATTCCACAAGACAAAGCAATTCAGGCAGGAATGATACTCACAAACCTTTTATCAACCACAAGGCATTGGGTGCCACAGATTCTCCTAACACTGCCTGTAAACAAATATCACTGTACATGACAAAAATATACCTGCATGGCTCTGCCTTAAAAATCTGTGTGCCACCACTCTAGGCAATATGGACACAGGTGGTTAACCAGAGGTCTGCCAGCTACATGGCCAGCTTACAGCAGGTACCACTACAAAGTGTGAGTATGCAGCATGTTTGAAACACTAACAAGACTACATAGTGAATACCTGGAGGGAATATGGCAGCACAAGTGTAATCATTCTCTTCAAAAATATTTTAAGTTTAGGCCTGGAACTATAAAATGTTTTGCATGTTTAACTGGGAGAAAAATTCCTCAGAGAGCAGATGCTATTGTGATATTATTCTTTTGACCGAAGCTGGTTTGATAACAGAGTAATTTCCTGAGGGCATAAACCTCTCATGGCCTCATCTCTTCTTTTTGTTTAGTTTCCAATTAGGACACAAGATTGCATCAACTAACATAAGCATATTTCCATAACTAAAATCTGTGGGCTACAACTGAGAGATACTTTTTACTTAATTTATTTTAATTTCTTTCATCCAACAATTTTAGCTATTCATTTTAATTATGATGAATTTCTTCTGATTGATTACAAATTTCTAAGTTTCAAAGAAATGTCAAGTTTTGAATAAAAGCAAGGAAATATATCACATATAATGAGATAGATGCACAAGATAAAATATGTTTTTTATGTTTCATTGAGTACACTGTTTCTGTTTTAGTATTTCAAATCTATTTATTCAACTTAAAATTTTGAGATTTCCTGCCTCTGTCTTCTGAGTTCTGAAATTAAAGGCATGTGATACCAATCCAGGAAAAGCTGATTTCTTGACCGAGTAGGTTCAGTATATTAAAACATAACCTGCATATATGCTTAGAGAAACATAGGCGGAATTCCATTGTTGTAATTTTTCAAGTGGCATTGATCTGTGGTGTTTTCTGTATATGCTTTTGGAAAAGCTAACTAATTCAGTGCTCATCACTCTGTTATCGTGGACTATTATCTCCTATCAATGCAAAACCTAAATATTCAAGTTTGTGACACCAGGAAGAATATCAGCATTAAAGGTATCTTGGGGTATTTTTAATTTTTTGTGAACCATGCCTTGCATTACTGGGAGAAATTCCCCAAGAAAATGTGAGAGAGTCCTCCCCACCCCAGGTGCATTTTATTTCTTAGATTGTCCTTGGTGTCTTGCTGTGCCTTCTGTGACATTTATATTTAATTTATGAGACATGTTTAGTTGTGTTAGTTGTCAGATCATAACTACAGAGTGGATTTTGTAAGTGTAGTATGAACCTGGATATCTATAGCACATGCCAGGCAATTGTGCTTAGATTGACCCACACTGAGAAAGTCTGCTAAAATGCTGCTCTGGTAATATGTAGTACAATCTTGGTGACTGTTATTTACATGTTTTTATGAACTCAAACAACTTTGCTGGGACCATAACTTTTTGGTTATATTCAGGTATAAAAGTATACTGAAATTAAGTAAGATCGTTTAAAGTACTACATTCCAGTCTGATCCATTCTTTCAGGACGTCAGATCCCAGGTTCACCAGACAATATGTGAACAAATCTATGAATGTTGAAAGTATCATATTTAGTTTTAGCCTGAAAGGACTGATATTTGAAGTGTATTAAATTTAATGACCTCATACCTTATTATGTATTTATTGGACATAAAATACAAGGCACCCAAATTGAATTTTTCTTGCTTTTCTTATATATCATAAAATTCATGACATCAAATTCAAGCTAGAATTCTCTGATAACTTCATCTGTGATGTTTGTCTTATTTTGAAGATAGTTGAAATTCGATTTGGCTAGACCACATTTTTTTTTATTTGAGTTCGGAGGAGTGTAACATTTAATGTGCCAAGATATGTGACTCATCTACATGGTCATAACATTTTACATATAAAAAGACAAATGGATATATCATAACCCACAATAGCTCTGATGATTCATTGTGAAGTAGAAGCATCAGATCTATAAGCTGATTCCTCTAAGGACTGAAATCTATAAAACCCTTAGCAAACCAAAGGCAAGGTTTTAATTTTAATGTAATCATGTAGTGTACATTTGATTCAGTCTGAAAATATTACTATTTTATTCATGTGTGCCTTAGTTTTAAAGTGGTCAATTTTAGTACCTTTACCTTATGTGACTCTTTGTATCAAACATTTTCTATATTTGTTTTCATTTAATTATTCTAATAATTTTCAAAAAGGAAAAACAGTAGTAAAAAGTGACTGTTACATATGTGCAAAAGAATGATATCTAAGATCTAGATAATTTTAAAATTTAGATGGAATTTAGTATCAGGAAAATAGCTCTGGATTCAAATATTTCTGTACATTAGCTTGAGCTTTTTAAGTGTTTGTGTAATCTGAATTTGTGAAAGGCTTCATAATTGCAATGAATGATTCCATAAATTTTTGCACACTTTTGGAAGATTTCAAAAGGTTTGAGGTAAGGTTTCTATTGGTAGAATTGCGGAAAAGTATGAGGCATTGAGAATTATACCTACTTCTAACATTCTATTCAAATTCAAAAATGTGTGCAAATATGTTTGGTAAATTATTTTGTAGCTTGCGCAAGTATCCAGTGTCATAGTTCTTTTGATCCCTCACTTTGCAATTTTTCCCCTGGGAAGATATCTATGTCAACTTAAAAAAATACAGCAGAAAATCCCCAATACTATTTCCATAACTTCCATCAAATATTTGATCAGTTTCTTGAATAGAAAATATTCAAATCAAGAAAATATATTCACTGCAATTTTTGTTTGAAAATAAAGTCCTAAAAGTTCATTACTTATATAAAATACCTTTGTGAGTAGTATAATTAAATTTTTATGAATAACATATATGATGCTGGCATTTTGCCTGCTTTGCACATGCGCGCGCGCGTGTGTGTGTATGTGTGACTTCTATTTTGCATATTTTATTATATACTTTCTTTACCTACATTACAAGTATTATTCCCTTCCCTTGTTTCTCCTCTGAAAATCCCCTATCCCATTCCCCTCCCACTGTTTTTCTGAGGGTGTTCCCCACCCACCAACCCACGACTGCTTCCCAGCCTAACATTCCCCTATATTGCAGCATCAAGTCTTAACTGGACCAAGGGTCTTTCCTCTCATTGATGTTCTAAAAGGCTATTCTCTGCTACACATGCAGCTGGAGTCATGGGTCATGTCACTCCATGTGAACTCTTTGGTTGGTGGTTTAGTTCCTTGTAGTACTGAGGGTGGGGTCTGGTTGGTTGATATTGTTGTTCTTCATATGAAGTTGCAAACCCTTTCAGCTCTGTCAGTCCTTTCTCTAACTCCTACATTGAGGATCACATGCTCAGTCCAATGGTTTTTTGCAAGTACCCAAATCTGTATTTGTCAGTCATTGGCAGGGCTTTTCTAGAGGCAGCTATATTAGGCTCCTGTCTGCAAACTCTTCTTGGCATCCACAGTTGTGTATTTGTTTGGTAACTGTATAAAGGATGGATCCCTGGGTGGTACAGTCTCTGGATGTCATTTCCTTCAGTCTCTCCTCCACCCTTTGTCTCTGTATCTCCTCCCAAAGGCATTTTGTTCCCCCTTCTAAGAAGGGCTGAAGAATGACACTTTGGTCTTCATTCTTGAGTTTCATGTGGTCTATGAATTCTAATAATGGATATTCCTAGCTTTTGCGTTACTGTCAGTTACTTCTCAGAAAGTGTATGCTCTTTTGTGATTAGATTACCTCACTCTGGATATCTTCTTGCTCCATCCATTTGCTTAAGAATTACATGAATTAATTATTTTTAATAGCTGAGTATTACTCCATGCATGAATGTACATTTTCTGTATCCATTCCTATGTTGAAGAACATCTGCTTTCTTTTCAGCTTCAGTCTATTAGACATAAGTCTGCTTTGAACCTAGTTATATGTTGGAGCATATTTTGCATATATGCCCAGGAATGATATAGCTTTGTGTACTTTTTAAACACAAGTAAAAATACATGTATAAGGATAGATGCTGTGTCAGAAGTTCATATTTGGTATACAGCTGATGCTCTTTCCTGATAAGATTTTTCATAGGAATAGTGAGAAGATTCAAACATTCAGATACTCATGAGAATAAAATCCTTCATATTATATATGTTTGCTTATAACAACAACATACTTCATAGTATCTAAAGTTTTAAGGAGCATATCACATACACTCTGCATATCCATGTTTACATGGATCATATTTACATAGTTATGATCATATATCATCTATTCATGATCATAGTTATATAAGAATGGTGTTTGTATTCCTGTGATATATCTATACTATATGAATATATATATATATATATATATATATATATATATATATATATATATATATATATATATATATGTGTGTGTGTGTGTGTGTGTGTGTGTATGTATATACATATGTATATGCACTTATATCTTATATATATTCATATAGAAATATACATCAAATCAGAAGTGGGAATTTTGGGGATGAAACATCAACATGAGGAAGAAGGGGAAAGTGAGGTAATGGAGAAATGATGATGAGCTAACTACAATTATATTCATACATAAATATAGACTGAAATACTTTATGGTATGCTAAATAAAATATAAAAATAATAAAAGCAACAAATTTCTAAAATGGTAACAAATAAAAGAGAACTTCCCTGATTAGATTTTAATGTAGGAATAGATAAATAATAAAGGCACTTCCATAATTAAAAGAAACCTAATTCTAAGTCAGAAACTAAGTATTAAAATATTCAAGAGAAAAATATGCTGTTATGCATCTTCAGTGTTACAGTTACTATAAAGTATGATGAAATTTTGATGCTTTTCAACTGTAAACTACAAAGAGATTGAAATTCCTTTGATGGGCTTGCCAAGACTTCACTTGTTGGGCATCAGTGAGCTCAGCTCCATATCCCCCACAGAACTGTTTGCACAGAATTCCTGAGAACAGAACATCCTTCTGCTTAGCTTGTTTCCTGTTTTCCTGCCTTGTGTGGTAGAGAATTTCCAAGTGCCTGACCTATAATTGTGTTGTTCTTTCCTCTTATTTTTCTCCTGGCCACAAGTGTATATATTGCTAATCCCTCAGTAAAGCTCCAGCATTCTCCTCACCAGAATGACCAAAATCTGTGTCTTCTGTTAATCCCCCAAGCCTCTGGCCTATACTTGGTATCATGGAGGCATGGGTGTTATCAAGTGGAGGTTCCACAGAGATCTGGAAAGAGAAGATCCCCTGACAGGATCATTCCAAAAAAAGGCCGGTCATCAAAAGGAGAGGAACACATTGGGGAAAATATAGTGGGGGGAGCAAAGGAAAATTAAGATGTTTCTAGTTAATAAGAAGACAAGGAATTGAACAGTTCTAGAAGACTGTGTGTATTAACAAGTTGCTGGAAGTATGAAGGTGCTGTTATAATTGTGATAATTCTTGGAATTTTGCCTATCCCTGAAAATGATGAAGGAAGATTCCTTGTCACCTTATATTGCCATAAGAGAGATGTTGCCATGATTAGAAGTTGGGCTGAGTCCATGACACTAGGGATTTTAGCTTATGAAACTGCAGTATTGGAATTGTTTCTTCTATGCCATATGCATAAACATAACCAGTCCAGCACACTAACCAAACAAGTGCTTATGCCCTTGGCACAGGATTATCCATCTGCTCATATTTAGCTCAGCCTGTATCGATTCTTTGATGTGCAACTCTTTTGCAGTCCATACCAACCCAAGACAGAGGCACTGGGACTGGCAGAGATTCCCAGAGATGTGTCCTGGGAGTTGGGCAACAGGTCATGGAAGACAGACACTATTACTTTTTATAAAATAAAAGAGGGAGACCTGTTGGGCATTGGTGAGCTTAGCTCAATGCGCCCTCAGCTGTTTGCAAAGGCTTCTTAAGAATGGAACATAGTGCTGCTGCTTAGCTTGTTTCCTGTTTTTCCACCCTGTGTGGTAGGTACTTTCCAAGTGAAGGACATGTTGTTCCTTCCAGTTATTTTCCACCCATCCTCAAGTGTATATATTGCTGGTCCCTCAGTAAATCTTCAGCATTCTCCTCACCAGATTGATCCGAATCTGTGTCTTCTGTAAATTCCCCCAGGCCTTCGACTGATTATGGCAGTGTGAGCACTGTCATGCTCTGAGAAAGTATAAATGGCCAGATGTACATGGTGACAGTCCTTCTCAGGAACCTTAACTTCAACCCCATACTTGGTCCTCAGCTACTAACAGAATGAGCTACTACTACAGCAACTATTGTGACCTTGGGGGCTTTGGCAGCATGGGATATGACTATGGTTCTGGCTATGGCCTTGGGGGCTATGGTGGCTATGGCTAATTCTGTACCTTTTGTATGGATGATATTGGTCCTCTGGTCTTTACTGTACAAAGTATCATCACTTCAGAACTCTGAATATTTTTCTCTAGTCACATGCTTTTCTAAAGAAAGTACCACCATGATGTGCCAATATTTGCATCCATGGACACTTCAATTCCTGGATAGGAATTGAATGATGAAAATTGTGTCTTGTCAGAAACTCTTGATTATAGTGTCTTGGCTTCTGGCATCTGTCTTCTGTGACACTTCAGAGTTATTTTAAAATGAAATTTCCTCTTGTATAATACAGTATTAATTACTTATTATCCTATATATTATATATTATATAATTATATATTATTATCCTATATATAATTTTGCCTCTTTAATAGAATTTTACATGGCAAAATCAAACCATTTCACAGACATGCACACTGTCTGCATTTTAATGTAAGATACATCTGTGTGCCTGTTATATGATTTGCGAATACAAACAAGTGCCATATTTTTATGGTTTGGTTCATTTTTTGTGTATGAACAGACCACTGCACAGTAGGACAGGGAATTAAGTGACTGGTTTCTCACCATAGCACCTAAGAAGTATTATACCAAATCCCTGAGAGCCACATCTTTCATCAAATCAGCAACTGGGCATTGAAGTATTACTTCCCTGTATATTTTTATCAGGCTTCCCAAGTTATCCTCAATGGAACCTGTCTACCATCCCGTCTGAAGGTGACAGTCTTCTGTTTACACTGCTTGTGTGTATATGATTTAAATTCTGATGATGTGACAAGAGACAACCAAAAATTGTAATATTATTTATAATACAGTTCTAAATAAAATTATGTCTTCTATAAAAATGGAATAGACCTTGCTATCTTGAATCATAACTGAAAACATACAATCTTTACATTTTATTTATTTTTTTTTGAAGTACAAAACAAAACTTTATTTGATGAAAACATTTTCAAAGTAATAGTGTGAAATAACAAAAATCAACAACCTACAAATCTGCTTCTTTTTGGAGAACCTTCTGTCAGTTATTCAGAAAAGCAAAGATGTGAGGTGGATATTGTGAGCATTGAAATTACAACTAGACTAGAAAATAATTTTAAATAAATTTTAACTGTGAGCAAAAATTAGACATTTACTTCTCTGGTTTTTTTTTTTTTTTCAGGAAAGATGGTGCCTTAGGAATCAAAGTATCTGTAATAAACGACTAGTGAAAATAAATCACTTCATGCTTAAATTGTTTAAGTTTTGATGTTGTTTAAGTTGTTGCTATGAAGCAATTTTGATTGTATGCAATTTTGTGAGAACTTTTGTCCAGATTGCTTATCTACATTTAACTTTAGAAGGGCAGAATTCTGTCCTTACCTGCTGTTATATTTGAAGACACACACAGTAATCCTATGTAGGCTCTATTACTAGGGAACTAAATAATATGCATTGTACCAAAAAAATCTGTTCCTATTGACAGATTTAATGAGATAATCTGATGCCTTAATTCAGTATTGTACATAACAGATGTGTGGATGACATCAGTGATTAAGATTTGGTGTGGTCAGTCATTGCTATTGTAATCTCTAAAGCTGTGATAGCCACTGTTCCTTCTTTTATGGATGCAAGACATCTTGTTCCATGCTAAGTCATGGGGTAAACTAGCACTGGATGACCTTCTCAGATGCCAATGCTGCTTCTTAGTGATAGGGTCCTCACTCTCAGATTTGACAATTCTGGAAATTTTCATGGGAGGTTGTGATACTAGTTTAATGATTCCAAATGGAAAGTTCCAAAAGCCAAATATTTACCAATTGAGTTTGTAGAATGCTGTGTTGTAATGCAAATTTTTTTCAAAGTTTTTTTTTTGTTGTTGTTGTTTTCAAGAACTGAAGCCCCCTCTATAGATATGGGATATCTAAAAATTCTGGATTGTGAGTGTTTAGATCAGTGACAATATATGCCCATCTTTTAAAGTGAATGGCAGGATGTTTTCTATGTGACTCCAAATAAAATCACTTCTTGTGATGAGAGAAGGTCCATGCTGAATGCTTCATTAGCTTTAATAGGGGCGATATTGAAGCCAATTAGACAAAAATAATGATTTTGGCAGTGATAGATATAAACTAGTCTTTCAATCCTCAGGTCAATTTTGATAACGTCCCTGAAGCAGATTCTCCAGCTATTTTGTTCTTCCCATGAGGCTTATATTAATCATAAGAGCATCCTTTCACAACAAATTGGTCTAACAATCACATGAGAGTTGCATTTCCAATGAAAGGGCCAAGCCTAATTTCTTCAAATGGGTGTTAGAAGCATAAAATGTATAATTCTTCTTGTTACGTAATAGGTGAGACACTATAAAAAATCTTCCTAGTTCACATTATATTTTATTAGAAATTCCAAGAAGAAATCAATGATGAAATACCACATAAAATCTTGTATTCTGATCAGCTTATGCCGTATCATCAACTTAGTTTTAATTCTTTGCACTCTTTAGCATCATCAAGAGGAGAATAGTGGAGACAACTCCCTCTGATGCTCTCCTTTATTTTATTAGATATTTTATTTACATTTCAAATGTTACCACCTTTCCTGGTCCCCCCTCTGAAAACTCCCTAACCCACCCCCATCCCCCAGCTCACAAACCAACACACTCCCCCTTCCCTGTCATGGCATTCCGCTATACTTGGACTTCAAGCCTTCTTAGGACCAAGGGCTTCTCCTCCCTTTGATGTCCAAAAGGACCATCCTCTGATTCATATACATCTGGAGACGTGGGTAACTCCATGTGTACTCTTTGGTTGGTGGTTAAGTCCCTGAGTGGTCTGGGGATACTGATGTGTTCCTATTGTGGTTCCTCCTAAGGGGCTGTAAGCTCCTTCAGCTCCTTAAGTCCTATATCTAGCTCCTCCATTGAGGACCTTCTGCTCAATTCGATGGTTATCTGATAGCATCCCCCTCTGTATTTTCCAGATACTGGCAGAGCCTCTCAGTAGACAACTATATCAGGCTCCTGTTCGCAAGTGCTTTTTGGCATCAACAATAGTGACTGGACTTAGGACTACCAGAAGACTCTGCTATGGAACTCCAGGGAATATACCCAAAAGGTGCTCAACATGTCATAAGGGCATATGCCCCACTCTGTTCATAGCAGCCTCATTTATAATAGCCAGAAGCTGGAAGGAACCGCGATGTCCTTCAACAGAGGAATGGATACAGGAAATATGGTATTTCCATTATTAATGGAATACTACGCAGCTATTTAAAACAATGAATTCATGAAATTCTTAAGCAAATGGATGGAACTAGAAAATGTCAGCCTGAGTGAGATAACCCAGACACAAAAGAACACACATGGTATGCACTCACTGATACATGGATGTTAGCCCAAAAGGTCGAAATAACCATGATAAAATTCATAGACCAAACAAATTGAAGAAGGAAAACCAAAGTGTGCATACTTCGGTCCTTTTAAAAAAGGTAACAAAATACGACAGGGGGAGATAAAGAGACAAAGTGTAGATCAGATACTGAAGGAACATCCATGCAGAGACACAGTCACAAAACCCAGACACTATTGTGCATGCCACCTTTTTTTTTTTAATCAGATGTTTCCTTTTTGGAAATTTGTTTTTTTTTTTTTTTTGCATTACTTGATTTATGTTTCAAATGTGTAGTCACCCCATCAAATTCATATTCATCAATTTTCCATGCAAGGTGTAACTTGCTCATGCTTTGGATAAGTTTTCCAAGTTGTTTTCTTCATTATAGATTATTTTTGATGCACTAACTGGGATTCTAATAAATCTTGTACTGTTTCCAGCAGAAAATGTAGTGTTATCAAAGAGGCAAGCAGAGTGGACTTGGCTAGGAGTTTTATAGAATGATGTTGCCTGGTTGAGGAAGGCATTGTCTGAGGAGATGGTACAACCTTTCTCTTGAGTATGAGTCACTGGACAACTCAAAGAATAATGCTCACTTCTTCTGGGGCTTATGGGCACTCCAGAGGTACGTGTGTAGAAAGATGGTGCAGCGACTTGTAGTTTCTCTTCTGGGAACTTGTTCTCAAATCTGTTCTCCACATGTCCCATCTGTATTCAATCAGTCTTGAAAGAAATATACATAATCATATATGTAGATCAAAATCAATTCTAACTGTGAATATCTCCAGGTTAATTTAATTCCATTTTATTGATGTGCTACAGTCCTTGATCTTCTCTTATAACCAGAGAAAAATGAAAAGTGCAGGGAAATAAATAAATTATTTATTCATTCTAATCTGAAATTGCCAAAGCATCAGTGTGTTATTATAAATTTCTAGAACTCAACTGCTGAATTTGAACACAAGTCATGTTGTTGTTTTACATTGTTTCTATTCATGGTGGACTATGTCATTCCAAAGTTATACTAACTAATATCTCCTCTTTTTTAAATTAATGTTTGCTTTTTCCTCTTGGTGAGATATTTTTTGTAGAGTTGAGGTAGTCTTTCTTAATTTAGAAGAAAATAATTATTTTTAACATGTTTTCTGTTGGAAACAAAGAAATTATCTGTAGATCAGTTTTGCATTATATACTCACTCAACTAAATTAGAAGGAACTATTTTTGGTGTACCATTTTAAATTTAGTAAAATATATACTAGACCATGTCTTAACAATCTGAAAACTTATAGGATAGTATAAACCAATTTTTTCTCATACATTATTGCTAGAGAAAGAAAAATAACAACGAGATTTTTGATATATTGCTACAATTTAGGATTGTCACTAAAGAATGATAATCTTGTCATTCATCTATATGTCAAGATCTTGACAGTTTTGGTTTGGTACTGATAGTCAACCTGATTATCCAGAATAACAGAATTGGAAAGGTGCAAGTAACTTACTTTACCTAATTAATATACAGGCAATTACATACACATATGCCACTTATAAACCATGCAGAAAAATTACAACAATGCAATTCCTCACATGCTTCTGAAAGTATATTTTGGGTTGTATTTTCATATTTTGCATTTTCTTGATACAATAGATTTGAAATACAAAAAAAAAGAAAAAAAACATTTTATTCATTACCATAATTAAGCATCTCTCTCTCAAGCCACCTGTATTATGGTCATTTGAATATGTATTTTCAATACAAAATAAAAACTTATTGTAGTGTTTATCAAATTTGAGTACTCACTAACTTTATTCAAAAATAAAGAAAGGATATTCAATGCAATTTAGGAAAATTCGTTGCAATTTTGATAGTACTGAACAAGAAGTAGAAAATCATTTCAATTGGAAGGCAATTGGAATCTGCTGGAGGAAAAGAAGTTTTAAAATCACTTGAAAAATATCTCTCAGTTTTAACCCACAATTGGCAGTGAGAAAAGTGATCTTCAGGTTAGCTGCTGCAATATTGTTTTCAAAGTTGAAATTCAAAGCAAGGAAGAAATCAAGTCATGAATATAACTATCCACCACTAAGAAATCACCTTGCCAAACCAGGTTTTGTAGAAACAGTGATGATTAAAGGTCAACTGCTTCCCAGATTTTAGCAACTCACTCAGTTAAAATGAAGAACATTATACGGTGACAAGTATATTCTTAATATAATTATAAGAAGAATTATTAAATCATAACACCCACATTCACTGAAACTATTAAGTCTGTACACTTCTGAGAGTGATAATTTTTGAGAATCAGAACTCTAGATTTATGCAGTGCAATAATAGGAATACAGTATATACCCACTGTTTAACTTGTTTAAAAACCATATTTCAAACAATAACTAAAATAAGAGCAAAAGGTGTTTTATTGGATTTGATAAGTAACTTTACAAAGACTCTCTTAATTGGGTAAACAGCGATCATAGGTTTACAGAGTACAGTACATTCCTTATTTCATAGTTCAGCACACAATAACAGCATTTGAAGAAGCATGTATTTGTTTTAGAAATTTCCTCTTCAGAATTTGTTTCCTCCTGTACACAGTATCAAATCTTCAGTCACAAAACTCTTCAATGTATATTCTTCTCATTAGCAAACACTGCAATGGAAAATAGCCAACATGGTCTGAAGCTTTTTATAAGAAAGTCTTGAAGAGGAAATAGGACATTCTCCTTGGTTCCAGTGAGAAATGCTTTAAATCTGTCTTCATTTCACATTTTCACCACCATCTGCCCTTCCTTAAAAGTCTAAAGAGAAGAATCCAGAAGATGAAGGTTCTCCTTGTTGCTCTAACTTGTTTGCATGCTGCTGCTGAAGAACTTCTACCGGTAAAATATGATTTAAAAACAGATGGTTGTGTGGGCTTGGGAAGGTTTATGTTGGGTCAATTTTTGGTTCTGTGATGGCTTGATGCCTCAGAATAGCGGAAGGCTAGGGAGGTGAGGAATGAGTGGCTGAGTGGGTGGGGTAAAAGGGGTGGGGTGGGATTAGGGGTCTTTTGTCAGGAAAATAAGGAAGGGTGATAACATTTGAAATGTAAATAAATAAAATAACCCATACAAAATTAAAAAAAATCACATTAATTCCCAATCATGTGTAATACATATATAGTTCTATATGCTGTGTTAAATATCAAGTGTCTTACAGAGTTCTGTACTTAAAAATTGGCATTATAAATCTCTTTTCAGTGTCAAAATGTTCTCTATGTTTCTGTAAAACAGTCTTCCCCCAAAATAGGAACAAATTTTAACCAATTAAGTAAATCAATTTCATTATTTTTTATATTTGATAAAAATCACTTGAAATTTCATGACTTGAAAAAAGTGTATTATTAATTGAAAGAATTAACCAGGATAGTGTCACTTGTTTGCTGGAACCCTGTATGTCCCCAGTGCTACAGTAGTGTCCAAAGATGGGACTATGTGATAGTTGCTTAGTGGAATATATTATTCAATTGTGTCTGTGTGAAGTTATCACCATTCTTTGGAAATTATTCTGTGTGCAGACATATGTTGCGTCAAAGAAATAGGAGTCAAAGCATGATGCTGCATGCTTAGCTCCACATGCCTACTTGTATGAGAATGCATCTCACAACCCATGTTCACTGGCTGTTTGACCCACATACTTTTTGTCATCTGTTATCTCCTCCTCCCTCCTCACCATAAAAGCACTGAGGTAAAAACACAGGGATATATCTGGCTTTTAGAAGAGTCTTGGAGATTTGAACTCAGTGCTATATTCTATGTGACAAATATTTTTCAAATTAGCCATCTGCACATACACAGTGTAAAAATTTTAAGTTATTTTTGTCTCCATTTACAGAACACTATGGCAGTAGAACTTGCAATGAATGCCAGTCATGCCTTTTTGGAAAACATGAAAATTCTTTCCTCAAGATATTACTTCTTCTTTTTGTGAATTACTCTATATTTGCTGGGTCAATGGATTTGATGTGAACTTTAAATATGTAGTCATTGCTGGAGATGTAGCTCTCTATTCAATGGTGAGATAATAACGTAAAGCATATATTTTCACATTAAATTGCCTTTTTAAAAATCACATTATGCCTGAAAGTAATTACTTCACAATTGACAGTGGATGTGAGCATAATGTAAAATGAAATTCCAAAAATAATATTGTTTTGCTTTTACCTGATGAACAACTTTTTGTGTAGTTTAAAAATATGCAGCTTATTCACTTTTCTCAACCACTGGTTAATCATATGCAATAAAACTGTTATTTATCTAGGAAATTCAATCCTCAGAAGAAAGTGATAAGATGAGCAGATACAGTGTTTGTGACAGATCAGAGAGGGAAAGCAAAGGTTTTTTCACCTACTCTATCTGGACATTCTATTTTAGCTTTCAGGGAGATTTAACACCATCTATTTGGCTTCAAATGATTTAAAAGAAATTGCAGAAAATGGGAGTACACGGATACTCATGCGTTATGTTAATTTTTCAAAGAATTACACGGAAATGGAAATGACTTACTATATCAGGTGAGCCAAATTTTCTCCATTGTAAACTATGATCAGAGGATAGACCCTAAGTCAATAATCTTACACTGAGTCAAATGTCTATTCACCAAAATATAAAATGCATCAAATATAAACAAATATACAAAATTCTTACCTCAGGAACTCAAAGAGATTTTTACTGTCACACCTGAAAACTCTTCAGAAAATAAAAGCCTTTCACATTCATTATTACTTAGCTCAGGTTATTGTTCATCAACCCTTACAAAGTACTGTAGAGTATCAAGAAGTTATTATAGAGTACCTGCACCTTTAAACCTATGGACAAATTATATATTCTTATTTGACAAGTAGCTTTGATAAAAATAGGTGCATTGATTAAAACATAGAAAAATAAAAGTGCATACTTACATGGTAGAGGAGCCGCCATACTTCTGATTGTATTTTTCAAGACAGGGTGTATCCTTCAAACACAGGACTTGATGATTTCATTATATTTCCCAATTTTGGCAACTCAGTTGAGTTGTAGAATGGGAAACTGTGTATAATCTTATTACTGGTTTTAAGAAGAAAAAAGAAAACAGTTTCTTAATATGAAATATTCCAAATTATTCAAACTTGAATTCTTGGGAACATTTTAGAGATAAGAATTATACAACTCAAGCTATATTAAAAAAACCAAACCAAGGTCTTACTGTAGGTGCCACTAAGCTCTTGATCAGTTCAGACAAGTTTCATTCTATGATTCTACAAGTAATAAACTTTTAAATTTCGCATGATTTATAGACATGAGTGTAGGGGTAATGTCACATAGCTATATTAATCTCGAGTGGGAACCAAGACTATGAGATCCATTCCAATTTGGGATCAGATTATTTACATATAGAACTGTGTCACTGATGAGGTAACTGTTCTTGGTTGTTTCATGAAAGATGGTCATTCTTGAAAGCATATACACAGAACCAACACCCACACAGAGCCACCCCCATATGTACATATATACATGTATATATATATAAAACTAAGAATACTTTTTCTATATGTACTTAATGTAGTACAACATGAGAATTACACTACTCAGAGAACTATGGAGTTGACTTGGTGTGTCTGCCTGAAGAGGTACATGACACAAATGTTTTAAATTAGATTCTATGTCCCCTGGTGTACAAAATGCCTTCCAGTTCCTGAAAGACTGATTCACTGCCTCTGCCTGTGAAGAATCAAGTTTCATTATCATTCTATTTTTGTTCCCTTGTAAGTCAAAGAAGCATAATAACCTCACAGAACAATTTGTCTTAGAAATAAATATTTTACGCACTGTGTGAATTTTAAATGACATTGCAGCCTTTCAAGTACAACTGTATTGTAAACAAGACAATCAAGTGGAACATGTAGTCAGGCAGTTCCAGAGATGAGAACTTGGAAGACTCATATGAACAATGGTAAAGAAAGTGATATTATTTTCATCACAATTAAATCAGTCTAAAGACTTCTACTAAAATTGCAAATCCACTTTCTGTCAAAGATTTTTATAATAAACAATTTTCGCCAGGCAATGGTGGTGCATGTCTTTAATCCCAGCATTTGGGAGGTAGAGGCAGGCAGATTTCTGAATTAGAGGCCACTCTGGTTTACAGAGTGAGTTTCAGGACAGCCAGGGGTACACAGAGAAACCCTGTCTCAAAAAACAAAAAACAAAAACAAAAAAAAACAACAAAAAAAAAACAAAAAAAAAAAAAAAGAAAAGAAAAAAAAAGAAACAAATTTGGTACTCATAAATATGTGGCAGTTTTTTTTTTTCTGCAGTGATGCTTCCACAAAGTAAGAAAATGTGTATTGTTTG
Organism: Apodemus sylvaticus; assembly: GCF_947179515.1. Taxonomy (NCBI): domain Eukaryota; kingdom Metazoa; phylum Chordata; class Mammalia; order Rodentia; family Muridae; genus Apodemus; species Apodemus sylvaticus. Next base: position 61,087,584 of record NC_067490.1, read on the forward strand.
TAACTTTATAAGCCCTACAATATATAGTGCTTATTTACAATACAGACGTCACCTGATGTAGTTACAACAATTTAAATCTTGCCAGCTTGGAGGGCTCACAGCAAAACTGAGACTATTATTATCTATTGAGAGCAATGAGAATAAGAAATAGAATAAAATTGCAGGCTCTCGAATCAATACACTTGTATTTGCAAGAAAATAATGTCATTAAAACTCATTCAGTGTACACAAGCTTAATGTGTAAGAGAAATTGTTCTGTGAGGATGTTATGATTCCTTGACTTCCAAGGAACAAACAGTGAAACACAATGAAGCCTTGATGATTTACTGAATGAGGAACTCATTCATTCTTTCAAGAACTGGAAATTGCATAGTACACAAGGAGCCATGTAATCTAACTTAAAATCTATGACACATGGCTTTTCAGGCAGCTAGGCTGAGTAAAACCCATGATTCTCTGAGTAGGGTAAGTCTTGTATTATAATATATTAAGGACACACTGAAAAGTATCATTATGAAAAGCTTATAACTCACTTTGATGAATCAAAATTGTTTCAGAGAATATCTGTCTTTTGTTAAAGAAACTAATGACATTTGTTATGATGCATTGTTATTTAAGCAAAAAATAATGGGTTTTCAGAAAATTTACAAAAATAGCTTAAAATTATAGGAAATTTATTCTAAGAATTAGAAGAAACATATTGTGAACAGTCATATCAGTTATCTCTGTCTCTGTATAATAAACAGGAAAAGATCAAAATTTTAGAGAATTCCTGGTTTGATTGCAATTTTAAGGTAAATGTTCACTGTGGTGTACTCAATATAAAAAGAAAATCTTTAAAAATAGCACATGATGAAACCAATGTTGTATAAAACTTCAGATTATGAAAAAATAAGAAATCATGTCCATTTTTGTCCTGTTGAATGTAATATAAAAATTTTTGAGTGAAAAAAAATTGAAAATGAATGAGAACATTTCTTCTTATGACTATAATAACTTTATATTTATTTTATGATGTTAGCATGACTACTGGTGATATCTTTTCATTCCTATCAGTAAATAGTATTTTGTAATTTTAGTAAATGCAACCTGTGGATACCTAAATATTGAAACACATTACTCTTGCATTTCTTTAGAGTATCAATTATATCTTTATATTTGAACTTTATATTTAAATCTAAAACCATGTTCATACATCAAATGGTATCGTGTGAATAAAAATTTGCTATAGTTAAAATATCAAAAAGTTTGTCTTTGAATTATAATTTGTAAACATTTTCAGTCCAGAAACTGTTAGCCTATAGACTTATGACTGGTGAAAATTATTCCCTAAGCTACAGGATTGTATTTCATTTCCACATTCTCTTGTGCATTAATAATATAAATTTATGCTTTTGTGATATAGCAGAATTTGGACGAATGAGCTATGCAGTGACGTGAAAGGGAAAAATTATGAGAGAAATGTATGTGGTTGGCATATCCTTAAAATCAATTTTATACTTTACTCTGAAGTTTACAACTTTTGTCTTAAGTTTTCCATTTCCATAAAGAGACACCATGACCATGGAAACTCTCCTTAATTACAATATTTAGATGGACCTCACTTACTGGTTCTTGTGTTTAGTCCATTATCATTCTGGAGGGAAGCATGACAATGCTCATAACCCTGAAGGCTAATAGCAGACTCACTCTTCTAGGCAACTAGTAGGAGGGTTCCACAACCCAATGCCAAGGTTAGACACTTCTAACAAGGTCACACTGACTCCAACATGGCCATACTCCTAATAGTACCACTCACCCACTGAGACAAGTACCTTCAAATCACCACATCAGCCTTCACACCCATCCACAGCTAATCAATAACTGAAAATGGAGGCTTCCCTCTGTCTTCTAATGTGATACTTCTTGGCTATTATAATCATAGACTGTTCACTTAGTCACCTCTTTTACTCTGCATATGACTATCCACACAGCTAAATATCAACAAACTTGAATGTGTACATATTTGAAAATTCCGGAACACAGCTTAGGAGAAAGACAGTAGGCACAGCAGTACACATTATTAATTTACTATGTAAAATGCAGTAGAATTCTATTATAGAGAGAATCATACATGAAATGATAATTGATGATTAATGTGTTATTTTTAACTTGTATTTAGAAAACATGGGAAATGTCAACAGTACAGATTAACAGCAGAAAAACTTAATCCTTTGTATAAGAACTTTATTTACTGTGAGTATTAAACACATAGAAATTCATTTTAAACAATTATTAATGTGAATACACCTTTCTCATAATATTAGGATTATCACTACTTCAAAAACTAATAAAATATTAGATGGAGGTAAAAATAGATTTAAAGTGTTTTTGTTCTCATTGTGTCAGATTTTTTTCATGGTGAAGTTTACAATGATACGGATCCTACAGACTCTGCCATTGGAGAATGGAAGATAAATAATCCAAAATATCTTTTCCCAAACCTACTTTCCTACATATATCAAGATGGATATAAGATCAGTGGTAGGTACAAATTTCAGTGCATGCTACTCTTTTTCCTATGGATAGAATTGTCATTTCAAATTACAGACAAACTCCCAACATTGTCCAAAAAGCTACGGAACAATTCATTAGAATCATGAGCCAGTTCACACAAAAATCACACAGGCATTTTAAACATTGACTCGGCCTAATGTAAAAGAATATCTGAATTGAGAAATATTTTTGTACATGATCTAAATTCTACTTAGAAAATTATCTAAACATCTGTAATTCCTTTATATTAAACCTATTTGGATGCCACATTTTTAATGGGGCTTTAATATTTTGGATAAATGTTACAACAGGTAAATAGAAAAAAATTAAGAAAAAATTAAGAGATCATTTTAAAATATTAAAAAAACATTATTGATTACATAATAAGAAAATTTCATCCAGTATTTAAAATTAGCAATTTGGCATTATGATCTATATAAATAAATGGGAAGAATTTTTGTATTAGATTCTCACATTTAATAATATTAAAAAGATTCTTAATTTAAAAGACAAAAGGCAGTTTTGTTTGCTCAATGACTACGGGATTATAGACTATGGTGGAACCTGAGTGGCTCTGGTCCTTTGGATTCACAGTACCTTATCAGATATGCTCTGGATTAGCACACATCCTTATCTGTTATTGGATACAAAATGATATGAGCATAATGTAGTCACAGTCGCATCTTCAATGTCATATTCCTCAGAATTCAAACTAAAAACGTGGTCCAGCCAAATGGTATTTAAAGTACTTTCAGACAGCACAGACATTGCAGATCTAGTTAACACTGAATAACTATTTCAATTTTACCTCATGAATTTTTATAATATGTGAAAAATTTGAATGTGTTCAATTTTCTATACAATGATGTGAATAATAAAGTCTAATGCAATGGTATATAGATGAAATTATAATTAATATATTTCAATGTTTGTCCTGTATGATCAAAATTTTGATGAATACTACATTATTCTAGACATGGGTGCAGAGTGTCAATCATATATTCCTCACGATTTACCCTGCTTTAACTTGGTCATAAGGACTGCAAGGTCTACTTCGATAGAAATTATGTTGTAAATCAACAGAGCATATTTTTCCTTACCAGATCACTGATAATTATTTGTCTCCAAAAAAAAAATCTGAGGTAATATTAATTTGAATGTGTTTGAACTTAGTGTGTCTGCATGGGGTAGACAACTGAGCAAATTTTACATTTAAATATAAAACTTTATTAAGTAATAAGGATCTCTTAAGATACTTCAACTTCCATATGCAGATTAATATTTCTACAAAGTAAATTGCAACTTTTAATGTACATAGCTGCTACATGAATTAGTTGAGTGAATGTGGACAGCATCATATCGTCTATATTGCATGATTGAGGATTGTGATGATTTTTGTGAGTCAATATTATGAAATAAAGAGCAAAATATTGTGGAATAATTATGAGTGACTCCACATAAGACCAAAATCTTATTAGCAGAGTGAAGTAATATGCTATTATTTTTCTTCACAGCTACAATTTCATATAGACTTAGAATTACTTTTATATCAAACACAACCATGTTATTTCTACTGCAGTATACTCATGAGCAACGTAGAGTCATAAGAGTGACTGCAGCATTATGTAAGTACATTTGATTTTACATTGAAGAAAATAAGTTTTTCTATATGTATCATTAGAATACAAGACTTTGTGTACATTTTAATTGCACGAGATTTATTGACACCCTTTACTTACATGTTTCTAGTATAATCACGAGTGGTGAAGATTTCATATTCTCCTTTCAATGCATATACAAATTCTTGATGGTGCCTATAAGAGTCTTTGACAATGATTCACCTCATTCTCTGCATCACGATATTACTGAGGCAATCATTAAAGGTCTTATAGATATATTTTTAGGATATTTCATGGGAGTAAACAAACACAATTTATATTGAATTACCCTTGCATATCAATCATTGCAGCTTCACCAAGCAGCTCTACTTCCCTTATATTATCATCATTATGTCAATAAGTGTGATGTGAATACTTCCAGCATATATGAACTCTACTTCAGCTTCAAACATTTCCATATAAACATGTAAAAACATTGACATTTTCCCAGTGATGATCTCTATAATATCATCTAACTGCATTAAGTTTCCTGAAAGTAAGTGTCCATATCAGAAACAATGAGCTTGAAATTTATTCTTATATACAAGGCAGGCAAATCTGTAGGGATTTTTGTCTGTGTTCTCAATTCTGAATAATTACTGTGGTTTTGATTTTGGTACAATAAATCAAAGAGTTAAACCCTTGTCTGTGCAACAAATAACATGAGCAGGGATGGTATTGTCACCTTCAATTTTTTTTCAACATAATGTCAAGTCCTGAATGGGGTTTAACAGACTCATGATTTTAAAGTGAGAATATTTAAAAGTTGACTTTAGTATCTGCAATATTTGAAGAACTGAAAAATTAACACAATGATAAATTCTGAAAATGTCCTCTATACTATGACATAATTTTATTAACACCTTTGTGACTAGCATGAATAGATTATGCTGTATCTTGTGTAATTATGAATAATTTTCCCATAGGTAATGGGTTTTGATGAATCCACAGTGTAGGTAGGTTCTCATTGGGTATCTAATTTTGTTTTCCTCCTTGAAATGTAGCAAAAGGAACAAATATTACTGAAGAAATAAAGGAAGAATATATCATCCTGACCAAAATGGAAAAGATTCCAATAGAAAACATCAAAAACATATATGTAACAGGTAAGTTCAATGTTGTATGTCTATGTAAAATTGAAGGGAAATTAAAGCAAACTACAAACAAATCTTATTTCCCACATGTATTGCACAAAAAATAGCAACTGAAATCCTATAAAACACTGAAAACCTGAATTGACATTTTATTTCTATTTTTTGTATTTTACAGATACATGTCTTAAATGGAAGCCTTTAACCCAGTGAGTGAACCCTTGATTGTTATGTCTACTGACTCACTGTAGAATGTTTCCACATTAACTGGTCCATGCAATCACCAATAAAAAGAATTTACATTTTAGGACTTGTTTGTGTTTTGATTAATTTTCATGTACATAATTCAAGCAAAATAAATACATCCCACTTTTTGTAAATTCTTAAACTTATGAACAATTTTTTTAAATAAAGTTATCTGGAAAGCAAAATTTAAAATATGGTTAAGTTCCTTAATTTCTAACATAACTACACTAGAAAGGCTTTTAATATTTTATCATACTGAGATTCATTGCTGAATTTTAAAATAGGGATCAATATATGTATTTCATAGAGTTTATTCATCATTTTATGTTAAAAACCTCACAATCATGAAAAATAAGTAATGACTTAATTAGGTAACATCCTGTTAACTGGAGGAAATAGTCTAAATTGGAAATTTACAATGTAGTTTAATTTGGATGTTATCAAACCATCACATGTTTGATGTCCTCTCTACTTCTGAAATCTCAATTTACAATACTGTAAGATCATTTGTAAGATCACAAGCTCCGACACACACTTGAAATAAACTTTCGAATTTCTGATTTCGAATTTCCAGTGAGAAATATTTATTTATTTATTTATTTATTTATTTATTTATTTATTTATTTATTTATTTATATTTATTTCCATAAATCCAGTGAGACACCAAAGACTTTGGCACAGGCTGGAAATGCCTGCTCTGTGGATCTCAGCTCTCCCATCATCCTGTAGAGATTTAGGTATCTAAGCAGGTATTGTGTCTGCCTACCTATACATTCTTATGATGACCTCATTGATGGCCTCTCCAGGATTGTTAACAACTGCACAGGGTACAACTTGGATTCAGAGCTCCCAACCCTCTAGATATGGAAACCAGAAAAAAATGGCACAGTCCCCATGCACCCATATGAAGTTTTCATAATCAGAAGCCCTACCATGGATTCTAGGCTCTTGTCTGTGGATTAAAAAGTCATGTATGGCAAGCCATCAACAAAAGCCTGAAAATTTCATGCAACTGAAAGACCAAAAACAATCATGAAGTGGAAAAATTGTCCAATCTCTGATTCTTACAATTGTTTGGCTGCATTAAAGATATGTCTGACACAAAATCTGCTGATTCAGGAAGCTTAGGGTGTCATTCTCACAGATAAGGTTGTCAGAGGAGGTCTGAGAATGTAAGGTGACAAAGGAATATTTTGCTCTTAATTACTATATTCTGATAGCCACTGTACCTAGAAAAACAAACTGGGAGTAAGTTGTTGAAATGATGTAAACTAGGAAATATTTCCTACCTGACTCTTTATGGTCTCATTATATCCCCAGGTTACATCCAGGTGGCCAGTAAGAGGAAAATATAAAAATTCACAGTAAAATATCTTTGGACTAGCCAGTTAATGTCTTTGGGGATAGATAAACTAATGTAATAGAATCCTTAATTTTCAGGAGTTATGATAAGCAGGAAAATCCATTAGGTTCACAGTGGCACAATTTCCTATTATCTACTAATGGGAAGCCAGGCTCACAGATGCCTACATCAGGAATTTGAACATCCCTATTCCATGACTCACTGTGAGTTTCCCAGGACCACATCTTACTTGCTGGTTTACAGTGAGATGGAAAGTCAGCTTCCTTTGGCCTCTCACTTATTTCTCTAAGCTCCCAATTCTCACTCTCAAGTAGACTCCTCCTCCATCTTGCAGACATAAATATGGGTGAACCCTCTAGGGACTAATTGAAAGCTCTGCAAGCAGAGGGTGTTGAGACATCACTGGTGACATCACAGAGGATGCCTAAAGCTCTCCAGGGTACACTAGAATATTCAGACAAGGGATTGTGAATGTCATGGGGCACAGGCTTTGCCTTCCTGTTAATGCTCTTCCTCTACTGAAAAGAAGCTGAGGAGCCGATCCCAGGAGACTCTCCTGGGACACAAAATTTTATCACCTCTCTTTCAAAAGCCACTGAAATTTGTCAGTGTCAGAAAAATGGGAAAGTGGTGTGCTTTATTTCCAAAAATGGGGAGTTTCAGGATGGGAGGGACGTTCTCAGGTCGGTGTTTCTTGGAGATGATACCTGCCGACAACGATCAGGAAAACAAGATGACTCAGATCTGACATTCTGACTGAGAGATGAAAACAAGAATAAAGGATATAGTGTTTTCTCTGTATTCCATGTTCTGTAAGTCAGACTATGAGAGACCCAGCTCACCAGACACTCTGCAACACATGTGTATTCAAATTTGTCAACAAGTGTCTAAATTCTCCATTTCCTAAACAGCTCTTGTCTTTCCCTCAGCCACTTCCAACCTATTCTATAACTGAATTAGCCACAGTATCCCAAAACTGACTACTTCCAAGTGTGGTCTAAATGTCACAAATCTAACAACACCCCTTTACTCTGTGTAGATCACAGCTCCTATTATCCAGAAGATAAGTGTTTTCTGGAGAAAGATAATGACCACCAAGCCTGAGCATGGACAGTGATCTCTAGCCTTGTCTCTAGAGTCCTTCCTTGCATGGGAAGGATAGAGCTGTGAAGCCCTATGTGGCTATATAGTTATAAATTACATCTTCTCATGGAAATGGTATTTCGTTGCCCTTGATTGTTAAAATTCTAATTACAGTCTCAAAATTGATCAGTTTAATATCACGAATGGCATCTGCAGTAGGCCCAGTCATAAAATTAATTTTATTGAGCAAACTTGACCATAAAGGAACCATGTCCAGACAAGCATCATGATTCACTTATATTAGATGGCCATATGATGTGATGGTGTTCTGTTTTCAGTGGCTGTGTATGTTTTCTCTGCACTGGCCCCAATGTTTTGGAATTGTGAGTTAAAGATACACACCTATTGTCTTATTTTTAATATGCTATAAACAATATATTGTGTGTGTATTTTTAAACTTTTCATCTAAAATACTTCCTCATAAAATCAAAGATTTGCATTGAATATATTTCTGATTAAATTGAAGAAATATATACATAAAACAGTTAAAATTGAAGATTTTCTGGGAAAAACATTTCTAAACTAAATAAAGGGGTAAGTAAATACATTTTGTGATAAAATTTACGAGTTACATGGAAAATATTTCTAAAAATATTGAACAAATATAGAGAAAAATGTCTTAAAAGAACGTGTTGTCAAATAATAATATTTAAATTGAAAACAGAGAAAATATATCTTTACTAATTGACCAAGCACATAATAGTATTTTCTGAGTAATTGAAGTTTTTTTTTGGGGGGGGGGGGTGTTGAAAGAGGATTTCTCTGTATAGGCCTGGCTGTCCTGGAACTCACTCTGTAGACCAAACTGGCCTCAAACACAGAAATCCACCTCCCTCTGCCTGCCAAATGCTGGGATTAAAGGTGTGTGCCACCTTTACACCACTCTACAATAATTGAAGATTTTGATAGAAAATATTCTTGGTAAAATTGAAGAAATGTATAGAAATAAAAGATTAAAGGTGAAGATTTTCACAAAACATTGATACAGAAAAAATTGTAGAAATATTAAACATTTCTAAAATTACTGAAGTGGTAAGAAATATGCCCTCATAAGACTGAAGATTTAAATGGATACTATTTTTGATAAAATTAAAGAAATACATAGAAAAAGGTATTAAATTGAAGAATTTGTTGGAAAATTATAATTATACAACAGGAAACATAGAAAATAAATAAATCTTTACTAATTGACCAAGTACATTGAAAATAAATTTGTAGATTTTCATTCAATATATTTCAGATAAATTTGAAGAAATATATACAAAAAATTGAAGATTTTCATGGAAAATAATACAGATAAAATGGTAGACATATTCAACATTTCTGAATTAATTGAATGGTAAGTAGCAACGTTTTCTGGTAAAACTGAAGAGTTATATGGAATATATTTCTGATTAAATTAGAAATATATAGAAAATGTGTTAGCATGATAGAACTTGTTGGAAAATAATAATGGTATAATAGTGAACATGTATTAAATGTGTTAAAATTGAATTTGTTGGTAGGGGTTAGGATTGGGGGTGTGCAGTTTTTCTATGTATAAAACCCTTGCTTGAGAACTGCGAAATACACTCAGGTTCAAAAGGCCTCTGTGTGTGTTTCTGTGTGTCACCTCCATATCCCTATCTCAGCCCTTGGTGGGCACCATGTTGGCATCCCTGTCTGTCACCTGGATACCGCTGGACCCTCTTCTGACGTCACCCTGGCCCTGCCCTGCGTCCTGCCACCTGGAACAATGCCATTTTCTGTCTTTCATTTTTGTGAATGAAAGTGGGCCAGGATCAGGTGTGTGCCAGAGGTGGGAGGGAGGTGAGTGTGTGCTTTTAGTGTTTGCTGGGATTGCAGAGCTTCACTGGAGCTGAATGGAAGGACAGGACCGCGTTCTCATGCACATTTGGTTGAAGATAGTGATCCATGCTGCAGGTGTCTGTGAGCTCTGGAGTCACTCTGCTCTATCCTCCTGTCTCTCGGAAGACTCGGTCCATAAGTTTGGAGAGGCTGGTCAAGGTGTGGGCTTCCCACTCTGGAAACTTTGCAGCAGGGCGGGGTGCTAACCCTCTCTCTGCTCTGGGCAGGGACAGTGTCCTACTGGCACGACCCTCTTGTGGGAACAAAAGCCTAGCCTGGCCGCCATGGATCGCTGGGCTGTGTGCCTGTTCCTCGCTTCTGCATGTGAGCTGTAGGGAATTCACAGGCCAATAAACTGAATCCGGTTCCTTAATGAGACAGGCCAGGCTGTGAAAGGGCAAAGACCTGGTAGAGTTTACAAAGGTCTGGGCTGGTGCTTTCCCAAGGAACATAAATGATTAAGCTGAAGCTGGCTGGGGTCTAGGGCTTTGGGAAGGACTGGGCTGGGTCATTATCAAAGAAATGCACCAAGCTCTGTGATTGCTTCAATCTTATGAGGGAGGATCTCCAAGTGAAATATAGAACAACCAAAGTCGCTGTGGTTTTCTATTTTATGTGACCTAGTCCCCACAGTAGTAAAGATGTTTCCCATCAGGAAATCCCAGATTCTTGGATAATTTACTTTCCACTTTCCTTGGGGCAGGAAAACAGATGTTGATATTATAAAAATGAGTACGAGGAAGGCAGAGGAGAGAAAAGATAGTAGCTTCTTTCAAAAACCGCAACAAATCCATTGCCCTAACCCTGAGCCAAACCCTGTCCCTGATATTCCTTCTTTGTGTAATATGCATACTTTAGACTCAGTGAGACCACCAAGAATAATGGTGAACACATTAACCCTAACACTGACCCTCACCCTGGGACTTACTCTAAAGCTCTAATCCTATCTTAACCCCTAAATTTTTGATCACACAAACCCTAACAACCTTACCCTGATCCTCACTATAACCCTTTCAACATGTAACTCTTAGGCAAAGACTCCTTAGTGATGGGATATTTCTTCTTTTTTTTTTTTCTTTTTTTTTTTTTTTCCGAGACAGGGTTTATCTGTGTAGCCATGGCTGTCCTGGTACTCACTTTGTAGTCCAGGCTAGCCTCAAACTCAGAAATTTGCCTGACTCTGCCTCCCAAGTGGTGGGATTAAAGGTATGTGCCTCCATAGCCCATTGGGATATTTCTTTATTATACCTTTTGAAGTAAGATACCCTTTCTTTTTTTTTTTTTTTTTTTTTTTTTTTTTTTTTTTTTTTTTTTGGTTTTGGGTTTTGGGTTGTTCAAGACAGAGTTTCTCTGTATAGCCCTGGCTGTCCTGGAACTCACTTGGTAGACCAGGCTGGCCTCAAACTCAGAAATCTGCCTGCCTCTGCCTCCCATAGTGCTGGGATTACAGGCTGGCGCCACCACCGCCCGGCAAGATACCCTTTCTTAATCTTGATCTTTTAAGATGTTTAGACACACCTTTGATCTAGGCAATAGATTTTCTTGGCAACCTATATATATAAAGGATATTGAACAAATGTTTTGTTTGTTTGTTTTTGTTTTGTTAAGTTTTTGCTTTTCTGGTTCTGACAATATTTTTTAACAAAAATAGTTGATTTCTTTCTTTGTTTTTTATTTGTTTTTGAAACAGGCATTAGTATGTACTTATTTCTTCAAATTTCTGGTATATACTGAAAATCAGTTGTAATATCCTGCAACATGACATCAACCAGTCCGTGATTTTTCTAATTCTCCTTGGCTGCCTGCCTTTATTGGGACATTCTATTAACTAACCTTTCTATAAACTTAGATTAATTTTCTTTATGATTTTAGATATGTTTATCTCGAGAAACTATACTATTCCAACTATGTCTTTTCTCCACTTATTCACTGATGAAGATGTGCTGGCTAATAATAATGCTCAACAGGGTTTTCCTTATGTTTCTGGCTTTTCTCCCAAGGTTGTTTGATACCTATCATCTGGTGAAATGTAGTTGAAATTTCCTTGATGCCAGAATAAAGCCAAGAAACAAAATTCTTACTGTTTTTAAGTTTTATTTATTATGTGTAAGTACACTGTAGCTGTCTTCAGACACCCCAAAAGAGAATGCCAAATTTCATTACGGATGGTGGTGATCCACCATGTGGTTGCTGGGATTTGAACTCAGGACACTCAGAAGAGCAGACAGTGCTCTTAACAGCTGAGCCATCTCACCAGCCCCTTTAAAAAAAACAAAAAACTTTTTTTTTCTCCTCAAGACAGGGTTTTGCTCTATAGCCCTGGCTCTTCTGGAACTCACTCTGTAGACAAAGCTGGCCTTGAACTCAGAAATCTACCAGCCTCTGCCTTCCAATTGCTAGGATTAAAGGTGTGTGTCACCACCACCTGGCCAACAAAATTCTCAGATTGGTAGCTGCACTACACCTTGAATATTGGTCTATGCAATCTGTTCACCTTGATTTCTGGAAGAAGCAGGCAAGTGCTGTGTGGAAATTTCAGGAAAGGTCAAAATTTCAGGAAAGGTCTAAATGTCTAAAGTCAGGATTATTGCTAACAGATGGGAGGAGTGGACAGCCAGAATGGTAAGTCCTCCCTCAGGACTGGGTGGGATGATATTCCTCATGGAGGGTGGGCTTAAGTGCTAATTAAGTGTCAACCAGTCCTGAGATCTGGAAAAAGACTGACCCTGAACAGGAATCACTCTTTAACCTTTAGGAAGGATTAGACTCACTGGCCAATCAAAGCCACCAGGCAGACCTGCTAAGTCAGACAAAGAGGCAGGATCATCTAAGTGCCTTTCTGTGACATTTGCTGTGGTTGTGCAGGTTTGAATGATTTTCTGTGTCCTGCTTTGAGTTCTGTTGTTGTGTGCTGTGAGGGGACTTCAGGGAACCTCTGAAATCGAGATATTGTGAGCACAGGATATCTGCCCACAAAGGGGTTAAACAGGTGGCTGCTCAGTGGGCACTGCAGTGGTGAGTGCTCTATGTGGTTGAATATGAAACATCAGTCAGATATGACATCCTGTGAGATTTCTAGTGGTGACTCTTACTTGTTAGTTCAGGCCATGACCTCTTAATAACTTCAGTATTTTGGTTGATTGTAAATCTGTCCAAAACATCTGGACCAGAAGCTGTCTTGTAGAAGCATGGGTGATTTCTGTGACTATGCAGCACCTGTGTCGAAAGCCTTTTGTCCGTTATGATATACATTAAAAAGGCAGGAATAAGGCTGGACAGATGGCTCAGAGGCTAAGAGCTCTGGCTGTTCGTACAGGGGCCATCAGGTCAATTCTTACCAACCACATGGTGGCTCATAACCTTATGTAATGGGATCTGGTGCCATCTGCCATCTTCTGGCCTGCAGGGATACATGCAGGGGGAACATTTCATACTTAATGTATTAAATACTTAAAAAGGGAAGACAGATATGAATCTAATTGTTCTGATTTTATACATTACTAGTTTTATAACTTAATGTTTTGTTTTTATTCTTATAGATTCTTCCTTACATATTTCCTAAATGCTGGGCAGTTTGGCGCACGCCTGTAATTCCAGCACTCTGGGAGGCAGAGGCAGGCGGATTTCTGAGTTCGAGGCCAGCCTGGCCTACAGAGTGAGCTCCATGACAGCCAGGGCTATATAGAGAAACCCTGTCTCAAAAAACCAAATCCAAAACAACAACAACAACAACAACAAAAAAAAAAAAACAAAAAACAGAACCTAAATGTTTGCCCAGTCATATACTTCCAAAACAACCATAGTAACAAAGGAAGCAAGCTTGTAGGCCTGATATTTCTTCTTTTGTAATAGTGATCCCGTTGACTCAGAAGAATTGACTCAAGAATCATATCTTGTACAAAGTGGTTTTATTAACTAAATCTGTGGTGAAGACACATGGCCCATGCTATATTCATGATATCATTATCAAAGAAGATCAAGATGTTCCATGATTGCTTCCATATTATGAGGGAGAATCCCCAAATGAAATGTAGAACAACCAACCAAAGCTGCTGTCGTTTTCTATTTTATGTGACCCGGTAGTAAAGATGTTTCCCGTCAGGAAATTCCAAATTCTTGGATAAGGAAATCCCAGATTATTGGATAATTTACTTTCCATTTTCCCTAAGGCCAGAAATCATAAAGGAAATAAATCTAAGTATATAGAAAGGTTATTTAATAGAATGTCCCAATAAATGCTGCCAGCCAAAGAAAATTAGAAAAATCAAGTACTGATTTCAGATATGTTTATCTAGAGCAACTATATTAATCCAACTGTGTTTTTTCTCTACTCATCCACTGATGAAGATGCGCTGGCTAAAAATAATGCTCAACAGGGTTTCCCTCATGCTTCTGGCTTTTCTCCCAAGGTTGTTTGATACCTATCATCTGGTGAAGGGATCCGCAATTTCCCTAAGGCCAGAATGAAGCCAAGAAACGAAATTCTTATTTTAAAAATTTATTTATTTATTATGTTTAAGAACACTGTAGCTGTCTTCAGAGACCCCAGAAGAGGATGTCAGATTTCATTATGGATGGTTGTGAGCCACCATGTGGTTGCTGGTATTTGAACGTAGGACTTTCAGAAAAGCAGTCAGTGCTCTTAACAGCTGAGCCATCTCACCAGCCCCTTTAAAAAAATTTTTTTTTTTTTGGTTTTTTGAGACAGGGTTTCTCTGTATAGCCCTGGTTCTCCTGGAACTCACTCCGTGGACAAGGCTCGCCTTGAACTATGAAATCTGTCCACCTCTGCCTCCCAAGTTCTAGGATTAAAGCTGTGTGCCACCACCACCAGGCCAACAAAATTCTTGCTTCCTAAAATCCCTCTTTATTGCTAATAGCCTGGTTAACTTTCCATTCCTGAGTCAGATTGAAAGCTACACTGCACCTTGAATATTGGGCTATGCAAGCTGTTAACTTTGATTTCTGGAAGAAGCAAGCAAGTGCTGTGGGTAAATTTTAGGAAAGGTCTAACTTTCAGGAAAGGTCTAAATGTATAAATTTAGGATTATTGCTAACAGATGGGAGGAATAAGCAGCAGGAATGGTAAGTCCTCCCACAGGGCTGGGTGAGGTGCGATTCCTCCTGGAATATGAGCTTAAGTGCTAATTAATTGTTAACCAGTCCTGAGATCTGGAAAGGGACTGGCCCTGGACAGGAAGCACACTTTAACCTTTAGGAAGATTTAGACTCACTAGCCAATCAAAGCCACCAGGCAGACCTGATTGTTAAAAAAAGAAGCGGGATCATCTAGGTGCCATTTTGTGGTGTTCGCTGTGACTGTGTAGTTTTGAATGATTCTCTGTGCCCTGCTTTGATTTCATTTGTTGGGTGCTCTGTGGGGAATTCAAGGAACCTCTGAAATCAAGACATGGTGAGCACAGGCTATCTACCCACAAAGGGGGAATACAGGCGGCTGAGCAGTGGGCAATGGGGTGGAGGGTCCTTCTTGGGGTTCTATCGGAAATATCAGCCACATGTTACATCCTGTGAGATTTTTAGTGGTATTTCTTACTTGCTAGTTCAGGCCATTACCTCTTTTTTTTTAAAACAGGGTTTTTCTGTATAGCCTTGGCTGTCCTGAAGCTCACTCTGTAGACCAGGCTGGTCTCAACTCAGAAATCCTCCTGCCTCTGCCTCTCAAGTGCTGAGGTTAGAAGCATGCACCACCAGTGCTGACTAGGCCATGATTAGGCTCTTAATAATTTTAGTATCATGGCAGATTGTAAATCTGTCCAAAGCATCTGGACCAGTTTCTTTCCTGTAGAAGTATGGGTGCTTTCTGTGACTATGCAGCAAATATGTCCAAACTTTTTGACTTTTATAATATACATTAAGAAGGCAGGAATAGGGCTGGAGAGATGGCTAAAAGGTTAAGAGCTCTGGCTGTTCTTACACAGGTCATGAGTTCAATTCTTACCAACCAGCTGGTGGCTCATAACCATATGTAAAGGTATCTGGTGCCCACTTATGGCCTGCAGGAATACTTACAATGAGAACATTTCATACTTAATGGATTCAATACGTAAAAAAGGAAGACAGATATGAATCGAATAGTTCTGATTTTATACATTGCTAGCTTTTGCTTTATTTAATTTGTTATTTTTTTTGGCTGTAGTTTTTTTTATATTTCTTTAACTTATATGGTTAGTGTTTTGATTATTATGTGGCAAAGGGATATTTTCTCACTCTGTTTGGTATTTTTGATGCTACTTTTACATTAATAGGCATCTTCTTTTGTTTCGGAATGTTTTCATTTATGATTTTATTGGAAATATTTTCCAGACCTCTATGTTATTTGTCCTCTTCTTCTTCCTCCTCCTCTGCTTTGTTTTTCATTTCATTTATTTATTTTTTGAGACAGTGTTTCACTGTTTAGCCTTGGATGTCCTGGAACTCATTCTGTAGACCAGGCTGGCCTCAAACTCAGAAATCTGCCTGCCTCTGCCTCCCAAATGCTGGGATTAAAGGCCTGTGCTACCAACGCCCAGCACTCCTTCTTCTTCTACTTCCTCTTCCTCCTTCTCCTTTCTTCTCTTCCTCCTTCTACTCCTCCTTTTCCTTCTTCTCCAAACATTTGTGTTTTTAACTTCTCATATGTTGCTGAACCCTTGGTTGTTTAGCGCCAGGAAAGTTTTTGAATCCAGATTTATTTGAATAATTTATCCATTTTTTCCTATTCATATTTACTGCTTGTGATTCTGTCTTCCATTCTTATTCTGTGAGTGAGCCTTGCCTCAATAATTGTAAGTGTACAGAAAATTTTAATGGCCTGTTCTTAGTGACATAGGAAATTCTTAAGCTATGATCAGCCTCCATCACCTGCTGCTGTTTCTAGTTTGTTCATTATATACATGGACAACCTGTTATTTTTGTTCCCTGTATCTGTTTCCTGCACATGCACTCTCTCTCTCTCTTCTTTATCTCCCTTCATTGGTCTTTCTCTGCTCCTTATCTGTCTGCCTGTCTGCAGGTTCTCTTTTGTACCTCTATCCCATCCTCAGGTTCTCACCCCTCTCCTCTCCTCCATACAAACTCCTTTGCATCAGATCTCTTGCACATTTTAGTTTCTCAGCACCTGCTGTGAAAACTTAGCTTGGCTTTCTTGGTGACATATTTTCCTGGCTGTGATTCATTATGTTACTATTTTCATGTATAGGCATCTGGGTTCAGGGTGATAATATGCCTATATGTTAGTTTCTGGGTTTCTATTGTTTGTGTGTGGGTTTTATTCCTTTCTTTGGAATATAGATATTCACTTTGCTATCTAGATGTTCAGAAAGTGTTGCCTCTTTTACTGACCAGTTTGGTGGGTATGTTCAAGAGGGAATGCTGGCTAATGTTGAAAGCTTGGAGAGGAGGTGGACAGGAAGGGATAATCTTAGCAATGCACAAGAAGGCATAGATAGGAGAGAGGTGAAACTGCCAGCATTTCAACATTTCAGAGCTACAGTCATCTGATGAAGCCTCAGTTATGGGTGTGCTCTCATAAGAATGGTAGTTGCTATGTCAGTGAGAAATAGTGTTGATATTTCTGAGTGTGACAATATTTATAAGCATGTGGGCCTGGGATGGATGAGATAGGTACCTGTGCATGGGACACTGAACAAACAGGAGAGAAAGCCAGGAGAAAATGTTTGTCCATGCTTTTGCTTCAGTTTGTAGCTTCAGTTTCTACTCTAAGCTCTCAAAGTGAAGGACTGTGATCTGTCAGAACCATTCGCAACAAATCTTTATTAACTGAGGTGCTTTTGCTCAGAGGATTCCATCATAGCAGCAGAGTAGAAAGTTAGAACAAGAACAACAATAACAACAACAGAAACAAAAAAGAAAACTGGTATGGATAAGTGATTTTTGCTGTTGAACAGAATCTATGTCCATTTTTGAGGGAATGTGAAAAATATCAGAAATTGAGATTGCAAAAGACATAGAAAGCTGTAGATATAACTTAATCAGTTGGACTTGAAAGATTGGAGAGTTGACAGTATGCAGCCAGAGGAAATTGAGATAATAGTATTTCAGTGCAAATTGGACTCTGTGTAACCTTTGTCAAGAGGTCATTCGTGTGACATTCTGGCCAAACATATTTCCTACTTAGCTTATTACCTGAAATATTGAGTGAGATAAAATTTTAAAATAATGGGCTGATTTCCATATTTTCATTCTATTAATATGTATTTGTTCATCTTTTTGAATTATTTGTTTAATGTTCATTTATTTATTTAATTTAAATTCCAGTTGCTACCATCTCTCCATTATACTTTATACAGACCAGACCTTCACCCATAACTGCTTTTATCTCCTCAAGGAGGGTGGGGTCCACTTGAGTATTCACCAACCATGACATTTCAAGTCTCTGCATGGTTCAGCACATCCTCTCTTACTGAAGTCAGACAAAGCAACTAAGTTAGGGGAACCATTTGGACAGACAGGCAACAGCATAAGGGACATCCCCTGCTCCATTTGTTGGGAAACAGCATGAAGACTGAGTACCTAGGATACTACATATATGATGGGGTACTCAGTCCATCCTTTGCATGCTCTGTACTTGGTGACTCAGTCTCTGGGAGTCTCCTAGTGTCCAGGTTAATTGACCCTGAAGGTCTTCTTATAGATTTCCTCTTCCTTTGCGGGTCCTCAATCCTTTCCACAAGTCTTCCAAAAGATCCCCTAGGCTCTGTCCAATTTTAGGCTGTGGGTTTCTGTATCTGTTTCAGTCAGGTTCTGGATGGATACTGTCAGAGGACAATTATGCTAAGCTACTCTCTGGAAGTATAACAAAGTATACCCTCAGTAATGTGAGGGACTGGTTCTTGCCCGTGGGGTGGGTCTCAAGTTGGGCAGAGAACAATTTGTCCAATCCCTCATTCTCTGCTCCATCTATGTGCCTACATTTTTTTAGAAAGGACAAATTTGGGGTGGAAAGTTTTTGGTTTGGTTTGTGTAATAAACTCTCCACTGGTGGTCCTGCCTGGCATTAGGATGTGTCCCTCTTCAGGGTCCAATTCTCACTGCTATGCATCTCAGCTATGATCACCCCCACTGATTCCTGTTGCCCTCCCTTTTCTGGTCTGTGGCACATCATAAAGTTGCCTGCACCCTTCCACGCCTGACAGTTGCAGACTTCAATTAATATTCCTCACTCTATGGACCTTCCATTTCCCTCACCACACCTGTTCCTTACCTTTCTTCCCCTTTCTTAACTACTGATCTTTCCAGTTCTCTCTCTTTCATCTGCCTCAAATGACTGTTTTATTTCTACTTCTGAATGAGATTCAACCAGGTTTATTTTAGTCTTCCTTCTTTTTAAAAATTTATTTTTTTATTATATATAAGCACACTGTAGCTGTCTTCAGACACACCAGAATAGGATGTCGGATCTCATTATGGGTAGTTCTGAGCCACCATGTGGGTGCTGGGATTTGAACTCTGGACTTTCATAAGAGCAGTCAATGATCTTACCAGCTGAGCCATAGATTCAGCCCCTTAGCCTTCCCTCTTGTTTATCTTCTTCAGGGCCAAGACATGTAGTATGGCTATCCTGTACTTTATGGTTATTATTCATTTGTAAATGATTACATACTTGTATGTCTATTTAGGTCTTGGATACATCACTCAGGATGATAATATCCAGTTGTATCCATTTGTCTGCATTTTTTAAATAAACATGTTTTACATCTACATCTGTAGTTTTGAATTTTGGACAACTATATAGATTATATTCTATTTCTCAGGATGGCATATGTTCATGACATCAATATTATCTGAAGTTTTAGTGTCATTGCGTGCCAGGTATAGTAAATTCTGTCTCAGTCTTGTGTTTGCTATGAAATGATTGAATAAATAGGTATATTTTGCCTGTGTGCATGAGTAAGAATATCATGTGTGTCTCATTTTTACTGTTGTCAGAAGATGGCCTCAGAACTCCTGATCTTGAAGTAATGAGTAGTTGTTGGTCCCCATGTGTATGCGAGAAATTGACCACAATTATTCAGAAGATCAGCAAGAGTTTTCCATTGCTGAGCTCTCTCTCCTGACCTACATTTCTTATAATAATAAACATTTATATTGATATTATTTCCATTTGTTCATTTATAACAATTTAAGCATATATTCTCTTTTAGTAAAGTTTTATTAATGTCATAGTTTAAACTGTTAAACTTCATGCATCTGCCAGATGAATACAGATATACAATGAATTTATAATTATTTGTAGGAACTTTAGTAATGAACTGTGAGTTCTCTATCATTTTTGTTTCCTTGGTTGACTTTTGTAGGGATTGGGGGATTTAAAGGATAACTATTGGTCTCCTAGAACACATTACAAAGGCCATGCCAGTGTCAAACTATTGGCCATACATCTGCCTGTGCCTCTGTGATTAAAGACATGAGCAAATACACCCAGATTGCCCATCATGTTTTTAGTTAGTAATTGTTCCTACAATTTTTCAGATGTGTTCTCTGTACTGTGGATCTGTTTCCCCTGCATCTCCCTCTCAATTGTCATTTCTCTAGCAAGGCTGTATCCAATTCAAAGTGTCCAAAAGTGACTGAGGTGTATCTTATAAATAAGCTCCTTCTAAAATGACACAGTGATTATAAATTCTGAGTTAGAAAATAAGCAGAGCAAGCATGAGAATTACGTGAATATATATTTGAGAAAGTATATATTTATTTTCTGGTGATGTTAGTATCATGCTTTGTGTTGTACATGTATTTGATATTTAGGATGCAATGCTTTTGATGATATGCATGTGAAATTCACTGAGGAAGAGTGGAATTGGCTGGATCCTTCCCAGAAGAGTCTCTACAAAAATGTGATTTTGGAAACCTACCTGAACCTCGAAGCTATAGGTAAGACAGTTTTTTTTTCTAAAGGAAACAAATGTTTCTTGCTTGTTGATGATCTTCTATTATTTTAATTGTATGAAAATTTAGCTGAATATTTCAGTTTCACTGAATTTTCACTGTAACTTTCATGGTGCAGTTAAAATTCACAGTACCTTTAATTTTGGCTATTTTCCAATACTATATCTTTCATTTTCTGGTACTGTGTTTTAGGCTATAATTGGGAAGAGCATCATCTTGAAGAACATTGTCGAAATAATAGAAGTCATGAAAGGTAATTTTCATGTGCAAGCTGATACAAATTTGTCTCTGAGGAAATTTTAATATTTTATAGAATCTCCAACAAAAAGCAAGAGTGTAAAATAACAGTCATTTAAGTGTAGATATGATCAAAATATTCTTACAAAACAATGTACCTCAAGATCCGGTATCTGATTTGTGTATCCATTTGATAAGTAGTTCCATTAGACCTGTGCTGTGGATCTACCAATCTGTATAGTCTCATAGCATTTAGAAATTTTATATTGAATGGTGATAAATTTATATCCAAAACATTCTATTAAGCAAATAGTCCGTAGAAAATTCGGTGATACTCATATTCTTGTAGTACTATGTTTCAGATTGGAGAGAGGTCATTTTATGAGAATCAAGAATGTTGCTAAAGAGAAATATTAGTCTATATTGCATATGTTCTGAGAATCAGAATTTCAAACAGTGTGAATGCAATGTGTAAATATTTCATTTATTATTGTATTTTATTAGGTATATATTGTGTAACAATGTATAAAACTAATGTGAGCATAGGGATATGGAAAGAAGAAACATAACATTTTTGTTGTAAAACAAGAAGATATGTTATATTCTGCCTTTGAAAGTAATTAGGAATATGAAAGACATTCTAACTTTCTTCAGATAGCTAAAATACATCATATAAAAAGATGGTGTTATAAATATGAGCCATGTAATAACCATCACAGGTCTCTTGAGCAATTCTTGATGAGGGAGAACAACATAAACATATAAAGTGCTATAACTTTAAGATCTGATGCTTCTTTATCATTAGAAAAATTGTTAACATAATTCATATTGACTACGTTGTTGATCAGAGTAATGAATGTGGTAAAAATTTCACATGTGCTAATTATCATTGTAGGCATGTAAGAAGATACACTGGAGTGAAACCCTATGAGTGTAATATATGTGGTAAAGCCTTTACAAGATCCAGGAATCTCCAATATCATAAAATAACACATACTGGAGGGAAACCTTATTAATGTAAACAATGTGGTAAAGCCTTTACAAGACCCATTTATCTCCAAAGGCATAAAATGACACATACTGGAGAGAAACCTTATGAATGAAATCAATGTGGTAAAGCCTTTGCACAGCTCAGTAAACTTCAAGATCATAAAAGAACACATACTGGAGAGAAACCTTATGAATGCAATCAATGTGGAAAAGCCTTTGCATGTCACAGTACTTTGCAATATCATAAAAGAACACATACTGGAGAGAAACCTTATGAATATAATCAATGTGGTAAAGCCTTTGCATATCACAGTGATTTCCAATATCATAAAAGAATACATACTTGAGAGAAACCTTATGGATGTAATCAATGTGGTAAAGCCTTTACAAGACCCAGTCATCTCCAGTATCATAAAAGAACACACACTGGACAGAAAACTTATTAATGTAATCAATTTGGTAAAGTGTTATCACCAGGGATAAGTCTCCAAATTCTGTGTGCTATACAGAATCATAATGAATATTATCATGAATTAAGTGGGAATTAGAAGGGTATCAGAGTAGGATATGATAGAAATGGGTGCTTGGGATTATTTCTACTCTGGAAACTTTTTTTTGATGCTTTTGCAAAGAAGTTTGCTGCCCTTGTCTGAAGAGTTTCCTTGAGGTTAAGGTAAAGATGTTTACATTAATTATATTGACAAAGTAAGTAATGAAAATCACTGCATAAAATTTGGCCTGAAAGTTTTTACTAAGCGAAACTAAGAAAGAAAGAAAGAAAGAAAAAAACAGTTCAAAATGCAAGGCATCATCAGGAAGTTGAATGAAGTTTAATCTTGTGATCAAGGATATTCAATGGCATTAAAGAAATGGTTACATTCGGACAAGATTACATTCAGCTAAACATATGGATTTGCAGTTTTATGAAAGTGATCTGTATCATGTTAGGAATTATTATTACCTGGTTATTGTTTTGATGTAGACATACGAAGATACAAGTATGTGTCAAATTGCTGAGTGTTAGATTTGGATTCTGGGTTGCGAATTTAAAATATAAACAGAAAATCTTAGTTCAAGGCATGGTGTTACATGCTTTTTAACCCACCATTCATGAGACAGAGTCATGTAGATCTTTGAGATCAAGGTAGATCTCTAAGCAAGTTCTAGGAAAGCCAAGATTAGGCAGTGATATGTTTGGAATATTGAAAGCTGCTGATAATGGAATAGAAGGAGCCATGTTCCAGCCCCAGTAAGCAGCAGAAATCAGCAGCTCAGTCTTAAATGGTAAGAATAGAAGGAACTACTAAGACAATTGATGCTGGCTAGCTAATAATTAGAGGTGATGAAGAAGAAATCAGCATCACTATGTTGAAAACTGACTAGTATTTTTTGAGTGACAAAAAGGGCATGTTCTAGAGCTCACCAATTTTGGACCCAATGGTGCAGCTGGGCTTGGTCATGTGTAATCCAGGTGGTACTGACTATGAGTTCATGAAGTTGTCATGCAGAAGAGCTGAGGCTTGGCACCATTGAGCAAGCATAAGGGAGGCTATGTGTCAAGACTAGTTCTAGCAGAAGAACCCAGCATCTTGAAGATGGAACTACCATGGGATGAACAGCAAGAACAATAGGAGCAAGGGAATGGAGTCAGCCAGAGCTTAAAGTGATACAGAGGGCAGAGCTGGAAATGTGACCCAATCTCTTTTGAGGAGCAGAGAAGATCATGTGTGGATTCAGGACATTGAAAGAAGGACCTGTGAAATTGAAGTTATCTTAGAGACCCCTAGTTTTTGAAATGCTAGAACTATATGATACCTGCTCAGGAATTGAATAAAACCAGTCAAAGAGAACAAATTGTGCTTCAGTGAACAACCCAGAAAGGAGTTGGAGACCTGAAGAACACTTTTAAATCAGACATGGAGATGCAGAGTTTGGAGATTGTTCTGATAGTTTTGGTCTTCTTTAGGTCTAGTATTTCCTCATGATTACCTTTAGGAATAATAAAGTATATCCTTTGAATTTCAAGGTATATGATGTTCTTTGTTGTTTCCAAAAATATAGTATATTACTCTTGCATGATAGGATTAATCACAGAAGAGTCTTTGACCTTTGGACTTTTTAATATTTTTGAGACTTTGATAGATGATGGTACCTTTTGACATTGGAAATCATGTGTTTTGCAATATGCTTTCTTTAAGAATGGTCCCCATACATTCTTGTGTTTGAAAAATCATATGGGGGTCAGGCAGTGGAATGTGGTAGTTATGATTTATGTGGGAGAAAGAGTAGCACTATTGGGAGGTCTGTTTTTTTAGAAGATATTTTAACAGTGTTGGGGTGGGCTTTCGAGTTCCTTCCAGTGCTGAAGAAACCATACTTTTAGCACCCTGAAAGATGTCTTTTCCTAATTTTTTGTGGATCAATATGCAGAACTCTCATATGCTTCTCCAGCATTATGATGTTTGCCTGTATGTGTACCATGTTTCCTCCTATGAGGAAAATGTCCTAAACTTCTGAAACTGAAAGACAGCCCCATTTAAATGTTTGCTTTTATAAATGTTGCATTGATCATCTCATCTATTCTTAGTAACTAAAATTTAATTTAGAAATAAAGTGAGTGAATTTACGTTGGTGAAGCTTCTGCAAAATTCTACAGTCTTTTTCATCATGTAAGAATTCGTACTGCAGATAATCCTTGTGAATATATTTGGTATGGTGAAGGCTTTGCAAAAATCTGTAATCTTTATCATTATGAAATTATGCATGCTGGAGAGAAATTATATGAAATACAGCAATGTGGTAAAGCCTTTATGTTGTGGGTCTACTGAAGTACATCACAACTCAAAGATGAGAAGAATGCAAATGATAAGAAATTATTATAATCAAGTTAGTACTGATAAATCTGGGTGAGAAAAATACACTCCCATGCTTATCTGAAATATTCTACTCCTATCCACACAGAGTCTGAAAGTTATGTAGCTTCCATTCTTGAAATCCGAAAATACCAGTGACAAGTTATATCTACATTTCCCCCCAATCACTACATTTTTCTATTCTTAATCTATTTCAACTGATGCAGAATATAGATGTTATGTTCTCACCTATCATAGCCATCTGTTCTTTGGTGGATAGAAACAGGCATTATATTTTGAGAGAAAAAAACAAGCATAATGGAAATTATGGTTATGAATAGTTGTTATTTTTTGGAAAACAAAACATGAGTAATGAAATCTACCTAGATATTGTTCAGTACTTAGGTCAGCTATCACCTGGCACTTAAATTTAGTTTGAACTTACATTTAAATGAACGTTGTTAACAAAAAGGCAGTCCTTATGACAAATTTCTTTTTGCTTGTTCCCAATATTTATATATTATACACACACACACACACACACATATATGTATATATATATATATATATATATATATATATATATATATTATACATCATATCAAATGTACAACAGAACACATCTTACAAATGCAATAAGTGTGATAAGACATTTTCACAACACATTTATCTATAAATATATAAATGAACCCATCCTCGAGAGAAACGCTATGCATAAGCAATGTGTTAAAACCTCTGCATGTAACAGTAGTCTTAGAAAAAGACTATGAAAAAGTCATAAGAATAGTCATAATTCAGATAAACCCCATAAACTTAGACGATGGGTTAATGTTTTGCACTTTCTGGCATCATTGTACAAGAGGAAACTCTTTGGTATGCAGTCAATCTACTAAAGCCCTTACATTTTACAGTAGTCTTTGAAAACAATCAAGATTACCAAACCTAATCTGTGACTACAAAGAATTTGTCAAGATCTGAAGCAACACACTTACATTGTTTCACTCAGGATTATTTATTTTTCTTAAAAAAAAAAAAAAACTCTGACACGTGTCAAGGGTCAATTTTGACTTTATGATGCCCCTCGATTTTATTTGCACTTGTAAACATGTATTGAGAAAAGACACATGAAGGCAACAGTAAGGAAACCTTTTTGTATTTCACAATTCTCTTAAGTTACATGAAAGAACTTTTGCAGTTGTAAAAATTTATGGCGTGTACTAGTACCTTTTGTGTTGTAAGCATAAATTATAATGTCTAAGGTTACCTCTGAAAAATTATAATTTGGTTTATGATTCCAGAGGGATATGGGTTCACCATGAAAGTGGAAACACAGCAAGTGTCTCTCAAGTAGGAGAATTAGCCTGAGGCAGATAGACTTTTCAAATTGCTTATCCAACACAATTCTTCATCTAATTGTTCATCCCTGGACCATATACACACAACCAACAGAAATGCACTCAGCATAGTCTATTCTTATATTTGTACATACTTTCTAAAACATACTTAAAATGATTGACTTGGTAGATGTAGTGAAGGCAATGAGAGAGCAAAGACATAACAAAATATACTTTAATTAGAAGGTCAAATAATATTTCCATAAAAGTGCAGGTAGACAGGCAGAATGCTAGTGAAGAACATTGTGAACTAAAAGAAAATATGTTTCATTCCTAGAACAACTTGGTAGGTTATCCACTCCTGTAAATACAGTCCCAAAGGATCTGATGCTCCATTGGCCTTGCAGGTACTGCACAAAGATATACGTGGGCAACACATCCAAGCACATAAAATAAAAAAAATGACACTAAAAATGAATTCAATATAGTCCGGTCTTAGCCCTGAGACAGAGCACAGTCAGGGCTAGTTAAAATGTAATCGGTATAGTCTGGATTTAGGCACAGCTGTGGCCACACTTGGAACCATCCTCCTTAGAGTCAAAACTGAACATATAACAGAACTTATGAACCAAATGTATCTGGCAGATATTTGTAGATATTTCATCCTAAAGCAAAAGAATATACTTTATTATCAGCAGCACATGGTCCCCTCTCTAAATTTGATCACAAAACAGGACTCAACAAATACAAGAAGATTGAAGATAACCCAATGCATCCTATCACATCACCAAAGACTTAGGCTGGGTTTGAAAAAAAAAAAAAACAACAGAAATGCCACATAAACATGGAAATTGAGCAACATCCTACTCAATGATATCTGGAACAAGGAAGAAATAAAGAAAGTAAAGACTTTATAGAATTTAATAAAAATGAAGGCACAACATACCCAAAATTTGGCACACAATGAAAACAGTGCTAAGAAGACTCATAGCTCTGCGTTTTTTTTTATTTCCCACAAAAAACCATGGAGATTAGGGGACACTCATTCACTAATGTGTTTCCATTCACACTGAGTAGTAGGGCCCAGTCTTAGAGGAGGTTTGTGACAATCTTGAAGGCACATTGCAGCAGAGGCAGGATTAAGTCTTCAAAACAAGTCTTAATTGCAAATAATAAGCCAAGTATCAGCTACAGAATACATTGATCTAACCAGAAAGAAATATTAAATACCAAAGCTTCTGAGCAAAAAGAATGAAATTCTTTTTTTTATTCTATATATTTTTTATTTACATTTCCAATGGTTTCCCCTTTTCTAGCCCCCCACTCCCCGAAAGTCCCATAAGCCCCCTTCTCTCCCCCTGTCCTCCCACCCACCCCTTCCCACTTCCCCGTTCTGGTTTTGCCCTATACTGCTTCACTGAGTCTTTCCAGAACAAGGGGCCACTCCTCCGTTCTTCTTGTACCTCATTTGATGTGTGGATTATGTTTTGGGTATTCCCGTTTTCTAGGTTAATATCCACTTATTAGTGAATGCATACCATGATTCATCTTTTGAGTCAGGGTTACCTTACTTAGTATGATGTATTCCAGCTGCATACATTTGCCTAAGAATTTCTTGAATTCATTGTTTCTAATGGCTGAATAGTACTCCATTGTGTATATATACCACATTTTTTTGCATCCACTCTTCTGTTGAGGGATACCTGGGTTCTTTCCAGCTTCTGGCAATTAGAAATAGGGCTGCTATGAACATATTCTTAAATATGAGGAAACTATGGAGAATAGAAACAAATAAGTGATTAGAGCATTTTCACATAGAGAAAATGAAATTCAAAAAGCAATAGGAACCATTGACTTTTTAAAATGATAAACATGTTTGAAAAAGACACATAGGTATATTAACATTTAAAAAGAGCAGACATTTGTTGGTAGAGGGCATGACAGTAAAAAGATAGTTTTTTACTTTGTCCCTATGGGCAATGTTACTGGGGCCAATCAAAGCACAGGGAATGTTTTGTCTCACAAATTTGTTTGCTGACTTAACTATATCATTGAACATTCCACATATCTCTACAGGAGAATCCCCTAATTGGTAATTCAATATTCATTGGCTCAAGCTAACCTACCCAAATTTTACACCCCCACAATCTGGTGTGTTTTCTTTCACATATATGCATTAATACATGCTGGGAATTTGCTGGGATTAAAGGCGTGCACCATCATGGCTCAGCAAAAATATCTTTAATGACAGCATTCATTCAGCTCTGGCTAATGCTTTTTTAGTTTCACGCCCCACGTTATACTTTAGACAATTAAATAGGGACAGGAGACTGAAAGTCTCATCTATTAGATAGATGGATGTTTTACACAGAAAAGATATTTCTGAAATTATTTCCTAAGTGCATCAGTGCCCTCATACAAAGGGTCATTCTTCAGTGATAGGGTCGTAAGTCGTAAGTCGCAAAGGATGAAATGGCAGGAAAGTCTTACAGAAGCCATGCCTTATGCCTTATGGTAAATAGATCTCTTAATAATAGCAATTTGTCTTTCAGTGGGGGTGAATTGGTCAGTCTGTTGACCATGTTCCCCCAGCATAGAATTTTAATTTACTCATAGGTATAGAGTGACCAGGATGGAGATATGGGCATCTCCACAGCACCTGAATTAATGTGAACTGTAACATTGTTCTCCTGGCTTTGGAAGCCATGGGCTGGAGACCTCTAAGGAGAAGGACCTTTCTATGTAGTAGGGAATAAGCCTAAAAAGACATTTCCTGTGGTGGCTTGAAGCACAAGTAGGAAGGCAGAGAAAACACCTGCTGCTTAGATCTCCACTTCCCCACAGAGATGCAAGAGATGTGACCTTTAAAGCAGGCCTCTCTTTCCTGGACCAAAATCTTTGTTGAGATACTGGGTGCCAGGCATGCCAGGCATACGTTCTTCTCTTTGGAATTAATTCATGGCGTTCTGTCCATTCTGTATGTCTTCTATCTGTTGAAGATCACTTGTGTTCTTGTACTTACAAATTCTGTTGGATGACCATCATCCCAAGCAGCCCTCCCCAAAGTGAAGCAGGTAAAGGCAGAAATGAAATGCTGCCTACAGAACTACTGCTGATGACCAATATGAAAAGACTTGTGAAATTCCCTGGTCAAAATCACTTAAGGATTCTTGGACAATATGTCTATATTGCTTCAAACACCATGGAGTTGGTCTTGGGTCTGCAATGTCATACTCATCATTTTAAGTTCTTGTGTTACAAGAGCTGCACGTTACAGTTGTCCCTTTTATAAATTGGTAACATTGGTAAAAAAACTTGGTTTAATACTTTTAACTCATAGTAATTGAGAACATTTGTCATGATCAGGGAAAGAGGTCTCTATGTTATTTCTAAATTGGGTAATATTTTATGCAATTCTTATTCTAGAATCCAGACTTATAAAACAAAGGATTTAGGGCAATTACTCTTTGGTGAGGTTTTAAAGGCAGCACCATTGTGAGCAGGTATTGGCAACCAAACGTTTTAATGTGCGATTAATGTTTTTGGTGTTGATTTTAAAGCGAATGTATTTTTTAAAATTGTGTTTTGCCGTCTAAACTTATGGTTATGATCTAGTATTGCAAAAACAAAACTTCAAAATTATGGTTAATCTACCAGTGGTCCATCGAAAGTAGTTTGCAGGTTGATCACAGGCTCACGATTCTTAATTTACCAATATTTTGTAATTAGGATGGTTATCAGAGTTATAAAAGTTACAAACAGCTGTGGCCAGTATGGGATGCTGCCCCTTTTACACAAGCGTTATTGGATGTAGTAGTATAAGCAAATTTTAACCACCCCATGTATGGAAAGTTGATCTCAGTGGGAAATTATTTGGTATCGAATAGGCTCCTAATGAACTGTTTCATGGGATTTATCGATAGACTACTAAATGCTGCTGGTAGAATTTTCAGAGACCCTCAAGCAGGGGTTTCTTTTTGTTACACATTGGTTTATGAGAATGGTATTGTAGTCTTCCATACAGCCATACAAACAAAAACAGACTCATATTCATCTTTGGGCAGAAATCCCATACTCATACAATCAAGATCTGGCTATGGCTTTTCCCTTGTAGGGTTCTACAGTAAAAGTAATGCTTTCCCAGCACAGAGGGATAAGGAATATTTTAAGTTCGGGGCATTAATAATTTTAGGAAAGATTGTCCAAAAAAATAAAGACATAGAGACCATAGAATTGCTCCCCTGGAGTATTTCCTCACTGCTGGAGGTGTAATCATTTGCCCTGACTTCAGACAATAGGCTCAGATTAAGAAACTCACATTCACACCTGAGTTAATGCAAACCTCAGCGAGGCCTAGTGAGGTTTGTGAGGCACTGCTTTGTCTTGCAAATTCCACCCAGGTAGTTACAGGCTGGAACCTCATTACTAACAGATTTTTCCAGATGTTGTTCAAAATATAATTCAAACTTGAGATTTATGAAAGGTTAATGAAGCTATGCAACTTAAGAAGACATTGAGGTCTGGCCTGCCTACTCTTCCATATAGAGTTATTATGGATTTGGAGCCTTGTTTCATTTTAATTCTCATTCCTGCTCTGGGGAACCTTTTGAGCTGGTTTGGTCATCATCATATCAGACAATCTGTCCTAGTTGAGTAGTTGTCAGAGAAGACTTATTGTAAAGTGCAAACAAAATGAAAACTACCCTGGGACTCCAAATTCAGGAGCTGCTTTCCTGGTAACTGATATAGTCACTTATAATAGATGCTGATGGGGAAATTTCCCAAGGTCACATTTTTCAGTGTAAAATCCAGTCACCTCTTATGATTTTCCCTAAATGTAACCAGAGGATCAAGAGCCTTCCAAGCAGAGTTGACATCCTAGAGACATTTGTAAATTTAATTCTCTTCTCTTCCCAGTTCAGCATCGTACCCATAAAACACTTGGCATTATCGCTTATTTCACCCATCTTGAAGAGACTATTAAAAACAATTGACTACTGCCTGGACAAAGAGGCATGGCAAGATTCAGGGTTATATAAGGTAGGGATAATGGAAGAA
Source organism: Apodemus sylvaticus (assembly GCF_947179515.1). Classification (NCBI taxonomy): domain Eukaryota; kingdom Metazoa; phylum Chordata; class Mammalia; order Rodentia; family Muridae; genus Apodemus; species Apodemus sylvaticus. Next base: position 61,118,847 of record NC_067490.1, read on the forward strand.
TTTGTTCATTTCTTCAAAGGAGCAGGGTGCATGCAAGGCCTGTTAGGAGTTCTTATTGTGGATGCCTCACTACACATGGAATGGAGAAAGTGATGTTGTGGGGGCATGGGGTGTGAGCCCAGACCTCTTATCTGTTAACAAGTAGAAGCCGAAGCTGTGTCAGGGTGAGAGACCCCCCAACTCAATGTTTTTAGACATCTAAACAACTAGCCCAGCACAGAGTAACTTGTTTTTATGCTTTCAGCTTGAGAAAGATAGCCCACCCTGTTCTAGTTCCAATGTTTAACAATACAATGCCCCAAAGACGTTTGCTCCAGATAATCTCTAACCTTCCTTACTTCCTCATTCTGTACTTCCCCATTCCGTGTATGTTTTGTCCTCCACCTCTTGCGTTGTGAATTGTGTCCTTCAACCCTTCTCTTGTGATTTTTTGCCTTTAAATAACCCTGACTTCAGTTGCACGGGGTCCTCAGTCCTCTACCCCTGAACGGTGTACGGCTGTGGAACCCAGAATCTGGAAAAAAGAAAACCTCATGCTATTGCATCGAGAACGTTTCTCGAGAGTGATTCTGGTGTCGCGTTCTGAGGTGTGGGGTGCTGGGACACCCTCAGTTTTGGGGGGTCTTACAAGGGCACAGTCCTCAAGAGCAGGTTCTGATAAAATATTTGATTATAAGTCTCATTTAGAAAAGATCTTTGAATGAACTAACAGTAGGGATGTGGCTTCCCTTAAAATAGCAACAGAGGATTCTGGGTCTGATGGAAACTTTAGCTCAATACTGGGTGTACAATATTTCTTCTGTCCTCCTGTAATGACAAACACATTGATAGTGCTGTGGCTAAAGAAAGGAGGCAATGATTCAAGCCAAAGGTGTGGTAGAAGATTGCCTCTTAAGGTATCAGTGGAAGGAGGGGTCCTTGGCAAGGGAAAGGCTCAATAGATGCCCCAATAAAGGGCAATCGAAAGGGGGGTAGTTGGGAGTGTGTCAGGTGGAGGAGCATATATGTGGAGGCAGGGGGGTGGGTGGAGGCATTATGAGTCTTTGAGTAAGGGGGAAATTGGGAAAGGATTTACCTTTGGAAATGTAAATGAAGATGATAATCAATAAATCCAATTAAAAAGTAAAAAGAAACAAGATCAAATCTCAAAAAAATGTTTTTCTATAATGGTGAATATGACTAAAATAATATATAGATAATAGCATATTATCTATTTTCTATCACAATAAATCCAACTCTATGTTTAACAATTTTAAATTTAAACGCTAAACATCCTTTTGAAAAAAAAAAAGAACGGAGGCAATAAACATGTGTGGGTGCAGGAACTCTTGCTTTGTTCCTTGGCTGATTCTTATAATGAGTTATGGCTTCCACACATTTTCCAGAAGTATTGCAAAATGTGATGGTGGGCCGGGCGGTGGTGGTGCACACCTTTATTCCCAACCCTTGGGAGGCAGACGCAGGCGGATTTCTGAGTTTGAGGCCAGCTTAGTCTACAAAGTGAGTTCCAGGACAGCCAGAGCGACACAGAGAAACCTTGTCTCGAAAAAACAAAGAACAAACAACAACAACAACAAATGAAATGTGATGGTGCTTGGCAGGCTGCTAGAGGTGTCCAGAAAAGTGTAATGTATTTTTTACCATCTCGCTTGAGTGAAATAATGAGTGTAGTTCTGTGATATACTGAAGAAGAATGTTTTACAGGTGTGAGCGCATCCTAATTCACCCTTGTGCTTTTGTACATTACACTTTTGTTATATATGTTTGTACCTCCCCTCTGACTATGTTTTTGCCTTTTCCCTCTTAGGGCTTTCAGTTTACTGATTGAGTTTTTTCCTTGATAACATAACATATTTTATTTTCTTTCCTTCTTTTCTTTTCTTTTCCTTTTTATTTATTTATTTATTTATTTATTTTGCTCTTTTACTTAAATTTTGCCTAATATTAGCACTGTTATTTTTTTTCTGACGGGCATTTAGAAATGAAGACATTGAGCAAGAAAATGGAAAAATATAAGAAGAGCACATGTAAGACTCCTCATGCCTCCAAAGATGTTGAGTATGGTGAGGGCTTCAGCATCCTCTGTTCGTTGCCATGGGCAGTGGAGTCCTGCAGCTAAGATGGCTTCTCAGAGAACTCTCAAGCTGTTCTGTGTCATGGACCATCCCTAGATGAATATCTTACATACGAATATGCTTAGGGAGAAATATTAGACAAAATTGCAGATTGAATTTTAGAATCTGTTACAAATCCGTTCACTATCATAAAGATGCCAGCACTACATCTTTCTGAAGACTTGATGAAAGGTGCTGTGTCAGGAGCCTTTGATCCTGTGTATATGTTGGATGCCTACAAGAATACCAATCTTGTGTTAACAATGTGTGTTGGCCCAATGTGGTTTTCCATATTGGGACTCCAAATGGTAGACCTTGCTGTGTATTCCTACTGCTCAGGTGTAGGCAGCCGCTATGGTCTTTATGAAATTGTCTTTATGAACTGACCCAGACGCAGAAAGTACCATCTACAGACACACTGGAATCTAGGTGAGACTAGCACTGGGACCCAGAACTAAGTGACTCTTATACAGAGTGGGTCTCATTGTCTATCCTAGTACCTGTAAATATCCTGAGCCTCACTGTACCTTACTCACCTGGGGTCCTCTATATAGTGTTTAGTGTCTTTGGCAAATAATACCAGGTGGATATACTGACCTCGCTACCTCTACTAGTGCCATGATCTCTTAGATGGTAGTTTGATATCAGTATTTCCCAGACTAAACCCTCCTTAGTAAACAGTATGGCCTGAGGGACATCTATTCTCTCCAGGTGGCAAACCATTTCCTGTCTTCATAATATTCTGTCCGTATTCCCATGGACCAGATTTGGGATGGCCAAAACAGAAACCCAGTGTCTTCATTCAGTCTGTCCTGTAACTCTCAAAGAATGGTGTTAGATTCATGAAGTCTACCTCAGTGGTAGAGTATTTCTCTAACAAGAATGATGCCCTAGAAACAATCTGAGCCATATATTTTTTAGTAATTTTACCATTTGTAAAGATAATTGAGTGCATGTAGATGTACTAAACACTTCACACCTGTTCTCTCCACAAAATGGGATGCAGAATGGATTTAAAATGCATCAACATTAACAAAACCCCTCCTCAAGGCTAGATTGTGCTTCCAGTCCTGGTCCAGACCTTTCATATATCTCAGGTCAGGTTTGCACTCCCATAGCATGTGTGCCTGTCCTCTAAGAACTTCATCCATCTGCACTCCCACCAAGCACTGGAGGAGGACACACCATTGCAACTGAGGCTGTTCAGCTGCTCTCTCCTCCCCTAAAATTAATTAAGGTGGATAACCTATTACTTGACTTGCATGGGCAGTATAAAGCTGGCCCATCAGTGGAAGGATCCCCAGCCTTTTAACATTCAAGAGGGATTTTAGGAAACACATGTTTTGCTTTGCAGCTTCATACAATTCCCTTCAACCAGATGATAGGCATGAAACAACCCTAGGAGAAAACCAGGAAACAGATGACAAACACTGTGGAACACTGTTGTTAGTCAGCAAATCTTTTTCAATGGCAAGGTGGGGAAACACCCACAGTTGTGTTAGCACATCCTTTCTATATCAACATATCTCAAATAGAGAGTGAATTTTTCTGTGTATGTAGAAAGTATTTATTATAATGTCTCAGAGACAGTTGTACTCTTCTTCAAATAATGGCTGTCTGACAAGGGAAACTTCAAAATGAAGGACTTATCCTCTAGGGAAAAGGAACTGCAATTTCCCTGAGCCCAGCATGAAGCCAGAATACAAAGCTCTTGTTTCCTCAAGTTACTCTTTAAAGTTAAAAGCCTGGGCACTCTTCCCCTTGTGGGTCAGATTGATACCTCTACTGCACCTGAGGAATGGGCTATGCAACCTATTCACCTTGATTACAGGAAGAGGAAGGCAAGTGCTCTGAGGAAAGCTAAAGCAAGGTCTGAATTTAGGTCCTATTAATTGCAGGGTTATTGCTCACAAGGGGAGCAGCAGACAGCTGAATAGCCTGATGTGGAAAATCCTCTTGCAAGGCAGGTGGTGTGAAAGTCCTCTTGCAAGGGAGACACATATGCTAAGGGAGTGCAAACCACTCCTAAGGTCTGGAAAAAAGTTTTTCCCTGAACTAGAAGCACACTTTAACTTTGAGGAGTGGTAAGGCTTACTGTCCAATCCAGACCTCCAGGCAGGCCTGTATTCAAAGAAAGAGGCAGTATCTACCGGGCAACTTTTATTAAGTTCACTGTGTCTGTGCAGGCCAGGATAGTTCACTGTTTCCTGCTCTGAGCTCTGCTGTTCCGTGCTGTGCTCCGAGAGGACCTCAGGAAACTCTGAAATTGAGACATGGTAAGCACAGGATATCTGCCCACAAATGGGGAAGGACAGGCAGCTGAGCAGTGGGTGCTGAGGTGGAGGGTCCTGTCAGGGCTTGGATGGGAAATATCAGCGAGATGTGACTATGTTTGAGCTTTCTAGTGGAGCTTCTTACTTGCTAAATAAGCAAGTGACCTCTGAATATCTTCCTTATCATGGCTGAATCTTCCCAAATCATTTAGACCATTAGTTTGCTTTTAAAAATAGCATGACTGCTTTTTTAAAAAATCTGCAGCACGGTTCCAAAACATTTTGTGTTTTACACTACACATTGATAGGGCTGATATGAGTCTAATTGGTCTATTTTAACATGTGACTGGTGTTGTTTTTTTTTTTTTTTTTTTTTTTTTTTTTTTTTTTTTTTTTTTTGTTCCAATCTATTTGGTACTTAGGATGCTTCTTGTACCTTAATAGGAATCAAAGTTTTAGGTTAGAAATTATTCATTTAGGATTTCATTAAAACTACTTCCTTGTCCTTTGTCTTCTATTACAATCAATTGTAGTATTTGCTTTTGATATGTTGCAGTGTTCATGGTTATTTCGTTCCAGGAAAATTTTAAACTCCAAACATTTTTTTGACTAATAAGTCCATTTATTCTATTTATATTCCTTTCCTGTTTGGTATGTGAACCTTGCATCTGTAGTGGTCAACGTGCCGGCAATTTCAATGGCGTGCTCTCAGAGACTTAGCACCTGCTTAAATCATTACCGGCCTCCATCAACTGCTGCTGTTTTCAGGTGTGCTTTATATACATGGAGCACTAGCTTCAGCTACTCTCTATATTTGTCCCCTGTTTATGTTCTCTACACAGTCCTCTCTATAGTCTTTCTCTACTCTAATCATGTTCTCTCTGCTCCTTATATGTGTTCCAGTCTGAAGGTCCTCTTGTGTACCTCTATCCCTTCCCCAAATTTCTCACTCCTGTCCTTTCCACAAAACAACCTCCTTTGTCTCAGATCTCTTCCATGTTTTACTTTTTGAGGACCTGCTGTGACAGGACACCTTGGATTGTTGGTGACATATTTCCCTGGCATATCCTCATTATACACCTATTGTGGTATCTGGGTTTGTGGTGACAATTGGTCTAGATACTGGTCTCTGGCTTTTTCTTGTTTGGGTGGTAATTTTATTTCTGAGTTAGTGTTTGCTGCCTTTATTTTCACTGTATGTTGGTTGCGCTTTGCCCCTTTTATTGACCTGTTTGGTGGTTATGTTCAAGAGGGAATGCTTGCTAATTTTGAAAGCTGGGAAGAGTGGCAGGCAGGAAGATATGATCTTCAAAATCCACCAGGAGACAGTCAGGAGAGAGGTTAAGTTGTCTCTGGTGTTTGTACAGTGTTAGGGACATCTGCGTAAATTACATGTGGGATAGCAAATAGTGTGGTAAATATTATGGAAAGCCTACATTGTCTCTTGGAAGGCATGGCATGTGGTTGAGAAAGGAGTGAACATTCCTATCTACTGGAAGAAGAAGGGGTATTCTGTACCAGCGTATGTTGGAAAGATATGACTTGCTTTCTGATTTTAAAATATTTGACTTTCAAGATATTGCCTTGAGTGTCAGAAGGCACTTTAGACATTTGAACCATGTTGAAGCTCCTGCAGACTATTAGGATCACTGTAGACTGGATGCTTTTTCATTACAGGATGAACATGAGCCTATAGCATCCAGGGTGAGAAGGGAGTTGATTGGGTGTCCTGGGTATCCCCACACTGTGGGGCTTCAAGTTTCTGCTGGGTTAAGCACATCCTCTCCTACTGATGCCAGACATTTGAGTCCAGTTAAAGGAACTGATACCAAGGGTAGGCAGCAGCTTTAGGGACAGTACTTGTTCTTGTTGTTGGAGCACCCTCATGAAGATTAACCTGAGCTTCTGCTACTTAATGTGCCAGGGTCCTTAGTCCAGCCTGTGTCTGTTATTTGGTCGATGGCTCTGTCTGTCAATGTCCCCAAGGTTAAAGGTTCATTGAGTCTGATATACTACATGTGGAGTTCCTACCATCTTCAAGGCCTTCAGTCCTTCCTCAGCGCTTAATTAAGTGTCTCCAAGGTCATTCCCATGTTTCACTGTGGTTCTCTGCATCTATTTAAGTCAGCTGCTGTTTGAAGCCTCTCATTGAACACTTAATGAAAGTCTCCTGTCTGGGTACATAACATTGTATCCATAATAATGTCAAGGATTGGAGATTGCCCATAAGGTTTTTCTCTAGCTGGGTGAATTTTCATTGGCCATTCCCTCATTCTGTGCTCTAAGTGTGCTCTTGATTTTCTTTTAGATGGGAAAGATTTTGTTCTGTGTGTCTACTGTGCTGTAGTTGAAACTGATCCCTCAGGTTTCTTCTCATGCTCCCATACAGTCAATATTTGGACTCTGTCCCTACATTACATAAGATGCTTTAGCCCCATTTCCATTTAATGCTAAGCTATTTTGCAAGCCCAGTAGTTTAATATTTTTTTAATTTTATTCCTTTGTTTTTCTTTTTCAAGACAAAATCTCTCTGTGAATTCATTCCTGTCTGATAGTCTATATGGGAACCATATAAGCCACCTGACATGGTTTTGCACAATAAGGATATGCTTTTATGCAACTTTTAATCCTCATGTTTCACTTTGAAATTTGGCCAAATAGATAGGTTATAATCTATTTCTCAAGTTGATATATGTTCATTACATCAATACTACCTTGGCCTTCAGAGTCCTTGGATTCCAGGTGTATTATGTCCTTCCTCACACTTGTGATTCTTTTGAAATGTTTGAATGAATAGTATTTTGGCTATATGTATGAATATGAATATCATATGTCTCTTCTTTACTGTTGTCATAAGATGGCCTCAGAACTCTTGATCTTGAAGTAATGAGTAGTTGTTGTTCCCCAAGTGTATGTGAGAAATTGACGAACACAATGTGGAAGACCAGGTAGAGCTTTCCACCGCTGAGCTCTCTCTCCTGCCCTATATTGCGTATTTATGATCAACATTTATATTACTATATTTTCATCTGTTCAATTGTAACTGTTTAAGCATTCATTCTCTTTTAGTAAAATTTTATTAATGTTATAGTTTAAACTGTTGTACTTCATACTTCTATAAGATGAATATGGATCTGAATTGAATGTATAATTCGTTGTGGAAATTTTTAGTAAAGAACTGAGTTCTCTATCATGTTTGTTTCCTTGGCTGATTTTGGTAGGGATTCTGGGTCTTAATATATAACTTTTGGTCTCCTAGAATACATTACATAGTCCATGCCGGCATCCAGCTCTATGACATACTCCTGCCTGTACCTCTATGATTAAAGACATGGACAAATACACCCAGTTTTCCAATCACTTTTGTAGTTAGTAGTTGCTCATACAATTTTACAGATGTGTGATCAGTATTGTGGATGATTCCTATGCATTTCTCTCTCATTTGGCATTTCTCTGGCAAGGCTGTATTTTATTCAAACTGTTCAAAAGCAACACAGGTGAATCTTATAAATAAAGCTCCTTCTAAAATGACACAGTGATTGTGAATTCTGAGTCAGAATATAAGTGGAGCAAGTGCCAAAATTATATGAATTTGTTTTCAAAAAATAATGTATTTCCTTTACATTGATGATAGTATCATGTTTTTTGTTGTACACATGTATTGGATATTTAGGATGCAGTGACATTTGATGATGTGCATGTGAACTTCACTGAGGAAGAGTGGAATTTGCTGGATCCTTCCCAGAAGAATCTCTACAAAGATGTGATGTTGGAAACCTATCTGAACCTCAAAGCTATAGGTAAGACTTATTTTTCTAAAGGAAACACATGGTTATTGTTTATTGATAGTCTTCTATTATTTTAATTGTGAATAATGCATATTGAGCTGAATAATTCATTTTCACTAAATTTTCACTGTAACTTTCTTGGTGCAGTGAAAATTCACAGCACCTTGAATTTTGCCTAATTTCCAATAGTCTATCATTCATTTTCTGGTACTGTGTTTTAGGATATAATTGGCAAGACCATCATCTTGAAGAACATTTTCAAAGTAGTAGAAGACATGAATGGTAATTTTCATGTGGAAGCTGATACAAAATTGCTTTTGAGGAATTTTTCATATCTTTTGGAATCTCCAAAGAAAAGCAAGAGTGTGAAATAACAGTCCTTTAAGTGTAGCTATGATTATAATATTCTTACAAAACCATGTACCTCAAGATCCGATATATGATTTGTGTATCCATTTTATAAGGAGTTCCGTGAGAGATATGCCATGGACCTGCCGATCTGTATAGTCTCATAATACTTAGATATTGAACATTGAATAGTGATACATTTATATTCTAATCATTCTAGTAAGCAGATAGTCCATAGTAAGATCGATGATATTCATATTCTTGTAATAATATGGTTAAGTTTTTTAGAGGATATTTAATGAGAATCAAGAGTCTTTTTGTGGAGAAACATTGATCTATATTGAACATGGTATAAGGAACAAACATTCAAACAGTGTAAATGCAATGTGTAAACCATTCATTTGTCATTCATTTTCTTTTTTTAAATTATGTATATCATGTTTCTCAATGGTTAAAAACCATGTGAGCATAGGGATAGTGAAAGAAGCAACATAATATTTTTTGTTCTAAAACAGTGAGAATATATGTAGTATTCTAAAGATATTTGCAATTAATTGGTTTTCTAGTTTTAGGGGAAACATCCCTAAACTCATAATGTAGAAAACTTTATGGGAACTAGGAATTTGGAAATATTTCTGTGTGTCCTGGTTCACAGTCAAATGTGTTGTAATTCACACTAGAGTTAAAAGTATGAATGTAGTAACTTTTATAAAGATCATAGTTTTTCAAACGTTCTTCAGAAACCAGAAATACATCATATAAAAATCCCATATAAAAGAGGTTGTTATAAATATGAGCCAGGTAATAGCCATCACACGTGTCTTGAACAATTCATGATGAGGGAGAACACCATGAACATACAAAGTGCTAAACCCTTAAGATGCTTCTTTACCATTAGAGCAAATTGTAAACATAATTCATATTGATTACTTGATTGATAAGAGTAATGAATGTGGTAAAGATTTCACATTTGCTAATTATCATTGCAGGCATGTAAGAAGTCTTTGTGGAGCGAAGCCCTATGAGGGTAATCAATGTGGTAAAGCCTTTGAACAGCACAGTACTTTCCAATATCATAAAAGATCACATACAGGAGAGAAACCTTATAAATGCAATAAATGTGGTAAAGCCTTTGTAAAACACAGTCATCTCCAAAGTCATAAAAAGACACATGCTGGAGAGAAACCTTATGAATGTAATCAATGTGGTAAAGCCTTTTCATATCACAGTAATCGCCAAATACATAAAAGATCACATACTGGAGAGAAACCTTATGAATATAATCGATGTGGTAAAGCCTTTGCAAGACCCTGTCATCTCCAAATTCATTAAAGAACACATACTGGGAGAGAAACCTTATGAATGCAACCAATGTGGTAAAGCCTTTGCAACATCCAGTAATCTCCAAAGACATAAACTGACACATACTGGTGAGAAACCTTACGAATGTAACCAATGTGGTAAAGCCTTTGCAAGAACCAGTGATCTCCAATATCATAAAAGAACACATACTAGAGAGAAACCTTATGAATGTAATCTATGTGGTAAAGCCTTTGCCCTACCCAGTCAACTTCAATATCATAAAAGAACACATACTGGAGAGAAACCTTATGAATGTAATCAATGTTTTAAAGCCTTTTCACATCACAGTAATCTCCAAAGACATAAACTGACACATACTGGAGAAAAACCTTATGAATGTAACCAATGTGGTAAAGCCTTTGCAAGACCCAGTGATATCCAAAATCATAAAAGAACACATACTGGAGAGAAACCTTATGAATGTAATCAGTGTTTTAAAACCTTTTCATGTCACAGTAATCTTCAAAGACATAAACTGACACATACTGGAGAGAAAACCTATGAATGTAACCAATGTGGTAAAGCTTTTGCAAGACCCAGTGATCTCCAAAATCATAAAAGAACACATACTGGAGAGAAACCTTATGAATATAATCAATGTTTTAAAACCTTTTCATGTCACAGTAATCTTCAAAGACATAAACTGACACATACTGGGGAGAAAACCTATGAATGTAACCAATGTGGTAAAGCTTTTGCAAGACCCAGTGATCTCCAAAATCATAAAAGAACACATACTGGAGAGAAACCTTATGAATGTAACCAATGTGGTAAAGTCTTTGCAAGACCCAGTGATCTCCAAAATCATAAAAAAAGCACTTAATGCGGAGAATGTAACCAATGTTTTCAAGCCTTTTCACGTCACAGTAATCTCCAATGACATAATAAAACACATACTTGAGAGAAACCTTATGAATATAATCAATGTGGTAAAACCATTGTAACACCCATTCATCTCCACTATTATCAAAGAACACATACCAGACAGAAACCTTATTAATGTAATCAATGAGGTAAAGTATATTCAGAAGGGAGATATCTGCAAATTCTCTGTGCTTGAAAGAAACCTACTGAGTATAATCATGAATTAAATGGGAGTTAGGGGGATATCATTTTAGGAATATGATAGACATTGATGCTTGTGATTATTTCCACTCGGATATGGTTCTTTTGATGCCTTGGCAAAGAAGATTGCTGCCTTTTACCCTTGTCTGAAGAGTTTCCTTGAGGTTATGTGAAAGAAATTTACATTAATTGTTTTGACAACGTAAGTCGTGAAAATCACCACATAGAATTGGCCCTTACAGTTTTTAACAAGCATAAAAAACTAAGAAATGAAAAATACAAAACATAAGGTTCAAACTGCAAGGCATCATCAGGATGTTAAAGTAAGGTTAATCCTGTGATCAAGGATATTCAATGGTGCTAAAGGAATGGTTCCATTAGGGCAAGATTCCATCCAGAAAAACATATGGATTTGCAGTTGTGTGAATGTGAACTATATCATGTTAGGAATTATTATTACCCGGTTATTGTTTTCCTGTGGAGATATGACGATACAAGTATGTGTCAAACTGTGAAGGGAACTTGATTGCTATTGTGGGTTTTCAATTTAATATCTGAAAGGAAAAACTTAGGTCCAGGCATGGTGTTGCATGATTTTTATCCCAGAGTTCAGGAGACAAGCCCTACAGATCTCTGAGTTCAATGTAATTTTACTGAGCAAGTTCCAGGACCAACAAGTTTAGGCAGTGAAGTTTTTGAAAAATAGAAAGTGGGTGATAATGTAATGGAAGTGTCCATGTTTCAGCCACATCAAGTGGCAGAACTCAGCAGCTTTGTCTATGTGGCTCTGGATTTATATGTAAGAATAGAAGGGTCTAATGAGACAATTAATGCTGGATAGCTGTAATTCAAGAATTAGAGATGATGGGGAAGAAATCAGCATCATAGTGGTAAAATCTTCTGGGTAGTGTTTTCTGAGTGAAAAAGAGGTTTTTTTCCAGAGATAATCAAGGTTGGACCTAGTGGTGCAGCTGGACTTGTTCATGTATAAGAATCACACAAGAGGTACTGGTTTTGAATGCATGCAGTTGTCATGCAGAGCCACTGAGGCTTGGAAACATTGAGTGATTATAGAGAGGCTATTGTATAAGCATATTTGGAGCAGAAGAACCCAGCATCCTGAAGATGCAAGTACCATGGGATGAGCAGCAAGAACAGCAAGAGCAGGAGAGTGGAGTCAACCAGACCTTACAGTGATAGAGAGGACAGAGCTGGAAAAGTGACCCAGTCTATTTAGAGGACCAGAGATGATCAAGTGTGGATCCCAGATATTGAAACAAGGAGCTGAGATATTGAAATTACCTTGGAGACAGAGACTATGATTTTGAGATGTTAGAACTGTGTGTTACCTGCTCAGGAAAACTGCTTTAAAGGAATAAAACCATTCAAAGTGAAACAATTGTGCTTCAGTAAACAATGCAGAAAGGAGTTATAGATCAGAAGAATGCTTTGGCATCATACCTGGACTTGCAGAGTTTAGAGATTGCTCAGCTGGCTTTTGGTCTTTTTATAGGTACAGGATTTCCTCACAATGACCTTTAGGAATGGTGAAGTGTATCCTATTTATATGAAGACATATGATGTGATTTTTGTTTTTGAAAATATATGCGATTACTATCACATGATTGGATTAATCTCAGAAAAGTCTTTGAACTTTGGACTCTTAATGTTTTTGAGACTGCTCTAGAGGATGTGGACTTTTGAAGTAGGAGCTCATGTATTCTGCATGTTTGAGTGTGATCCCTATACACTCATGTTTTTGAACAATCATATGGGGAGCCAGGAGGTGGAATGTGGTATTTTAAATATGCTAAGCTAAGCGTGTGGCATTATGAGATGGTGTGCTCTTCTTAGAGGAAGTGCATCACTGTGCAGTGGGCTTTGAAATTCCTACGAGTACTGAAGAGACCCCCTCCATATTAGGTCCCTGGAAGACAGTCTCTTCCTAGCTGCCACTGGATAAAGATGCAGAACTCTCAGTTTCTTCTACAGCATCAAGACTGTCTGCATTCCTGTTATGATGAAAATGGAATAAACTTCTAAAACTATAATCCAGCCACAATTAAATGGTTGATTTTATAGGAGTTGCCTTGTTCATTATGACTTTCCATAGCAATTGACATGATAAGACAGAAACACCATGAGTTCTTTTAATGTGGTCAAGACTTTACATAGTTCTGTAGTCTTTATTTTCATTGTAGAATATGTTTTAGAGAGAAACTTCATGAATGTGTTTAATATAATGAAGCCTTTGTATACCCATATAATCTTCATCATTCTGAAACTATTCATACTGGAGAGAAATTCTATGAATTTTAGCAATGTGGTAAAGCCTTTATGTTACGAGATTCACTGAGTTCCAACACAATTCAAACACCAGGACAATGGAAATGATAAGAATCTATTGTAGTCAAATCGTTACTGATTAATTAATCCTTGAAGAATATATTAATGAGCTTATCTGAATCACCCCATCCCATCCCCACCCTGAGCCAGAATCTGTTATATATGTCACACCTGAAAATCACAAATATTCATGCTAAGTTACAGCTGCATTTCCCACCAATGAGGATTTTCTTCTGTTGTTACTCTATGTGAAATGATACAGAATATAGGTTTTATGGTTTAGCCTATCACACCCACTGGTTTTTTTTTTTTTTTTTTTTAGTTAGAAACACGTATTTTATTTTGAGGAATAAATCATGGATAACAGAAATTATGGCTAAGAACAGTCATTATGTTTCGGGGAATAAAACAAGTGATGAAAATGTGCCAAGTATTTTTAAGTATGCAGGTCCCTTATGACCTGGGATTTGAACTTAGTTACAACTCATGGTTAAATAGAAGTTGGTAACCAAAAGGCAGTCCTTAGAACAAGTTTGTTTTGCTTGTTCCCAACATTTGTATATCATAGTCATCATTGAATATATAACAGAACATATATTGAAGAGAAATCTTATAAATACAGTCAATGTGATAAAATATTTCTCAATAGTTATCTATGAATGCATAAAAATACATCCTGAAATAAATGCTATGAATATGCCATTTGGTAAAGAAAGCCTTTCCACGTAGCAGTTCTCTTAGAAACCATAAGAAAAAGTCATAAAGCAGATAAACCTCATAAACACAGTCAAGTGTCAAAATTTTGTACTTTCTAGTTTATTTATACAAGAGTAAACCCTTTATTATGCAAGTAATCTATTAAAGCATTTGCATATCCCTGTAGTCTTTGAGAACCTTCAAGAACACCAAAATTAATCTGTGACTAAAAAGATTTTGATACGTTATTGGCCAACATATGTTTATTGAGTTCCTCGATTTTATTTATTATGGAGCAAAACATGTAACAAGTGTCAAAATTCAATTCATAGTTTATTATATATCTACATTTTATTTGCACTTGCAAACCCATTTTTACCTACAAAGGCCACTTATTTTTATTTTTCTAGTTAATTATGTATTCAACAACTTTACTGACAGTGTTCATCATCTCTAGGAATTGCCTTTGGGAAATTTTGTTTCATTTATGCAAACTATCAAATCATTTTCAAAGAAAGATAATTTATTTCCTCATTTCTAATTTATATTACCTTCCTCTGCTTCAGTTTTATTGATCTAGCTAAACTTGTACATAATATATTGAATAGATAGTAATAGAGAAAAATGGAACACCTTGTCTAGTTTGGGAATTAGTGAAATTAATTTGAATTTCTCTACAGTTAATTTAATGTTGGCTATAGGCTTGCTGTAAAGTGACATTTTTATGTTTAGGCATGTCTCGTGGATCCTTAATCCCTCCAAGAATTTTATCATAAAGTGGTGTTGAATATTGTCAGAGAATTTTATATTATCTCATGAGATGATCAATTCTTGGATTTTCTTACACTTTAATCCCATTATGTTGAAACATCACTGTGTTTCTAGAATGAAATCTTCTTCATTGATCATGGTGGATGATCTTTTGATGTGTTTTATATTTAATTTTATTTGTTTTGTCTATTAAATATTTTACATGTGTGGTTTTAAGGATGATTGGTCTGTAATTCTCTTTTATTGTTCAGTCTTTTCTGACTGAATATATGAGTAATCATGGGTTCAGAAAATAAATTAGCTAATATTTCTTTTGTTTCTGTATTGTTTAATAAACTGAATTCTTGCTAAATCCTTTTTGAAAGTCTGGTAGGGCTTTACTCTAAAACTGATGGATGTTGGCTCATTTTGGTGACATATTTTTAATGAATTCTGTTTTCCTTATTGTTTATGTCTGTTTAAGTTCGTTTTCTTTAGTTTAATTTTGGTGTGTGTAATCTATTGAGGAAATTATCTATTTCTTTTAGAATTTCCAATTTGGTGGAGTAGACCCTTTTTAAAAATATGTCTTTACCACTCTGTGGATTTCTACATTGCCTGTTATTTAATCCCCAATTTCATTTTATATTTCATTAATTTGTATATTCTTTATCTTTTAATAAGAGTTTGCTTATCTTGTTTAATAAAAGGCTCAAAACACCAACTCCATGTTTCATGACTTTTTTAAATTGTTATCTTTCTATTTTATTCATTTCAGCCCGAACTTGAAAATTCCTTGATGTCTTCTCCTTGTTTTCTTTGCTTCCTCACTTCTTTTTGTTTTAGTCTTTAAAACATGCTGTTAAATTGCCAGCATGTGAGTTCACCCATTTTTTTCATGTGGACATTTTGTGCTGTGAGCTTTTCTCCTAGATACACTTTAATGTTCTTTATGTTCAATGAAATTTTGCATGTTGCATTTTCATTTCCATTGAACTCTAGAAAGTCTCTAATTTCTTCCTTTATTTATGTGTAGAACCATTTTATCTCATACAATTAGTTGTAGTCAGTTAACTTTCCTTCCTCATCTCTTACAACACTGAGACATCCATGGGTTTTTGGCCCTGATCACATGTTTTGTCTGATAAGAGAGTGTGGGTCTGTTGTAATCAAGGAAAAGAAAAGCCCAATTTCTAGGGGCTACCCACTGGCCTGTCTTGTTGCTCTCTGGGATGGAGTTTAGTCATTTCTCATCAGAAGGCTCCTCTCCTTATAAATGGCCCCATGGATATGAGAGGTAGCAATGGCACACCAGCAATTTCTTTCTTGTCTTTTCTCATCTCTAATGACTTTTCCAGAGCTTCCAGTTCAGCTATCTGGGCTGACATTTCCTGCCAGGTGTGGTTCTGCACATGTGATCTCAGTATTTGACACCACTCCTGCCCCAGCATACCTCTATCCATCCTGAATGAGGCAGTTGCCATTGGTGAACCCTGTTACCCCTACATCTATCTGAGCAGTCATATAGAGGCCCAGTCTGTGTGGTCAGACTCTGGCAACAGGGCAGCTGAAAAGTTATCCTGGGGGTGGGGGCATTCAAGAAAGAGGCTGGCAATGAGTCATTCTGCCATCATCTTTAACCAGGAGGTTGATTGATCATCCATAATCGATCAACAATTACAAATAAACACAAGTCAATTGGGAACTGACCGTCCATCGATCAGTATTCAATCAGCGACTGATTAATCCTCCCCCATGAGCCTCATTGTCCAGCAGCAGATCAGTTACTTGATTGTTGATCAATAACACACTGCCAGTCGGCGACCAACCAGTCATGATCATCATCATTCGATGATCAATAAATAGTAACCAATTGATTGATAATTAGTCAATGATCAATTTTTAACACATGATTAACTGATCAATAATTAATTAACAATAAATATAATTAAATTACTTTGGTCTTCACAGAACCAAAAACTGACTCAATTGATTATTGATTAGTTGTGAACTGAGGGTTCCTGACAGACTATATGGTGATCAATCAATTGATTGATTGGTGATACACTGGCCATTGGCTAATGCAAGGACCCCTGGTCTGAGTATGCACTACCCAGGTCTATAATGATCACCTGAAGTTTGTAGAATAAGGCTTTGTCTTTTAGCAGAGTCTTAAATAGTCTGAATATTTCAAGGCTTCTAAGAGTTCCTGAATTTTTGTTTTCGTTCTTTCCACTGGGAATCCATTTATAAACTGATGATGAGGAGCTTCTATCTGTCGGTTTTTGCAAAACAGAATGTTGAACTTTACCAACAAAAGCTGGTGGGTTTCCATTTTATTTCTAGGGTTACCATGGTCTTGTAGTGGGGGCACTTTTGATTCTCAGGGCCCCCTTATGTCCTTTTTAGGCATCACTTATGGTCTTCGGATTTGGCCTTGGTTGCCAACAGGATCTTTTCCAGGTCTCCAGTCTGTTGCTTCTGTCCTCTCCTCTGCTTCTCCTCTGCAGTCTGTCCTCAATTAAATACTCTCTTTGCCACTATCCTTAAATCTCTTAGACAAATCATTGCTAATCACTCCACACTCTGGGGCTTTGCCTCCATAGCTGGTGTTCCCTGATTGACAAAAACTCAAGCCACTGCTGCCTTTGCTTCTGGTGATTCAGGGTCCATGGGAGTGTATTGTCAAAAATGTCTCCATGACCCTGTCTAAAAAAGCTACAGGGCTTTTATTTTCTCTCTTCCTAATATTATACACTCTGGCCAAATTTGTGAGCCATCTTGTGGCCACCTCCAGACCTGCCAGCAGAGAAGGATGGTGGAAAACGGCCTCATCTTACCTTCAGTGGTGTTGCAATCCCAGTCTGGGTGAGTTAGCGTAAAGCAAGAATATTGGGGCCAGTAACCAGCTCATATACCAAACCCAGACACTATTGTGGATGCCAATGAGTGCTTGCTGACAGGAGCCTGATATAGCTGTCTCCTGAGAGGCTCTTCCAGTGCCTGATAAACAGAGTAGGGTACACTCTCAGCCAGGCATTGAACTGAGCAGAGGATCCCCAATGGAGGAGCTAGAGAAAGGGCCAAAGGAGCTGAAGTGGCTTGTAGCCCCATAGAAGAAACAACAATATGAACCAAGCAGTACCCCCAGAGCTCCTAGGGACTAAACCACCAACCAAAGAGCACACATGGAGGGGACCCATGGCTCCAGCCACATGGGTAGAAGAGGATGGCCTGCTCCATGAGAAGGGAGGCCCGTGGATCCGAGAAGGCAAGTTGCCCCAGAGTAAGGGGATACCAGGTCAGGGAAGCAGGATTGGGTGGTTTAGTGAGCACGGGGATGGGGAATGGGATAGAGGGTTTTCAGAGGGGAAACAAGGAAATGCATTTGAAATGTATATAAAGAAAATATTTAATAAAATATTAATAATAATATTATTTAAATAGTTTGCCTGATCTTGATTTAACTTTGATTAGTAGTGTCTGTCTAGAACATCATCCACAATTCCCTTTTAGACACCCTCATTTCAGATGATACTGTGTAAAGTTGACTGCCACATACAAAAAATGATGAGTTCTGAGGAACAATCAAGGGCCTCTAAGGTTTATAATTAAATAAGGATTTCCAGAGCCAGACATGCTTGTGCACACCCTTAATCCTAGCACTTTAGAAGAAGGCAGGTCTGAGTTCAAGGTCAGTCTGTTCTACATAATAATTCTGGGATACACTAGGACTGCAAAAGAGACCTTGTCTCAAAATATGAAAAATTCTTTTTGTATTGAGTAGAGAAATTTGCCAAAAAGACTTTCAGATGATCTGGTCCTTTAATCATCTGAGCACTTCCAAGGGTGTTAGGTGGAGTCTCTATGCAGAAAGATGGTGAAGATAAGTAGCTATTCTCACAACAATGAATTGAATCCCCTGTGTAATAGGTTTTAAAGGAACGTTCCCTGAGCGGAGCAGATCAGTAAGGTAATTGCAGTAACTGGGACAGCTAATCATATTTTCCCACTCTAGGACATCCATGAGTTCCACATACTTAGGAAAGAAACACCTTAGGACAGTTGTCATATGGGATGTCGACATGGCTAATCCCTCTGCAACAGCAGCTTCTGGGCTTTGACAGTTCAGAGATGCCTGACTTGGAAGGGGGTGGAACTCTAAGAACTATGGTGGCTCAGGTGAGATCTGCATACCTGAGATCTATAGGAAGGCAATTTTTCTTTTCTTTTTTATTTGTTTGTGTTTTCTCTGTGTATCGTCGGTTATCCTGCCCAGTGGGTAAGCCCTCCTCCCTCCTTCACTCTATGTTCTTGATGGATGGATTTCCACAAGAAGTTTTAATGCTGGAGTCTCCTGTTGAGCAGGAAAGACCTTCCTTCCTGTACTCCTGAGTTGGGAAGGGAAAGGTATGTTGTACCTGGTGCTGAGATTGGTCCTTGACCACCAGGGTCTCCTTCTGATTCCCAGTGTGGTTTGTTTACTTTAATAGTTCATTAAACACCATAACTTGCAGTCATTTGCATGTAAAGGCACAATGTACGTCAGTGTCTTGAAAACACCTAATGATCATGAAAAGTTACAAACAAAGTAAGGTCCCTGGACATTTCAGAATTAAATAACCTTCTGACAACCCAGACTCCATTCCCTGGGAGATCTTGGAAATCAGTCTGTGAACTATCTATTTGACTCCTATTTAAGTTAGAATACATGCTTCCTATTCTTTTCAGGATGTGTTTGAAGATCCCCTGATGTCAAGGGGGGTGGCTAGGCAGAGAATTTATCTCTGGAACCCCTTGGAATTTTCTTTGTGCCCCCAATCCTACTAGAATTCCAATAGGGCAATGTAGCAGATCCAGGCTTAGCATGACCATAGCATAGTGACCAGGCTGAAAGAGTCCTGGGATTAACTGTCCTACTTCCATCCAATCAGTCCTGGTCACTAGAGTGACTGTGACCTCAAGATATTCAAGCAATATCTAAGCCAAACATCTCCAAACACAGCTCTAGCACAACTTGTTTACAGGCCAAAGATTCACACGGAAAAATATTTCATAATTGTTTATTATTTATTCCAGCTCCAGGGCATCTAAACTGAAAAGGCTTCTACTCCTTTAAATTTATGCGTTAAAAATATTACAATGTACAGAATCCAATCAAGACTAGTATAAAGAGAGTGTTGAACTGTGAGTTTCAAGATAATCCCCATTCAACTTTGATACCAAATTATTTTTTGGCATTTTTTTTTTGTACTAGAAACAGAAGTTCTGTAACAATGTCTGGTCTTTTCTACTTTTGATGGAGTATTGAAGAACCCTCCTCCCAGGACTGCTCCTGACAGATAACATGATAGAAGGCTGTCCTTCTCTCTGCGAATCCAAAATGTGTTATGTTTCTTCCCATGATAAAAATAATTACCAGGTGAGGTAATTATTTTTAAAATAAAATAAAAAAAATTCAAAGAAAAACATGCTGGTCAGTATTTCTGTACAGGCCTTATTTCCTACATAAACTTTCTGAAAAATGAAGTTCAGAAAGTGAACTCAAAGACTGTAAGCAATGATATTTAAGAGTTGTCTTCTCACTGACATCTTTGTGATCACTCCCTAGCCTTGTATATGACTTACTTCACAGGTTAGGTCTGATGGGGAGTAGGGGGAAATTCACTTTAAATTTCTGGAAAAATTGAAAACGTAAAACTGCGACCCAAGGTCCAAGAAAGTATAAAACACTATCATGGGATGATACCAGATGTTGACCATCCTTGAGTACTAGTACCCACATCCTCAGGATAGTATAGAGAACACAGTTGGCCCTGGAGGGAAAAGGTGGGCTGAAGAGTGAGAGCCACTAACTTCCCAGGCATTGTCTTGTGCAGGTTAAGTCCCAGGAAGAAGATCATAGCTTAATCTCCCAGTTCCTGAGCACTGTTTTACACAGCTGCTTCATTTTATACTCCACAAACGCAGCAAGGGATGTCATTCAGACCCACCCATCACTCAGTCCTCCCTGCCTTCTTGCTGCTCTCCTTTCTTCCATTTTTCCCTCCCTCCTTCCCTCCAACCCAACCTCTGTTTTTTTTTCCTCTATTTATTTGTTCCTCTCATTGTATAGTCTGTCCTAGAATTCTCTGTGTAAATCAGCATGGCCTGAAACACATAGGGATCCACCTGCTTGAGTGAACTACCTTAATTCAGATCCATTTCCTGCTGAGAGGTTAAATGTTAAGGAAGACCAACTGCAGAAGTAAGGCTTATAAAACATGAAGCTCTTCTAAGACTTGAAGCACATAAAACATGGACACATTCTCAAGGCCAGGTGGCTGGGTTTACTGTGTCAGGGAAAGCACTGCCCTGGCCTTCTAAATTAGCCAGTCCTGTTTTGCAGGTGAGTTCACTTGTGATGCTGAAATTTCCAGAGGAGATTGCAGAAAACAGAAAGATTCTCCATTGCATAACTGGTGGCACAGGCCTCTAATCCACATACTAGAGAGACAAGCCAAAGTAAATCTGAGTACAGGGCTAGTCTAGTCTTCACAGAAGGAAGAATGGGGTAAAATGTAAGTTGCAGGTGGCTCTAGAATAATTTGTAAAGGAAGCACTGGGTAGATCACTCCTCAACCATTTTGATTAAGCAGAGTGGTTTCCCAAAGTGCTCAAGGTTACTCCCTGTGTGCTGGTTCTTTTGTGTCCCAGAACACATGAAGACCAGGATATCAAAGTCTCCTAAGGACTTTTTTAAAAAACAAACCACCAGTTACTCCTGTAACCATAGGTAGGAAAGAATAGAATATCCTCATCTGGGTCCACTCTAGCCCCCATATTTTCCTTGGGGCCATTTCAATAAGAACACAAATTTCCAGCATCTGAACACTTTTATTAAGAAAGATGTAAAGAAACGAGTAAACATCAGATGGCTGCAAAGACACAACTGCCATGTGTGTGCCTTTGCTTTAATAGAAGAACTGACAGTAGATTCCCTAATTGCAAGTCTTAGCAGGCATCAGGGCTCCTGGGCTCCAAATAGTGTTCTGGGTGACTTGTCCACTTCTTTTTCTTCTTTTGGACAAAAGCCTTTTGAAGCCATGCCCAGCATCCTAAGTTCCTGGGACTGTCAGAAGCAGGATGCTGGTCGGGGCAGTCTCCAACATCATAGGTCTCAAGTTGTAGCCCTTTGTCCCTCAGCAAACTTGGTGAGGGTTGGTCTACCTCCTCTATATCTTTGTCTTGGTTGTTGTTGTTTACATCTCCTGAAGCCACACGTGGCTCCCTCTGATTCTCAATAGGGGAGACATCTCTGCTCTTCTTCATGCCACAATTCAATCTTTGGTAGTATCTCAGGTAGTCCAAGCTCTCAAATACACAAAAGGAGTATAGATCCCAATATGAAAACCAGCCATCCTCAGAGCAGTGGCTTGACTCTCCACAGAAACAACATGGCTCATACGTGGAAGATCTTGTAGTCAGGGCTGGCAAATCACATCCACTCCGCAATCCATGCTCTTCGGAATCTGCTGTGTTTTTGACAAAACTTAGATGGTACTCCTTCAGAACCTTCAGGTTATCCATGGAACGCTGAGGGCAAGTCCTTAACCTTCAAATACAGAGAAATATCCACTCAAGGCCAACCTGGTAGTCAGACCTAGTTTCAAGACAGCTAGGGCTACAGATTAAATCATAGGCTAAAATATCCAAACAAGCAAACAAGAAAGGAGTGAAGCTTCTCAAATTAAGATCCTATCACTCTGGATGCAATTGTCTAGAGTTAAAATTATAGTGGAGTGTTGAAACAGGCAATGGGGGAAGTGCTCATGGGTCAGTAAATCTGCTTGGGTGCCCGTTTTAAAGAATAAAACATCACATAGAGCTCAGATCTCTCTGCTTCCGGATCCAGATCAGCCTGGGCGGCAACACCACATCTCCAGGTCCTGGAAGAGGCAAAAGGGGCTTCCGGGCTGCGAGTGGGGAGAAGTCAGTGTGCTCTGGTGAATCCAGCTGGCCCCAGCAGAAACCCCCAGGTGTCTGCTTTGGGATCTGAACAGCCTGGGCCACAGCACTCAGTCTCCAAGAAGTGCAGGAGACCTGGTGTGCACCCAGAGGCAGTCTGGGAGAGCACAGCTTGCTCCGGTGGCACGGAGCTTAGGTTCCAGTCCTGAGGCCTCTAGCGGGAGCCCTCAGATCTCTCCACTTCCGAATCCAGATTAGCCTGGGCAGCAACGGCACATCTCCAGGTCCTGCAAGAGGCAAGAAGGGTTTCCGGGCAGCCAGCGGGGAGAAGTCAGTGTGCTCTGGTGAATCCAGCAGGCCCCAGCAGAAGCCTTCAGGTGTCTGCTTCAGGATCTGAACAGCCTGGGCAACAGCACCCTGTCTTCAGGCAGTGCAGGAGGTAAGCTGTGCACCAGAGGCCACCTGGGAAGGGGCAGCTTGCACTGTTGAGTCCAGCATTGAAAAGACCAACTAACACCAGTGAGAACTAGATGGCAAAAGGCAAATGCAGGAACGTCACTAACAGAAATCAAGGCAATGTGGCAACATCTGAACCCAATTCTCCTTTACCAGCATGTCCTGGATACCCCATCACACCAGTAAAATAAGATCTGGATTTAAAATCACTGGTCATGATTCTGTTACAGGAACACATGAAGGACATACTTAAAGAAATTCAGGAGAAAATGGATCAAAAGTTAGAAGCCCTTGCAAGGGAAACACAAAAATCATTGAAAGAAATCCAGGAGAATACAAAAGCCAATAATGAGGAAATGCAAAAAAACACTTAAAGAAATACAGGAGAACTTTGGTCAACAGACTGAGGTCATGAAAGACGAAACACAAAAATCTCTTAAAGAATTACAGGAAAGCACAAACAAGCAAGTGAAGGAGCTAAGCAAAACCATCCAGGATCTAAAATCAGAAGTAGAAACAACTAAGAAAACTCAAAGGGAGACAACTTTGGAGATAGAAAGCCTTGGGAAGAAATCAGGGGACATAGATGCAAATATCAACAACAGAATACAAGAGATAGAAGAAAGAATCTCAGATGCTGAAGATATGAAAATGCAAAATGCAAAAAGCTTGTTAACCCAAAATATCCAGGAAATTCAGGACACAATGAGAAGACCAAACCTAAGGATTATAGGCATAGATGAGAGTGAAGATTTACAACTTAAAGGGCTAGCAAATATCTTCAATAAAATTATGGAAGAAAACTTCCCTAACCTAAAGAGAGAGATGCCCATGAATATACAAGAAGCCTACAGAACTTCAAACAGACTGGACCAGAACAGAAATACTTCCCGTCACAAAATAATCAAAACACCAAATGTACTAAACAAAGAAAGAATATTAAAGGCAGTAAGAGAAAAGGGCCAAGTAACATATAAAGGAAGACCTATCAGAATCACAGCAGACTTTTCACCTGAGACTATGAAGGTTAGAAGATCCTGGGCAGATCTCATGCAGACTCTAAGAGAACACAAATGCCATCCAAAACTACTATATCCAGCAAAACTCTCAATCACCATAGATGGAGAAACTAAGATATTCCATGACAAAACCAAGTTTACCCAATATCTATCCACAAACCCAGCCCTACAAAGGATAACAGGAGGAAAATACCAATACAAGGAGGGAAACTTCACCCTGGAAAAAGCAAAACCAAAAGAAGTTAACCAATCAAATTTAAAAAATAACGTCAAAAATGACAGGAAGTAACAATCACTATTCCTTAATATCTCTTAACATCAATGGACTCAATGCCCCAATAAAAAGACATACACTAATCGACTGGATGCGTAAGCAGGACCCTATATTTTGCTGCTTACAGGAAACACACCTCAGGATCAAAGACAAACACTACCTTAGAGTAAAAGGCTGGAAGACAAATTTACAAGCAAATGGTCTCAGGAAACAAGCTGGAGTAGCCATTTTAATATCAGATAAAATTGACTTTCAACACAAAGTCATCAAAAGAGACTTTGAGGGACACTTCTTGCTCGTCAAAGGAAAAATACAACAAGAAGAACTCTCAATCCTGAACATTTATGCTCCAAATGCAAGGGCACCCTCTTTCATAAAAGAAATTTTATTAAAGCTCAAAGCACACATTGCACCTAACACAATAATTGTGGGTGACTTCAACACTGCTCTTTCCTCAATGGACCGATCAGGAAAACAGAAACTGAACAGGGACACAGTGGAACTAATTGAAGCTTTGGACCAATTAGATTTAACAGATATATATAGAACATTCTCTCCTAAAGCAAAAGAATATACCTTTTTCTCAGCACCTCATGATCCCGTCTCCAAAATCAACCATATAATTGGTCACAAGACAGACTTCAACAAATATAAGAAGATCGAACTGATCCCATGCCTCCTATCAAATCACTATGGAGTAAAAGTGGTCTTCAATGGCAAAAAAAACAACAGAAAACCCACATACACATGGAAACTGAACAATATTCTACTCAATGATACCTTGGTAAAGGAAGAAATAAAGAAAGAAATTAAAGACTTTTTATAACACAATGAAAATGAAGACACAACATACCCAAATCTATGGGACACAATGAAAGCAGTGCTAAGAGGAAAACTCATAAACCTGAGTGCCTCCAAAAAGAAAATGGAAAGAGCATACACTACCAGCTTAATGACACACCTGAAAGCCCTGGAACAAAAAGAAGCTATTTCATGCAGGAGGAGTAGAAGGCAGGAAATCATCAATCTCAGGGCCAAAATCAACCAAGTAGAAACAAAGAGAGCCATACAAACAATCAACAAAACCAGGAGTTGGTTCTTTGAGAAAATCAACAAGATAGATAAACCCTTCGCCAGACTAACCAAAGGGCACAGAGACAGAAACCAGATAAACAAATTTAGAAATGAAAAGGGAAATATAACAACAGAAACTGAGGAAATTCAAAAAATCATTAGATCCTACTACAAAAGCCTATACTCAACACAACTGGAGAATCTGGAGGAAATGGACAGTTTCCTAGACAGGTATCCGACACCAAAACTAAATCAGGATCAAATAGATCAACTAAACAGTCCCATAACACCTGAAGAAATAAAAAGGGTCATAGAAAGTCTCCCAACCAAAAAAAGCACGGGACCAGATGGCTTCAGTACAGAGTTCTATCAGACCTTCATAGAATACCTAACACCAATACTCTTCAAACTATTCCACAAAATAGAAACAGAAGGAATTCTACCCAATTCGTTCTATGAAGCCACAATTACGCTCATACCAAAACCACACAAAGATCCAACAAAGAAAGTGAACTTCAGGCCAATTTCTCTTATGAATATTGATGCAAAATACTTAATAAAATTCTTGCTAACCGAATCCAAGAACACAACAAAACGATCATCTACCATGATCAAGTAGGATTCATCCCAGGGCTGCAGGGATGGTTCAATATAAGGAAATCCATCAATGCTATCCACTACATAAACAAACTCAAAGAAAAAAAACATATGATCATCTCATTAGAAGCAGAAAAAACATTTGACAAAATCCAACATCCTTTCATGCTAAAAGACTTTGAAAGAACAGGAATTCAATGCCCATACCTAAACATCGTTAACGCAATATACAGCAAACCGGTAGCCAACATCAAACTAAATGGAGAGAAATTTGAAGCAATCCCACTAAAATCAGGGACTAGACAAGGCTGTCCTCTCTCTCCATATCTTTTCAATATAGTACTTGAAATTCTAGCTAGAGCAATTAGACAAAATACGGAGGTCAAGGTGATACAAATTGGAAAGGAAGAAGTCAAATTATCACTATTTGCAGATGATATGATAGTCTACTTAAGTGACCCTAAAACTTCCACCAGAGAACTCCTACAGCTGATAAACAACTTCAGCAAAGTGGCTGGTTATAAAATCAACTCAAACATATCAGTAGCCTTCCTATACTCAAAGGATAAGCAGGCTGAGAAAGAAGTTAGGGAAATGACACCCTTCAAAATAGCCACAAACAATATAAAGTATCTTGGTGTGACTCTAACCAAACAAGTGAAAGATCTATATGACAAGAACTTCAGGTCTCTGAAGAAGGAAATTGAAGAAGACCTCAGAAAATGGAAAAATCTGCCATGCTCGTGGATTGGCAGGATTAATATAGTTAAAATGGCCATCTTGCCAAAAGCAATCTACAGATTCAATGCAATCCCCATCACAATCCCAACTCAGTTCTTCATAGAGTTAGAAAAAGCAATTCTCAAATTCTTCTGGAATAACAAGAAACCCAGGATAGCTAAAACTATTCTCAACAACAAAAGAAATTCTGGGGGAATCAGTATCCATGACTTCAAGTATTACTACAGAGCAATAGTGTTAAAAACTGCATGGTATTGGCACAGTGACAGAAAGTGGACCAATGGAATAGAATTGAAGATCCAGAAATGAATCCACACACCTATGGTCACTTGATCTTCGACAAAGGAGCCAAAAACATCCAGTGGAAAAAAGATAGCCTTTTCAACAAATGGTTCTGGATCAATTGGAGGTCAGCATGCAGAAGAATGTGTATTGATCCATTCTTATCTCCATGTACCAAACGTCACTCCAAGTGGATCAAGGACCTCAATGTAAAACCAGACACACTGAAACTAATAGAAAAGATACAGGGGAAGACCCTTGACGACATGGGCCCAGGGGAAAAGTTCCTGAACAAATCACCAATAGCTTATGCTTTAAGATCAAGAATTGACAAATGGGACCTCATAAAATTACAAAGTTTCTGTAAGGCAAAGTACACTGTTAAAAGCACAAAACGGCAACCATCAAATTGGGAAAGGATATTCACCAACTCCACATCTGATAGAGGGCTAATATCAAACATAAAAAAGAACTCAAGAAGTTAGACCCCAGGGAACCAAATAACCCTATTAAAAATGAGGTACAGATCTTAACAAAGAATTTTTACCTGAAGAAATTCGGATGGCCGAGAGGCACCTTAAGAAGTGTTCAACATCATTAGTCATTAGGGAAATGCAGATCAAAACAACCCCGAGAGTTCACCTTACACCAGTCAGAATGGCTAAAGTCAAAAACTCAGGAGACAGCAAGTGTTGGCGAAGATGTGGAGAAAGAGGAACACTCCTCCACTGCTGGTGGGGCTGTAAGATGGTACAGCCACTGTGGATATCAGTCTGGATGTTCCTCAGAAAACTGGACATGAGACTTCCAGAGGACCCTGCTATACCAGTCCTGGGCATATACCCAAAGAATTCCCTGGCATGCAATGAAGACACATGCTCCATTATGTTCATAGCAGTTTTATTTATAATAGCCAGAAGCTGGAAAGAACCCAGATGCCCCTCAAAGGAGGAATGGATACAGAAAATGTGGTATATTTACACAATGGAATACTACTCAGCAATTGGAAACAATGAATTCACAAAATTTTTAGGCAAATGGTTTGATCTGGAAACTATCATCCTAAGCGAGGTAACCCAATCACAAAAGAATACACATGGAATGCAATCTCTGATAAGTGGATATTAATTAGCCCAGAAGCTCTGAATAACCAAGGCTCAAATTGCATAACAAATGACTCCCATGAAGAAGTATGGAGAGGGTCCTGATCCTGGAAAGGATTGATCTAGCCTTGGAGGGGAGTATCATGACAGAGAAAAAGGAGAGAGGTGATTGGAGAAGGGGTGGAGAGAAGAAGGTTTATGGGACATATGGGGAGGGGGATCTTGGAAAGGGGAAATCATTTGGAATGTAAACAAAGAATATAGAAAATAAAAATATAAAAAAAAAAGATCATGTCACCCTCTCTTTCCTGATGGGGGATATATTAGAATGACTTACAGCTTGTAATCTGACTTATTCCACAACAACTGGACGGGAAGCAACGTCCAAGAAACCCGAAGTTCTCAGTCCTTGAGGCTGGTTGTCTCAGCAGGTCTTCAGTAGAAGATGGAATCATAGACAAGTAAGCTCTATGCCTAGAAAGTAATAAGATTTGCTAGCTAGGAGAGAGCAAGCAGGCAATGTGAAAACTTGCTTCCTCTGTGTTCTTATATAGGCCTCAAGATGAAAGTGTGGCCCAAATTAAAGGTGTGTGTTCCAGATTCAATCTCTGGATTAAAGGTGAGTACCTTCTACAGGTAGTGCCGACTCAGACCTTCAATCCAAGCACTATGGGAGTGAATCTCTGTTAGTAGCCTGGTCTACAAAGTGAGTACCAACAAGTTAAGAAGGGAAGTGTAGTGCTAGGGAAACGTTAGTGATCTAAAAAATAACAGATAGGAGCCAATCTGATGTAACTCATAGTAGGGTTGTTATTTTATTATTTTATATTATTTGAATTAGCTTGGACCCTCCAAGAAACCACTGTCATGCAGGATGGTTGTGGTCATTGAGGACAATGCAAGAGCCAGAGCCAAGGAATGAGGCCTGGTGTTGCCGCCCACAGCCACATGCGAACCGGATTACCTGGAAGAGAATTCTTGGGTTAACGGGAAGGGGGCGAAAGAGAAATGAGTCAAGAGGATAGTTGCCAATAGAGACTGACTTTACTATAATTAAGGCAATATTTATAGTCATTGGAAAAACCACCCTGCCCCCCAAATGGCCGCGAGTTCATTGGATCTTCTTCTGGGGGGGGGGGGTTGCCTGCTTTCAGTCATGCAATTTTCTGCTGGTCTCCAGGTGGAGCTGCACTGAGGCGGCCTTGGTAGTTAAGGTGAAAGTGGCTGTATTGTTCCCAATGGAAGAAGGGTCGGAGATAACGCCAGGGGAAGGGTGGAGACTGTAGGCCAGGAATGTCACAGCTTGAATAGGCCGGAGATAACGCCAGGGGAAGAGTGCGGGTTGCCAGCCAGGAGGGTCACAGCTAAATGCTGTGGGGGAAAGAGACAGCCTGGCAAGAAGGCTAAAGTCTCCTTTTTCAGATCCTCAGTTCTGCTACAGAGCTGCAGCCCTGATACTTCTTCACCTCAGGGGGTGCTGCGGGACTGGCACTCCAGGTGGTATGGACCCCAGTGGTTACTCGGTGGGCTCCCTCCTCTAGTTAGCTATGACTTGTCCCCCAAACCAAGTTCTTCTAGGCTCTCTGCAGGCCTGAGTTGTTTTCCAACAGTGGTTTGAAACCTCATATGTGTTTTTGTTCCTCTGAACATTCGCTGTGCTGACAGGATTGGACTCTGCCAGGTGAACAGAGGTAGAATTCTGCAGGAGCTCAGAGTCTGGAAGGTGTGCTGATAAAGGCTGACCAAAATGCCTTGTGCCTGGATTCAAGGAAGGAGATGCATTGCAGGTGTCACCTTCCCTTAACCTTTTGTTCAGGTGATGCTTTGATGCTGGGTGTCTACCACTACTGGAAAAGAAAGTTAGCAGCAAATGTGTAAATTATCTCAATTAGAACACAAATAATATAATTATATGAGTACATCAGATAGGGAGACTCCTGATTCACTGGTTAATGGTAAACCAGATGTCATAGCTTCTGTAGCCTGACATGGCACCCTCAGGTGACAGTAGATACTTTTTATCCTTGTATTTACAGCACCAGTCTTGAGAATGACAAAATTTCTTCTACCATACATTGACACTCTGTCAATACACATACATTGATACACTGTCAATCTCATTAATCAGATGCTTTCTAGGGATATCCACAAGAACAAAGCACTGAAAAAAAACACCTTTTTCACTATGCCATGAGGTCTCCAGCAGTAATAGAACATCACTGACTAAACCTCTCCAACCTCAGTTTTGGAGAGATTCTCCTCCAGATGCATGTGAACAATAAGGCAGGTTCTATCTAATTCAACAGAGATGAAGGTCTGCAAATGGTTACTTAATTTGGATAATAAGATAAAAGCTCTGTGCTAATCATTAAATGTTTGCATATTCATTTGCTTTAATAAGGCTTTACAAGATATAGATAGCTTTTGTATTATTAACATGGTATTTCCTGAATAAAAATTGAAATAAGTATATATTTTAATTCAAAGCACAGGTATGTTAGTCTTATGTGAGGGAGGACAATGTTCAATATGTACAATATGTCTCCTGGTCTAGGAGTAGCTAACTTTTTAGAAGTAGTTTAGAACCTTAAGGGGTAGAGACCATGTTTTGTACTAGAATTGGGATAGGGTTCAATGAAATAGCATTGTAACCAGAATTGTATGTTTACATGTTTCATGTCCTTAAAAGTAGACAATAAAATTTAAGTATATATCCTCATGTTATCTACTGCAAAAAAAGATTCAAGCCCATATGATCATTTTATAATTAATTTACCAATGTCTATATGTTCACTAAATATATTCTTATCCTTTTTTATCAAATTTTAAGTTTAATTTCATTAGGAACAAAAGGAACTAAGGTCAAATTAACAAGTCTAATTTACTTGTATTCCATTTGCTATTAAGTACATGATATTAATAACAACCAGGATCCCATATGTTAAGAGTTTATACATAAATAATAAAAAGACAAATTTCCATAAGACATGAATTTGTGTTTATTGCTTGTTGGGATTCTAATTCCATAATTTTCATAGTTAAATTCAAATTTCACAGAGACCTTTAGCAGTCTGTCTGACTCTTGTCAACTTATCCTTTGATTATCTGTTGGGTTTTGTGAATATCAAATTCATTGCTTTATTATTAGTTTGCTAGTATTGGAAGTATATGGCTAGAAAAACTTAAACGTCCATTTTAAAAACCATTATATATGCAAGGTAAAATCTATCAGAATAAGAATGGAAAAACATGAAGATATAAAATCTCCAACTTGGGGCCATCCTCTCCTACAGCCATGCCATACCCAAGTGGCCCAGGGAGGTAGCTAACCACCAAGAAGTGCAGAGAGGCCAGACAGCACAGGTAGCAATTCCCCTGCTGCTCAGAGGATCACGTCTGGAACCTTCTAGTGGAAGTCTTCCATTTTCTGACTCCAGTTTGGGACCATGCTCTGCCACACTGCACCATACACTAGTGGTGCAGGCAAGTAGAAAACCACCCAGGAGTGCAGAGAGGGCATACAGAACAGGTAGAACCACCACTGCATGTCAGAGCAAACAGCCAGAAACCCTGAGGACACTAGGAGAAGCCTGGGAACAGGAGACTTCTGTATTCCGCCCACACCCAGAGGTGATCAGGGCCACAGAGCTACACACCTAAATACAACAACAAGTGAGCTGATCTCACAGGAGTACCTGCATACCTGTGTACACAGAGATAACAGGACAGTTTTATCAGAAATGTTATGATACATGGCTGGCCCTTCACTACAGTTGTATACTCCATCACAAGATGTGATTGCTCAGCGAAGTGTCTGAAGTGAAGTCCTCCAACTTTGTGTTACTATTGTCATTCAATACCATGAAAATGAATATGAATATGAATTTTATTCTTAATTTCTATTAAACAACATGCTAGCATTTCCATTGACATTACATGAAATCTGTAAATTTGGAGAAAGTGAACATTTTGACAATATTAACTTTTCTAATGTCACAACAAATTGTATCTTTTTATTACCTTTAATACAAGTTTTTTCATTCATTAGTTGTGACTCACACTATATATGCTTTTGCCTCTATTCTTGTTTCTTTCTGTAGCTATGATAAAAACTCTCTAGCAAAAGTGACTTGGGCAGAGAAGGGCTTATTATCCTTATGTGCCCAGTCAGCAATCCATCATATGGAAAGGCAGGGTAGGATCTGGAGGCAGAAATCCTGGAGATCTGTTTTTTTCACATCTAGTTTTTTCTTGTATTTAAATAGTTTCATCCAAAGTATGTTGATTGTTTTTTTTCCCTCGCAGAATCCTCTCTGATCCTTCCTACCTCCTTAATCTCACAAAGTTAACTCATTCTCCCTTTCCAACTTTTTCAAAATAAAAAGGAACAAAAAATACAAATCAAAACAAAAAAGCACAATAAAAAAAATACCAAAACAAACTGAAACAAAAATTCTCTGTTCAAAAGTTTGGATGTTGCATGAAATATTTTAAAAAGAGCAATCCATACTACCTTCTGCAAAGCACCAGCAGGCAGGCTGGCCTGTTCTCAGCCAGGCAGACAGTAAGATATGTTCTCAGCCTGATAGACTCTCTGACTCAGAGCTCTGAAACCTTTCCAATCGGCTCGCTATGTTCCCATGGTGGGCTGTTGTCACCCCTGTCCCCATCCCCCCACACACGTTAAAATTCCTGTGGCTGGCTGGGTTATCCAGCCACCATATCTTTCTCTGGAACTCAATTGAGACTTTTGGGGAAGGAAAACACCACACAATCTTAGGTTAGAATTTACAGGCAACACAATCTCTGGGCATAGAAACTAGCATCCTAATTTTGTATGCTATTTCAGTTATAAATCCTATCGTGGTATATCCCAGAGGATCCACCACCTAAATTTGGAGCCTCTCGTTACCAACATTGTGTCTCCATGCTTTCTTCTGTCAAAAAGGAAGTATCTTACTCCTGTTCCTCTTCATCGTCTCCTACATATCCAGTGATAGGTTCTTTAAAATCTTTATTCATTAGGGGAACATTCTGCCACATATGGAAGTTACAACAATAGCCCTTAACTATATAACAAAGCAAACTGTGTAATTTCCTGGTGGCATTTTCTCAGTTGAGGTTTACCTCTTCAAAATTTATTTTAGATTATGTCATGGCCAGCATAAAAGTAGCAATCACATTGGATTACTCTAATCTGTGTCAATTTGATGACTAGGAATAACCAGAGAAACACCCTTTGTTAAATATAATCTTTATGTATGTGACATAAACAAATTCCCTTAAAATGGTCAGTTTGAATCTTGGGAACACATCACCTGAGAAGAAATTATATTTCCAAAAGGAAGACCCAAGTAAACATTACAATCAGATCAAATTAAAATCAAAATCTACAAGTAAAAGAAGCTACCTGAAGACATCCCAGGAAACACTATTAGTGAAAGAGATATTCAGCAGTATTTTGGAGCTAGCACTCTTACATAGTATGGCAAATACTCCTCGGGGTGGAGCTTACTACAGGGAATTTAGCCTTTCAATTCCAGTCACCACCAATCCTTCACAGACATGGCCACAGTTCAGTTTACCTTGGTCCCCCCTACAATTAAGGTCTTTTCCTCAGGTGTCTTAAGGATTCTATTGCTGTAATAGAAATCCTAAGACACCAGAAGAAAGCAACTTAACCCCCAGCATTTGGGGATGAAAGTGTTTATTTCATTTTCTGCTTTTTCATTACAGTGCATCATAAAAAAAGTTAGGGCAAAAAACAGAAGTCTTGAACCCAGAAGTATCCACTGAAGCAGAAACCATAGATAAATGCTGCTTACTCTCTTGCTCCTTATATTTTGCTTAGCCTGATTTCCTGTAGATCTTGAAGATCACCAGCCCAGGAATAGAACCATAGATTCAGTAATGAGCTAGGCACTTCAGTGAGCTGAGCCAATCAAGAAAATGTATGAAAGACTTGCTGTCTGGCAAATGTAGTGAGGAAATTCTCTCAATTGAGGTCCACACTTCCAAAATTATTCTTGCTTGTTTCAAGTTGTAATTTCTGGAAGTTTCCTGGTAGAATTGTTGGGATGTCTTATTTATGATATGCTGTTTTCTAACAGAAAGATTGTAAGAACCAGAGATAAGAAAAGATGAATGAAAGTGTGTGCCTTCTGCACAAGACAGACGGTTGTGCTCTCAAGCTAATGGCAGCTGTAATTGTCTGCTCATGACCTTACTTCGGCTTCTCGTTTGAAAGAATATGCCATGTGGTCCCTATTAATGTAGAATACCACGAACACATCCTTAAACATCACATCAGCACAGGATGGTCCTCAAAGAACATGCACCATGCAGTGCAATATCCTGGTTCCTGTGTACTGTCAAATTATGGTGATTAAAAAACATGTCATTCTGACACTAGGCAGACAAAGACTATGTATCCAACTGGAGGATTCCCGAGTTGCATGAGGTCATTCAGTAGGTTTGAGAATGCACTCTATTCCATTATGTTCTCAGGAGCAAAATCAGTCATAAATTCCAACTTATTCTGGGGATTAGAACCAAGAACAAGGCAATTTTATAAACTGCTAAGGGTTTCCAAAGAGTACTAAGGTACACACTTCCTTGGAGAACCATTTATGGATATGAGAATGGGCATAGTGACATTCTAGAGGTGCAGCCACTTAAAACAGAAGACCTGAAAAAATATAAGATGAGCAGGGCATTGAAGACCCAAGAATGACACCATGAGATTTAAAACGTTGAACATCCATAGTGCAAGGATTCCTTAGTGGTAAACAACAGGCAATCTTGCAGCTCATTTCTCTCTGGGAATCAGGTGCATGGTCAGAATCTCCATTTTTCTTTTTCCTGCTTCTTGATAACCGTAGTTGGGGGGAGGGTGTTTATGGCATAACCCAGCCCCTGTAGCTAGAGAAAGAGGAGTGAACTAGCAA
The DNA here is from genome assembly GCF_947179515.1 of Apodemus sylvaticus. Lineage (NCBI taxonomy): Eukaryota > Metazoa > Chordata > Mammalia > Rodentia > Muridae > Apodemus > Apodemus sylvaticus. The sequence goes on from NC_067490.1 coordinate 61,154,029, forward strand.
AGTGGAAAGGCAAAGTGAATGCACAGACCAGGGTGAGGACCTGAGGACAGAAAGAGAGCACACATGGAATCCAGTAGACACTGAACACTTTTGCACAAGCTTGAAATGCATTATCTGTGCGTCTCAGCTCTCCCATCATCCTGTAGAGATTTGGGTATCTAAGCAGCCAAGTAATTTTTCTGCCTACCTAAACATTCTTATGATGACCAAAGAGATGGCCACTCCAGGCTTGTTAACAAATGCACGGGGTACAACTTGGCTTCAAAGCCCCAAAATATGTAGCTACGGAAACCAGAAAAAAAATGGCACAGTTCTCAACATCCATATAGAGTATTCATAATCAGATGCCCTATAATGGATTCTAGGCTCATGACTGTGGATTGAATAGTCATGTATGGCAAAACTTCATCAAAAGCATGAATTCATCCAAGTGAAAGACAAAACAACCCTGAACAGGAAAATATATCCAATTTCTGATTCTGACAGTAGTTTGGCTGCATCACAGATATGTCTGACACCTGATCTGCTGATACAGGAAGCTCAGGGGGTCATCGTCAGGGATAGGGTTGTAAGAGGAGGTCTGAGAATTTATGGTCTTATAAGAATATTTTTTTCTGAGTTACTATAGTCTGAAAGCCACTGTACCTAGAAAAACAAACTGCGTGTAAATTGTTCAACTGATATAAACTGGGAGATATCATTTTCTCCCAGATGCTTTACAGTCTCATATTGCCCCAGTTTACACCACCATGGCCAGTCAGAGGGAAATATAAAAATTCACAGTAGAATATCTTTAGAAGAGCCAGCTCTTGTCATTGGGAATGGACAAATTAATGTACTAGAATCCTCAAATTTCAGGAATTGTGCTAAGCAGGATAGTTCATTTGCTTCACAGTGGCACCATTTCCTGTTACCCACTACTGGAAAGACAGGCTCACAGATGCCTACTCCAGGAATTTTCACTTCACTGTTCCATGTCTCCCTGTGCCTTTCCCAGGACCACATTACTTGCTGGTTTACATTGAAATGGAAAGCCAGCTTCCTTTGGCCTCTCACTTCTCTAAGCTCCCCATTGTGACTCTCAAGTAGACTCCTCCTCCATCTTGCAGACATAAATATGGGTGAACTCTCTAGGGATTAATTGAAAGCCCTGAGAGCACTGAGTGTTTTGACATCACTGGTGACATCACAGAGGATACCTAGAATTCTCCAGGATACACTAGAATGTTCAGACAAGGGGTTGTTTATGTCATGGGGAACAGAATTTGCCTTCCTGTTAATGCTCTCCCTCTACTGAACAGAAGCTGAGGGGCCCATCCATGGAGACTCTCCTGGGACACATTACTCCATTACTCTATGGAGTTCACAGCTCCTATTATCCAGGAGATAAGTGTTTTCTGGAGAAAGATAGTGACCACCAAGCCTGAGCATGAAGAGTGATCTCTAGCCTGGTCTCTAGAGTCCTTCCTTGCACAGGAAGGATAGAGCTGTGAAGCCCTATGTGGCCATATATTATAAATTTCATATTCTCATGGAAAAGACATTTTTACCCTTGATGGTTAAAATCCTAATTAAAAACTCAAAAATAATCATTTTATTATCAATAATTGTGTTTCAGTAGACCCAGTCATAAGATAAATTTTATTGAGCAAACTTGATCATAAAAGGGACCATATCCAGACTAGTATGGTACACTTACATAAGATGACTATATGATGTGATGGTGTTCTGTTTTCAGTGGGTGTGTATGTCTTCTCTACACCTGCCCAAATGTTTTGGAATTGTGAATTAAAGATACAGACATGTTGTCTTATTTTTAATATGCCGCAAAGAGTATATTGTGTGGACATTTTTAAACTTTTTGCGTCTAAAATTGAAGGTTTGCATTGACTAAATTTCTCATTAAATTGAAGAAATATATACATAAAGGTGCTAAAATGAAGACTTTTTGGGAAAATAATGCAGGTAATATGGAAAACAGAAAACATTTCTAAATTAAATAAAGGAGTAAGTAGATATATTTTTGATAAAATTGACGATTTACATGGAAAATATTTCTAAAACTATTGAACAAATATAGAGAAAAAGTCTTAAAATAGAAGAATGTGTTGTCAAATAATAATGGTAAATTAAAAACATAGAAAATATATCTTTACTAATTGACAGGGCATATAGAAGTATTTTCTAAATAATTGAAGATATATTTTTTTGGCTTTTTCGAGACAGGGTATCTCTGTGTAACCCTGGCTATCCTGGAACTCACTCTGTAGACCAGGCTGGCCTCATAATCAGAACTCTGCCAACCTCTGCCTCCCAAGTACTAGGATTAAAGGTGTGCGCCACCACTGCCCAGCAATAATTGAATTTTGATGGAAAATATTCTTGATATAATTGAAGTAATGAATAGAAAAAAACATTAAAGTTGAAGATTTTCACAGAACTTTGATACAGAGAAAATTGTAGAAAAATGAAACATTTCTAAAATTATTGAAGTGGTAAGAAATATTTCCTCATAAAATTGAAGTTTTGCATAGATACTATTTTTGATAAAATTTAAGAACTATATAGAAAAAGGTATTAAATTTGAAGAATTTGTTGGAAAATAATAATTATACAATAGTAAACATAGACAATAAATAAATCTTTACTAATTGACCAAGCACATTGAAAATAAATTCGTAGATTTTGTTTCAATATATTTCTGATAAATTGGAAGAAATATAAACAAAAAAGTATTAAAATGGAAGATTTTCGTGGAAAATAATACAGATAAAATGGTAGACATTTTAAATATTTCTGAATTAATTGAGTGGTAAGTAGAACCATTTTCTGGTAAAATTGAAGAGTTACAAAGAAAACATTTCTGGTTAAATCAAAGAAATATATAGAAAATGTGTTAACATTAAATAATTTGTTGGAAAATAATAATAGTATAATAGTAAACATGTATTAAATGTGTTAAAATTGAATTTATTGGTGAGTGGTTAGGGTTGAGCTGTGCAGTTTCTTTATGTAGAAAAACCCTTGCTTGAGAGCTGTGAAATACACTCAGATTCAAATTCCCTCTGTGTGTGTTTCTGTGTGTCACCATGGAATACTTACTTACCTCAGCCCTGGGCGGGTGCCATGTTACTGTCCCTGTTCTTCAACCAGGTGACCACTGGCACTGCCCCTGAGGTCACCCTGTCCCTGCCCTGCTTCCTTCTTTCTCAGCCCTGGGCTGGCGCCATGTTGTCATCCCTGTCCATCAGCAGGCAACTGCTGGACACGTTCCAGACATCACCACGGCCCCGCCCCACCTCCAGTCTACTGGAAAGATATCATTTCCTGCCTTTCATTTTCATGAATGACAGTGGACCTGGGAGTTTGAAGATGCATGTGGGACCATGGTATGGCAGAGGCAGGAGGGAGGTGAGTGCCTGTATTGAGCGGCTGCTGGGATTGCTGAGCTTCCCAGTTGTAGAGTGGCTGGGTGCAAAATGGCAGAACAGGACTGCATTCCTAAGTGAATTCAGATGAAGATTGTGCTCCATGCTGTGGGTGTCTGTGAGCTCTGGAGTGACTCCGCACTCTCCTCCTGTCTTCTCCACAGGCGTGGTCCATGAGTTTGGAGAGACCGGGCAAGGCAAGGGCTTCCCGCTCTGGAAAGTTGGAAGCAGGGCAGAGTGCAAACTGTCTCTGTGCTCCGGGTGGGGACAGTGGCCTCCTGGTACGACCCTCCTGTGGGAACAGAAGCCGATCCTGGCCGCCATGGATCGCTGGGCTGTGTACCCGGCCCTCACTTCTGTGTGTGAGCTGGTGAGACAGGTTTGGAATTCACAGGCCAATAAACTGAATCAGGTTCCTTAATGAGACAGGCCGGGTTGTGAAACAACAAAGACCTAGAAGAGTTTACAGAGGTCTGGGCTGGCGCTTTCCCAACGAACTTAAATGATCAAGTTGGAGCTGGCTGATGTCAAGGGCTGTGGGATGGGTGGGGCTATGTCCCAGGATAACCAGGCCACCATTGTCTGGCAAGCCCCACTGGTTTGCTGACTTTGGTAGAGAGTGAACATAGGAGGTCCAGAAGTTTACCCCCAGGCCAGCTTGCAGAAACAGGGCCTTCTCCCTCCCTTCTACCACCCTTCTCCCAGCATGAGGCTGGACCTTGAGCCCTGCCTGCCTTCCTGTGGGTTCATTAATAGCAGCATTCAAAGGAGGGTTCATACAACTCCCTTTCCCCAAATGATAAGTGTGAAACAACCCTGGGAGAAAACCAGGAAAGAGATGACACCGTGGAGCACTATTGTTTGTAGCACGTCAAACTCTCTAGCAAGGTGGAGAAAATCCACAGTTGTGTTAGCACAGGCTCTCTAGATAAACACACCTCATCTAATAGAAAGAATGGATTTCTCTATGTATGTATAAGGGGGAATGAATAGAATGTCACACAGACAGTTGCCCTCCTCATCCAATAATGGCTGTCTGCCAAGAGAAACTTGAAAATCAAGGACTTATCATCCGGTGAAAGGGAGTTTCCCTTAGCCCAGTATGAAACCACAGAACAAAATTCTTGGTTTCTAAAATCCCTCTTTAAAGTTAATAGCCTGGGCACCCTTCCCCCTTGGGTCAGAATGATAGCTTCACTGCACCTTAGGATTGGGCTATGCAAGCAATTCACCTTGATTACAGGAAGAAGCAGGCAATTGCTGAAAGGAAAGCTCAGGCTAGGTCTGAAGTCAGCTCCTGGTAAGTGCAGGATCATTGCTCACAGAGGGGAGGAATAGGCCGCTGACTTGCCTGAGATGGACTGGTGTGTCCAGGTGAAAGTACTCTAGGAACAAGGGTTCAAATTTTAATGGGGTACAAACCACTCCTGATGTCTGGCCCTGGATTTAACCTTGAGGGGGGATAAGATTCACTGGCCAATCAAGGCCTCCAGGAGGATCTGCCAGTCAAACAAAGAGGCACGATCTTTTGGGTGACTTTCTGCAAATTCATTGTTGCTGTGCAGCTTGAATGATCCTCCATGTTCTTCTCTGAGCTCTGTTGTTGGAAATATTTTCTAGACCTTTATGATGATTGATCTTTTTCACCCTCGCCCCCACCCTCTCCTTGACATTCTCTTTCTCCTTCTTTTTCTTCTTCAGTCATTTATGTTTTTGCCTTCTTATATGTTGCAGAACTCTTGACTGTTTATTGCCAGGAAAGTTTTAGAATCCAGAATTTTTTTTTTGACCAATGTATCCATTTTCTTTTCTTTTTTTTTTTTTTCATTTTAAACCTTGTGATTTTCTCTTGCATTCTTGTTCTGTGGGTGAGACTTGCCTTAATAGTGGTCAGTATACAGGAAATTTCAGTGACCTGAATTTTGCAATTTAGGAAATTCTTAAGTCATTAGCTGCCTCCATCACCTGCTCCTGTTTCTAGTTTTTACACTATATGCATGGACAGCCTACTATATTTGTTCCCTGTCTCTGTTCCCTGCACATGCACCCTATCTATTCTTTTTACCTTACTTCATTGCTCTTTCCCAGCTACCCAACTGTCTGCTTATCTGCAGGTCCCCCTGTGAGCCTCTATCCCGTGCTCAGGATCTCACTCCTATCCCTTCCCCTGAACAACCTCTTTTGCACCAGATCTCTTGCATGTTTTAGTTTCTCAGGAGATGCTGTGAAAGCATAGCATGGCTTTCCTTGTGACATATTTTGCTCTCTGTTATTCATTATATTCCTCTGTTGATGTCTTGCCATCTGGATTTGTGGTGATAACAGGACTAGGTATTAGTTACTGGGTTTGTCTTGTTTGGGTGTGAGGTTTATTCCTGGGTTATAGTTTTCTGTCTGGATGTTCAGAGAATGTTGACTGAGTGTTGCCTCTTTTACTGACCTGTTTCATGTGCATGCTCAAGATGGAATGCTGGCTTATGTTGAAAGCTAGGAGAGGAGGTAGGCAGGATAGGAATATCTTAGCAATCCACATGGAGACATAGTCAGGAGAGAGGTGAAGCTGCCGAAATTTCAATATTTCAGAGCTCTGAATGAGCCTCTGTTGAGGTTGTGTCCTCATCAGAAAGGCTGGTTGCTGTCTTTGTGAGATAGTGTGGATGATTGAAATGGGAAAGCTCTTGCACTGAGGGTGACAGATTTCATAAGCAAGTGGGCCTGGGATGGATGAGAGAGCTACCTGACCATGAGACAGTGACCAAGCTGGCAATTAAGCCAGGAGACAATGTTTCCTATGTTTTAACGTTCAGTTTATAGCTTCAGTTTCTACTCTAAGCTCCAAAAGTGATGAATTGTGATCTGACACAACCATTCACAACAACTGATTATTCCCAGACATGTTTTAGCTCAGATGATTCCTTTACAGCAGCAGAGTAACAAGTTAGAACAACAAAAACAACCACAAAAGCATTATCAACAAGTGATTTTGCTGCTATACAGAATCTTTGTTATCTTTTGAAAGAATATGGAAATTACTAGAAATTGAGATGGCAAAAGTCATAGACAGATGTTCATGGAGCTTAATTGGTTGTTCTCATGGGATTGGCAGATTGGAGTGTTGACAGTATGCAGGCAGAGGAAACTGAGACCATTGCATTTCAGAGGAAAACAGACACTGGGTAAATTACAGCTAGAGGTCATTTGTGTGATATTTTGGCCAAAAATCTTTAATCTTTTCTCCTTGTATTAAACCTGAAATATAGAGTGGGATATTTTTTAAAAATAATGGGCTGATTTCTAAATGGGCTGATTTCTAAATTTTCTCTCTCTCTCTCTCTCTCTCTCTCTATATATATATATATATATATATATATATATATATATATATATATATATTCATTTTCCCCATTTACTTCTCATTTATTTATTTAAACTCTACTTTCTCCCCTCTTGCCATTCCACCTTATACAGTCTTTCATCCCTAACTCGTTTTGTCTCTCCAAGGACCATGGGAACCACTGAAGTATCCACGAATCATGGTATTTCAAATCTCTGCCTGGTTAGGCATATCTCTCTTATTGAGTTGAGGCCAGGCAGTCAAGTTATGCAACAGTTTGGACAGCCAGTTCAGAGCATAAGGGACATCTCCTGCTCCATTTGTTGGGGGAACCACATGAAGACTGAGTAGCTCATGTACTACTTATATGGTGGGAACTCAGATCATTCGGTGTATGCTCTTAAGTTGGTGACTCAGTCTCTGAGAATCTCCTAATGTCCAGGTTAGTTGACACTAAAGGTCTTCTTAAGAACTTCTTGTTCCTTCAGAGGCATTCAATTCTTTTCCCAACACTTCCAAAAGACTCCCGGGACTCTGTCCAAAGTTAGGCTGTGGGTGTTTGTGTCTGTTTCAGTAAGGTTCTGGATGGACACTCTCAGAGGACAATTATGCTAAGCTACCTTCTTTAAATATAAGAAAATATATCCTCAGTAATGTCATGGATTGCTGCTTTCCCATGGGTTGGGTCTCGAGCTGGGCAGGGTATAGTCTGGCCATTCCCTCATTCTCTGTTCCATCTTTTTACCAGCATTTTTTTGTATACAGGACAAATTTTGGGTCAAAATGTTATGGTTCAGTTTGTGTCCTCAATTCCCCACTGGGGGTCCTGCCTGTCTGCTGGATGTGGCCTCTTCAGGGTCCATATCCATTGCCATGCATTTTTAGCTAAGATTACACCCAAAGGTTCCTTTGTGCCCTTTATTTTGTCATCTATGGCAAATCCTAAAGATACCCCACCCTTCCAACCTCACCTGCAGCAGATTTCAATTCATTGTCTAGGCCCTCTGGTCCTCTCTTGTCTCTTGCTACAACTGTTCCTGTTCTCTCCCTCTTCCCATTTCTTCAAGGCTCTCTTATCCAGTTCTCTCTCTTCCATCTGACTCCTATGACTATTTTCTCCCCCCTTCTGAGTAAGATTTAACCATACTCCTTTGGGACTTCCTTTTTCACTTCTTTTGGTCTATGGAGAGTAGTGTGGATATCCTATACTTTATGGTTAATATTTACATGTAAATGAGAACAGACCTGCTTGTCCTTTTGTGTCTGGGTTATCTCCGTCTGTGTGATAGTTTCTAGTTCTATACATTTGCCTAGAAGATTCATGACGTCCTTGTTTTTAATAGCTGGAAAGTATTAAAATTTGAAAACGAAACACATTTTCTGTATCCATATTTCAGTTGAGGGGTATCTGGGCATTTTCAAGTTTCTATCTCTTGTAAATAAAACAGATATGAACTTGCTGGAACAAATGTTTTGATGGGTATAAGCCTGAGGAGGTACCCTAACTGAAATTCTTCCTCCTGCTATGTCATGATTTATTTGAAGGTGTGAGAAAATTATTTCCCAGGAACAGGAAGGAACATTAAATAAAACCTACTGCAATTGTGGACCAAGTGAGACAGTGTCCATCAACATAGAAGCCACCCTTGATAGGATCATACATTTTATGCTGATTCTGGAAACTGACAGATGAAAAATTCAAGGTCATGGATTCTTCCTATATGGTTTCAATTTTGCAGCATTCTAGCCATCTTTTGGCAGAGTCAGAGCCTCAGTTAAGGCTCTGAGAGTTCATTGCCTAGAAGTTGTGAGGATGATGTTTAAGTTTCATTTTGGGCCCAGAGTGTGTAGAGATACCTAAGACATTGATAAATCCTCTAAGAAAAGTGGCATACAGGGAGAGGAAATACCCAGAGTGGGAGATGTATGAGAAGTTACAGGAAGAGGAGCATCTAAACCTTTAGAAACTGAAGTCCAATGTGTTTAAGACAAAGCTACAGGATTTGGTGTTTGTCCTGCTGTGTTTCTCTCCTTGGTCCAGGTTTCTCTCCATATGTGCACATTCCGATTTATTGGAATGTGAAGGAGTATTCTGTGCCATTGTTTGTTGGAAAGGTACAACATGCTTTCTGATTTTGCAATATGTGGCTTTCAAGATATTGACTTGACTGTCAGAGGAGAATTTAGAATTTTTAACAGTGTGGGAGCTCCTAAAGACTATGATGATCAAAGTAGACTGAATGGGTTTTCACCACAGGATGAACATGAGCCTATCATGACCAGGGCCACAATGCAGTTGATTGAAAATAAAACATCTAGATAGGATGATGTCTTTGAATACTTGTCTTTTCTGTCTGGCTTCCATTGTAATTTTTTGGAAGGTCTTGTATGAGGGGCCTTTCCAGATACCTATTATCAGAGAGGACAGTGATTATAGAATGGAAATATTTATTTCTTCATTACAGTTTTTGTGTCTCCAATAGTTTATATATTTTTCATATCCCTAATCACTGTTTCCACTCAAGGTCCCTTGCCCTCACAAACCCCTTCCTCCCAATCACCTCGGTATTTGCTTTTAGAGCGTGTGAGCCCCATGGGTATCCTGACAACATTCAATTTCCTTCAAAAAATGACATGGTGATTAGATTATAACTTCTGTGTCAGGAAATAAGTGGGGGAAGCATCAGAATTAAATGAATATATTGTCAAGAAAGCACACATTTACTTTATACTTATATCAGGATCATACTTTTTGTTGTAAACATTTGTGGGATATTTTAGGATGCAGTGACTGATGATGATGTGCATGTGAACTTCACTGCAGAAGAATGGAATTTACTTGATTCTTCCCAGAAAAATCTTTACAAAGATGTGATGCTGGAGACCTACTGGAACCTTACTGTTATAGGTAAGACTTTGAAATTTATTTTGCTTTTCAAAATAAGGGACAAATGTTTCTTGGTTATTGATGATGTCCTTTATTTTAATTGAGAACCAGGAAGACTGAGCTGAGTAAATCGGGTTCAATGCGCTGAATAGTAACAAAATTTTGACTTTTAACTAAATTCTAATAGTATATAATTCCTTTTCTGGTATTGTGTTTTAGGTTCCTATTGGAAAGACCATCATGTTGAAGAAATATGTCAACATTTTAGAAGTCATGAAGGGTTATTTTCTTGTGCAAACTTATACAGATATGCCTTTGTCTAAATTTTAATATGTTCTGGATGCTCTAAAGAAAAGGAAGAGTATTAAATTTCAGTCCTTGAAGTGTAGCTATGATTAAAATATTCGTGCAAAACCGTGTACCTCATTGTAGGTTATCTGATTCATGTATGCAAGGCAATCCCTTAATAAAGAAGAAAAGGAAACAATGCCTTTAGAGACAATTTAATTTGATTTAAAGCTCCATTAGAGCTATGTGGCAAATCTTCTGTTCTATATAGTCTCATAATATTTAGGTGTTACAAGTTTTATTATGATAAATATATGACCAAAACCCCAGAATAAGCTAATACTCCATGTTAACGATGGTGATATTCATATTCTTTTAGTGACATTGATAAGTTTATTGAAAGGTCTGTTTATGAAAGTCTAGATTGTTGTCATGGAGAAACCTTAATCCATGTATCGGATGTCTATGAGAAACAAAATGTCAAAAAGTGTGAAGGAAATATGTGAGAAAACCTTTCATTTGTTATTCTTCTTTTAATACATATATGATGCGTCATAATGAATTATAGCCTCATGAGCAAAGGGATACTGACATAAGCAATGTAATTTTTCTATCCCAAAATAATGTGAGAATATGTAGTATTCTACTTTTGACAAGTTTTCTGAATGTCATAGAAAAGTTTTAATTAATTGGTTTTCAAATTTTATGGCAAATTTTCCCAAACTCACACAGTAGAAAATTGTTTTGGGTACTAGAATTTGGAAAATCTCTTTCTCCTGGTTCACTTCGAATGTGGTACTATTTACAGTACAGAAAATATTATGAATTGAAGCAGTGATTTAAACCTCTGAGTTGTTCCTTTTTTCCTTCAAATAGGAAGTACGATAGAAAGTATATTTCTTCATATAGCAATCCCATATAAAAAACAGATGTTATAATTATGAGCCATGCAATAACTATCACACATACGTTCAGAAATCCATAATGCAGGACAATAGCATGAACATATGATGTGATAAAACCTTAAGACCTGATGCTTCTATACCATTAAGCCAAATTGTAAATTTATTTCATACTGATGAAACAATTGATTTGGGTAATGAATGTAGTAAAGATTTCACATGTGCCAATTATTGCTGCAGGCATGTAAGAAGTCATATTGGAGAGAAACCCTATGAATATAATCAATGTGGTAAAGCCTTTGCAAGACCCTGTGATCTACAATATCATAAAAGAACACATACTGGAGAGAAACCTTATGAATGTAATCAATGTGGTAAAACCCTTTCATGTCACAGCAGTCTCCAAAGACATAAAATAACTCATAGTGTAGAAAAACCTTATGAATGTAATCAATGTGGTAAAGCATTTGAAAGATCCAGTTATGTCCAGTGTCATAACAGAACACATACCGGAGAGAAACCTTATGAATGTAATCAATGTGGGAAAGCATTTGCAGTTCAGTGTATTCTCAAAAGACGTAAAAGAACACATACTGGAGAGAAACCTTACAAATGTAATCAAAGTGATAAAGCCTTTACAGCGTCCCGTAATCTTAAATATCATAAAAGAACACATGCCAGACATTAATCTTATGAATATAAACAAAGTGATAAAGTATATTCACAAGGGAAAAGTCTCCAAATTCTATGTGCTGGAGAGAAACCTAAGTTTCAAATGCAAGCCACCATCAGGATGTTGGATGAAGCTAAATCCTGTGATCAAGGATATTCAATGGTATTAAAGGAATGGTTCCATTAGGGCAAGATTCCATCCACCTAAACATATGGATTTGCAGTTGTATGAATATAAACTGTATCATGTTATGAATTCTTATTACCTGGTTATTGTTTTCATGTGGAGATATGAAGATACAAATATGTGTCAAACTGAGAAGGGCTCATTCTTGATTGCTATTCTGGGTTTTCAATTTAAGATCTGAAATTAAAAGTTAGATCCAGGCAGGTTGTGACATGATTTTTATCCCAGCGTTTAGGATAAAGAGCCATGTAGATCTCTGAGTTCAAGGTTAAGCTACTCAGAAAGTTCCAGGGCCACCCAGCTTAAGCAGTGAAGTGTTTTAAATATAGAAAGTGGATGATAATGTAATGGAAGGGGCCATGTTTTAGCCTCATCAAGCGACAGAACTCAGCAGCTTTGTCTATGTGGCTCTGGATTTAAAGGCAAGAATAGAATGGACTAAGGAGTCAATGAATATTTAGTAGCTGTAGTTCAAGAATTAGAGGAGATGGAGAAGAAATCAGCATCACAGAGGAAAAATATTCTGGGAAGTGTTTTCTGAGTTAAAAAGAATGTGTGTTCCAGAGAACAAGGTAGTACCTAGTGGTGCAGTTGGACTTGGTCATGTGAAACAGTCACCAGGCACCAGGTTGTACTGGTTTTGAATGCATGAAGTTGTCATGCAGAGCACCTGAGACTGGTCACCATTGAATAAGCATTAGGGAGGTTATAAGTCAAGCATTGTTGCAGCAGAATAACTTAGCATCCTGAAGATGCAAGTACCATCGGATGAGCAGCACGAACAGAAGGAGCAGGAGAGTGAAGCCAAACAGAGCTTAGAGTGATACAGAGGACAGAGCTGGAGAAGTGACCCAATCTCATTGGAGGAGCAGAGAAGTTCATGTGTGTATTCCGTGCATTGAAAGACAAAGCTGTGATATTGAAGTTATCTTGGAGACACCAAAATTTTGAGATATTAGAACTGTGATCACACACTGCTCAGGAAAACTGCTTTCAGGGAATAAAACGTCTCAAAGAGAAAGAATTCTACTGCATTGAAGAAAGCAGAAAAGAGTTGGAAATATGAAGAACACTATGACAACAGATATGGAGATGTAGAGTTTGGAGATTCCTCAGCTGACTTTGATCTTATTTAGGTCCACTAGTTCCTCATGCTGCCTTTAGGAATGGTGAAGTATATCCCATGAATTGGGAGGTATATGATGTGCTTTTATGTTTTTGAATATGATTACATGATAGGATTAATTTCAGAAGAGACTTTGACCTTAGGACTCTTAACATTTTTGAGACTGCTATAGACAATGGGGATTTTGAAGTAGAAGCTCATTTATTCTAATGTTTATGCTGATCCCTATACACTCATGTGTTTGAACAATCATATGGGGCCCGGGCAGTGGAATGTAGTAACTTAAATAAGCAATGCTAAATGTGTGGCTTTATGAGGTGGTGTGACCTTGTTGGAGGAAGTGCATCACTGTGTGGATGGGCTTTGAAATTACTACCAGTGATGAAGAGACCCTCCTATTAGGTATCTGGAAGACAGTCTCTTCCTAGCTGCCTTTGGATAAAGATGCAGAACTCTGAGCTTGTTCTCCAGCATCATATCTGCCTTCATACCTGCCATTCTTCCCGCTATGACAAAAATCGACTAAACCTCTGAAACTATAAGCCAGCCCCAATAAATGGCTGCCTTTTTAGGAGTTGCCTTGATCATGATGTCTTTTCATAACAGTAGAAATCCTAAGACAGAAACACTGTGAACGTATGCAAAACTGTCAAGACTTTAGACCATCCCTTATTCTTCATGTTCATGAAAGAATATGTGCTAGAGAAAATCCTCAAGAAAGTGTTTAGTGTAATGAAGCCTTTGCAATCGTCTATAGTTTTCATCATTATGAAACTATTCATACTGGAGTGAGTGAAATCCTGTGAATATTAGCAATATGATAAAGATTTTACCTTATGGGATCCACTGAGTTCCAATACAAATCAAACACCAGGACAATTGAAATGACAATATTTTTTTTATTCAACTTTCCACTCATTAATACCCAGAAGCTTAGCCATTGATGTGTGTGTGTGTGTGTGTGTGTGTGTGTGTATGTGTGTGTTTGTATTTTTAGTTACTCATTTATCCAACAATTTTCTTGAAAGTATTTATCAGCTCATGAATTGACTTTGGGTAATTTTGGCTCATTATGCATATGACCATGTCGTCTTCAAATAAATGTAATTTTACTTAGTCCTCTCTAATTCATATTATGTTCATCCCCTTCAGTTATATTGCTCTAGTTAAATGTTTAGATAGTATTTTTCATAGCTAGAGTATGATCTACCTTGACTTTTATGCATATTAATGGAATTGATTGGAATATCTCTTCAGTTAATTTAATGTTGGCTATAGGATTGCTGTAATGTGATGTCAGTTTGTTTAGATATATCCCTTGTGTCCTTATTTAATCCAAGAATTTTTCCATAAAGTGGTGTTGGATATTTACAGAGAATTTTCATCACCTAATGAGATGGTCACTTCTTATTTACACTTTTCACTTTAAGTACATTATGTTGAACCATCCCTTCATTGCTTAAATGAAACCTACATTATTGATCATGGACCTTTTGATGAATTTTCTATTTAGTTTTATCTGTTTTGTTTGATTACATATTTTTGCATTGTGCTTTTAAGGAAAATTAATCTGTAATTCTGTGGGTGTGGCTTAGGCATGGGTGTGATCTAGATGTAGGAGGGGCATCAGCACAGTTTGCATGGGGGTGGCTGGGTCCGGAGATTCTCAAGGTCTCTTGTTCCACACCTTGACTCTCTGATTCACTGTCAGTCGCAGGAATCACATTCTTTCTAGGGATCTTCATAAGAAAAAAGCACTGGAAGAAACAATAGAAGAGCAGCGTTAACAAACCCTCTGCATTCTTAGGCTTGCAGAAACACACTCTCCACCAGGTGCATGTTGACCCTGAGTCAGGCTCTATCCACTCCAGCTGGTAGTAAGACCTCCTCCCACCATTGCCTACCCAGATGACCCCCATTCTCTTACACACATTCACAACTAGGAGGGTCTGCTCAGCTGTATATGTCACACCTGTAATCCCAGATCTTGGGAGGCAGAGGCAGGTAGATAGCTGAGTTCAAGGCCAGCCTGGTGTTCAGACTGAATTTCAGGATAGCCAGGGATATAGAGGGAAACCCTTTCTCTAAAAAAACAAACAGACAAAAACAAAAAACAAACAAAACAAAAACAAAAAAAACCCCAACCAAACAGAAATGTATCTGTCATTTGATGAGCCTAATCTGCATTGATATCCTAGATGAGAGGTGACAAATCTTTTGCAAACTGACAATCACTGATACTGCTGCTGGTTCCTGTACTCAAACGATCCTAGCATGGATGTGTAGCAGCCTAAGACAATTAGCATGCCTACCTCATGTTCCTGTCACTACAGGTTTCTAGAATTTTCTGTGTTTGATTGGGAGTGATCCAACACACTTGGTTGGAAGGACAGATGTCACGTGTAGTGTGGGCATGAGAGATTTGTTCTCCATTAAGAACATTTGTTGCCATCCCAGAGGACTCACGTGACAGCTACAAACCTTGTTAACTTGAATTCTGGTGGAATCTGATGACTGCTTCTGGACTCTGTGGGAAATGTATGCATGTGGCACAAAGACATTCAGCAGGCAGAACAACCATGTATAATAAAATTTACTTATTAAAATGTTGTAATTTTAATTGTTCTATATAAGTGTTTATTGATATCTACATTGCCAGTGTAGATTTAATCATGTGGACTGCTCCTCAGGGGATGCTTCTCTTGAACTTAGATTTAATTTAAATAGATATTGATAGCAATGATAATTTGTAGCTTTTCTTGTTTTTTTTCTTGGCTTTTTTGTTGTTATTGTTTTTGTTGTTTTATGAGACAGGGTTTCTCTGTGGAGCCCTAGTTGTCCTAGAACTCACTCTGTAGACAAGGATAACCTCAAGCTCAGAAATCGACGTACCTCTTCCTCCCAAGTGCTAGGACTAAAGGCTAAATAAATAAATAAATAAATAATAAATAAATAAATAAATGAACTCACTTCCCAGCGAGTTTCTTTTTTTAATGTGTGCAAAGATCTGGTCTGATTCACAAGTACTGTACCATTAGACTTAGTGCCCAGGCTTATAACCCCAGCACCCAGGAGTTGGGGCAGGAGGAAAACCATTGAGGAATATCTTCAGACAGGACCCAATGAGTCTGTGATCATCCCGGATCACAGTGCATCACTAAATACATATAGTGAGAACAGCACACAGGCCTTTCCTAACATGAAATGGAAACACTTGTCACATGGCTTCTCCATGGTCCTCATTCCTTCTTTCTTTTTGTCTAGGATTCCCTTTGAATATTGTATAATGATAGTAGTTTTCAAATATCCTAAACTTTATGGTGATAACATACAACTTTTATACCTATTCTGATATCAACTAAATTGTTCCTACTCTATAAACTTCTTTAACTTACACAAAAAGAGAGAACAGTTTTTTGAAATTGTGGTTTGGTGCATATCTCAGGGCAGTTTGTTTAAAAGGTGGATAAAGCACCTGAATAAAGACAAGTTCCTGATGTGGTAGTAACGTTTATTTGTGTGTCTCTGTGTTGAGTGTGTTCCTTTGTTCTCTCTCTATCTCTCTCTCTGTCTCTCTCTGTCTTTCTGTCTCTGTCTCTCTCTCTCCCTCTCTCTCTCTCCTTCTCTCCTCTCTCTGTCACTCTCTCTCTCTCTCTCTGTGTCTCTCTCTCTCTCTCTCTCTCTCTCTCTCTCTCTCTCTCTCTCTCTCTCTCTCTCTCTCCCTCTCTCTCTCTCTCTCTCTCTCTCCCCTCTCCCCTCTTTCCTCTCTCTGTCACTCTCACACTCCGTGTGTGTGCTTACTCAATCTCTCTCTGTATGTCTGTATGTATTTGTGTGTGTGTGTGTGTGTGTCAGTGTGTGTGTGTTTGTGTGTGTATCCACTTGAAGTTGTATATGCTTTGAAATTTTATAGTTTTTCTTTACATGATGTAATAGACCAAGGTATATAAAAGACATAGATAGACAATTGACATAGAGGATGATATTTACTCTACATTCGCTCAATCCCCAGAAACCTTAATTGATCAGCATATAATCTGTAACTCACACACAATATTAATTCCAATCAGCATCTTAGGTTTTCTTCAAGGGTTCATTTCATGGAATGCAGATCCTCTGGTTTTCATGGCCACCATACACACCTGAACCACCTTCCTTTCTTACTTTGGATAAATGGTTGAATGGCAATGTGTCTCACATTCCTGTCTTTAGCCTTTTCCATTCTTCAGGTTTCTCACAAACACCTTTCCACGAATGCATCACAGCTTTTGTCATGGCAAGATGGATATGAGTGGGCCGGCACTGTAGTCACCTGTGAGAGGATATCTGTACTTTTTGGTGTTTGTACAATGAATCCTCATACATTTTAAAAACTGACCAAAGGGATGGTGTAGAAAGAGCAGCAGTTATGCTGCCTCATAGGACAGTCTTTCTAAGAAGTCAAAATGAAACTAAAGAGATGGCAAAGATTCTGATAAAATGACAGTCAAGAAATACAGCATGCATGGAAGGGTTCTGTTATGTGAGTGGGGTAACCACCACAATACACAAAAGTCAGACAGTTAGGACTATTATAATTTCTATTCAGGATGTAGTCAAGAGCATAACTGGCAGGGAAGGGGGATTGTGGGACTTTTGGGGAGTGGGGAGCCAGAAAAGGGGAAATCATTTGAAATGTAAATAAAAAATATATCAAATAAAAAACTGAAAAAAAGAGCATAACTGAGGTAGTGTGAAGCTTATTATAGAAAGGAAACAGTCAAGTGGACAATCTAATAAGGAATGTCACAGTTTCCGTTGGATGTTAGAAGACTGATATTTTTGCCTTTCTTGTAAGGTCAGTATTTTGGATTCAGTGACACCATCAAGAATAATGATGGGCACCATTTTATCTTGTACTATTTAGTTATATTTACTAAAGCTGTGGTGAAGAGAAATGTCCCAGGCAAGATATTATTACTAAAGGGGGGTACTAAGTGCCATGATTTCGTCAATCTTATGAGGATCCCCACGTAAAACTTAGAACAGCCAAATGAGTAGACGTTTTCTGTTGTATGTGATCTGGGCCCCATAATAATGTAAAGACATTTCCCATCTTGGAATTCTAGGTTCTTGGATAACTCACTTTCCACTTTCATTGGGGGAAGGAAGGAAGATTTGTATTTTATCAAAAAGAGGACAAGGAAGGTAGATGAGAGAAAAGATAGAAGCTGATTTCACACAGCAAAACAAACAAATCCTTTGACCTAATCCTGATACTAACCCTAACCCCGAAATTTATTCTTTGTGTAATAGGAATACTATTGATTCATTGGGACCATCAAGAATAATGGAGGTCACCTTAACCCTAAATCTGAGCCTAACCCTGGGACTTATCCTAAATCTCTAATACTATTTAACCCCTTAATTTCCTAAGCATCCTAACCCTAACAATGCTTGTCCTGATCCTAACCATAACCCTCAAATCTCCAACCGTAACTAAAACCCTGGTTGCTATGGGGGATGTTTCTTAATTATACTTTTTGAAGTGAGAATCTTAATTGTGATCTTTTGAGATGTTCTGATTCACCTTTGATCTATGCTATAGATTCTTTTTTGCAACCTACATATGGAAAGGTCATTTTCGTTGTTCTTATTTGTACTACTTTATTTTACAAAACAAAGATAATTTGATTATTTTATCTGAAAACTCATATTGGAAGTACTTATATCTTAAGCATTCTGATATATAATGAAAACCATCTGTAATATCCTTGCAATATGAAGTCACAAAGTCCTGATTTTTCTACATTCCCTTGGCTGACAGCCTTTATTGGGACATTCAATTAACTATGCTTTCTATATACATAGAAAGATTCATTTTTCTCTTTGATTTGAGATAGGCTTATCTAGAAAATCAGTACTAATCCAACTATGATTTTTCTCTACTTTGCCACAGATGAAAATGTGCTGGCTAATAAGAGTACTCAATAGGGATTCAATTAGGTTTCTGGATTTTTCTCCTGAGGTTGTTTGATATCTATCATCTGTTGAAAGGAACTTCAGGTCCCCAGATCCCAGCATTTAACTACATTTAGCCATAAACAAAACTCTTGTTTTTGTTTGTTTGTTTGTTTGTTTATTTTTGTTTATTTTTGTTTTTATTTTTTGAAACAGATTTTCTCTGTATAGCCCTGGCTTTCCTGGAACTCACTCTGTAGACCAGGCTGGCCTGGAACTCAGAAATTCAACTGCCTCTTCCTCCTAAGGACTAGGATTACAGGCATGTGCCACCACTGCCTGGCTAAATCTCTTGTTATAAATATCCTTCTTTAAGCTGTACTGGAACTCACTCTGTAGACCAGGCTGGACTTAAACTCAGAAATCCGCCTGCCTCTGCCTCCCAAGTGCCGGGACTAAAGGTGTGCGCCATTACCATCCAGCTTAAAGAGAAACCCTTTCTTGAAAAACCAAAAAAGAAAAAAAAAAGAAAAAGAAAAAAATGCTTGAATTTTGCCAGCACCTTGGATATAACTGACTATATGGCAATGATATCCAAACCAAAATTCTTCTTGGAGAGAACTGGTTTCTCAGGAGTACTGATACACAGGCTTGCAGGAGAGACAATCTCAGTCAGAGACAGATAAGCTAACACCAGAAATATCCAGAGAGCAGGACACAAGGGCAAGAACTTAAGCAACAGAACCCAAGGCAAGTTGGTATCATCAAAATTGAGTTGTACCATCACAGTAAGCCCTGGATACCCAACACACCAGAAAAGCAAGATTCTGATTTAAAATAATATCTCATGATGATGCTAGAGGACTTTATCTTTCCTAGAGCATAAATTACTCAAAGAAATACAGGAGAACACAGGAAAACAGCCAGAATCCCTTAAAGAGGAAACACAAAAATCCATTAAATATTTTCATAAAAAGACAACAAAAAAGGGGAAGGAATTGAACAAAACTATCCAGGATCTAAAAATGGACAAATATACAGTAAAGAAGGCATAAAGGAAGAGAACCCAAGAGATAGAAAACCTAACAAAGAAATCAGGATTCATAAATGCAAACATCACCAACAGAATGCAAGAATCAGAAGAAAGAATCACAGGTATAGAAGATGACATAGAAAACATTTATCCAGAAGTAAAAGAAAATGCAATCTGCAAAAAGTTCTTAACCTTACATATCCAGGAAATCCAGAACACAATGAGAAGACCTAATCTAAGGTAATGGGTATAATAAAGAGCAATAATTTCCAAACTGAAAGACCAGTAAGTACCTTCATCAAAATTACAGAAGAAAACTTCCCTAACCTAAAGAATAAGAGGCCCATGAACCTGCAAGAAGCCTACAGAACTCCAAGTAGACTGGACTGAGAAAGAAATTCCTAGTGCCACATAATAATCAAAGCACCAAATGTACAGTTCAAAGAAAGAATATCTAAACAGTAACGGAAAATGGTCAAGTAACATATAGTGGCAGGCTTATCAGAATTACACCAGACTTCACATCAGAAACTATGAAGTCCAGAAGATCCTGGGCAGGTGTCAGACATACCCTAACAGAACACAAATGCCAGCCCAGGCTACTAAACCCAGCAAAACTCTCAGTTTCCATGAATGGAGAAAATAAGATATTCCATGACAAAAACAAATTTACACAATATCTTTGAACAAATCCAGCTGTACAAAGTATTATAAATGGAAAATGCCAACAAAAGGAGGGAAAATCCACCCTAGGGGAAAAGAAAACAATAAAGCAATCTTCTTTCAAAAAACACAAAAGAAGATAACCATACTAACATAAAATCAACAGGATGCAACAATCACTATTTCTTATTATCAATAGCCAACTTTTGACAGCCTAATATACTGGATATGCAAACAGGACCCAGCATTTTGCTGCATATAGGAAATGCACTTCAATGACAAAGACAGGTACTACCTCAGAGTAAAAGTTTGGAAAATAATTTCCAAGCAATAGGTACCAAGAAACAATCTGGATTAAACATTCTACTAGCGAATAAAATGGACTTTCAACTAAAAGTTACCAAACAAGATAAGGAAGGACATTACACACTCAACAAAGAAAAAAATCTTCCAAGATTAACTCTCAATTCTGAATGTCTATGCTCCAAATGCAAGGGAGACCATATTCACAAAAGAAACTTTACTAAAGCTGAAAGCACACATTGCACCTCACAATAATAGTAGGAGACTTCAACACCTCACTCTTAGAAATGGACTTATCATGGAACCGCAAACTAAATAGAGACACAGTAAAACTAACAGAACTTATGAACCAAATGTATCTATCCGATATTCACAGAATATTTCATACTAAAACAAAAGAATATACCTTATTCTCAGCACCTCATGGTGCCTTCTTTAAATCTGGCCACATGATCAGTCACAAAACAGGCCTAAACAGATACCAGAAGATTGAAGATAATTCCATGCATCCTGTCACATCAGCAAAGTCAATTATATCTTGTTCAAGGAAAAATAAAGAAAAGACTATTTATAATTTGGTAAAAATAAAGGCACAACATACCCAAACGTTTGGAACACAATGAAGACAGTGATACTAAGAAAACTCAGAACTGATTATTTGTAATTCCCACAAGAAAACCATAGATTAGGTGAATAGTCTCCCACTGAGTACAGACAATGCAGTCCTCTGCTACATATGACACTGGTGCAATGCACCAACCCATTCATCCTCTTTGCTAGATGGCTTTGTCTCTGTGAGCTCTCAGGAGTCTGGGTTACTAGATACTGATGGTCTTCTTAAGGGATTGGCATTCCCTACAGCTCCTTCCATCCTTCCCCTAACACTCCATAGGGATCCATGACCGGAGTCCATCGATTGGCTGAGAGTATCTGCTATTGTCTCAGTTGCTGTTAAAGCCTCACAGAGGACAGCCATCCTAGGCTCCTGTCTACAAGTATGTAGTTTTTTCTTTTGCTTCTCAAATGGCTCTCACCAAATATAGCCTTTCTTATTGAAAAAAGAAGTAAAAAGATTTTATGGTAAAATTGAAGATTTTCATGGAAAAGATTTCTGATAAAATAGAAGAGATATATAGAAAAAGATTTAAAATTTACAGTTTCCATGGAAAATTAAAGAGCAAAATGGTATACATAGAAAGCATTTCTATATTAAATCAAAAAAATAGAACCTTATTATGGTAGGAATGAAGATTCACATGGAAAATATTTCTGATAAAATTATAGAAAACTTTAGATAAACATGATAAAATTGAAGATTACCATGAAAAATTTTATATGGATACAATAATAGTTGGTGTCCACCTTCAATTAACTTAGAAAGGCTTTATATCTACCATTTTATCTATAAAATTGCTCAGGAAGTATTCAATTTTAACGTGTTTGTCTATATATTTCTTGAATTTTATCAGAAATATTTTTACCTAATTCTTCAGTTTTACCTGAAAATGGTTATAATTGCACTTTAAATTAACTTAGATGTATTTATCCCTATCAATTTACTTGTTTAATCTTCATGATAATATTCAATTTTAACATGTTTTTCTATATACTTCTTCAAATTTATCAGAAATATTTTCCATGTAAATCCTCAAGTTTATCAGAAAATATTTATAATTCCAATGTAGTCTTTACAATGAGACAGAGCTATGCTTTTCTCAATTAGAAAATGGGGCTTTCAGGCCCACCAGACCTTAATGTTGGTGGTGACTCAATACTGATATTTTGAGCAGCTTGCACTAACCTGTTTTTTTGTTATAAGCATGTACCAAGTAGCTGGTTGCACATCACATTTTCTCCTTTGTTATATTTTGGAAACAGATTTCTAAACAAACCTGATGAAGTAACATGTGAATCCCAACATCTTAGTCTCTAACCGGCCTGCTTAGCATCCTATCTGTGAGGTGTTTTTAAGGCCGTCCTTCTTCAGCTAAATGCTACTTACTGTCACTATTTCCTAAGCTTGTTAAGACTTTTGCTTCATCAAATCCAATCTTCTACGTCTCAGTTTAATATTGCAGTGCTACCCAACACATGAGAGGCCTATCAAAATCTCTACAATATTAACTGCAGGTAGATTTAACTCCTTAGTGGTGAATGGCAAGGGCAGAACTTGTAGAAGATTCCAGAGAAACGAGGGCTGTCCAATTTTGGCATCCTGCCCATGACATTTTTACAAGCAAGCCCATGGTTCAAGTATTTTGAACAGATTCAGTCCTGATAGTGAAGTTATTGAGAGATCACGGCCTGATCTAGCAAGGGAGGAGCACCACAAGGGACCTCACAGGTGCAAACATCTGGCTACACCTGGCTGACACTTCCCATGCAGCTCTAGGAGGACCAACCACCACTGTTCCAATGCTCATATGTCTGCTCCTCCTCACTATGGGCAGCGACTCTGTGCTCAGCAGATCTCAAAAATGGAGCTGAATTGAGGTTCCATTACAGCACCTCAATTTTATTAGGATTATTTTCCGTGTAAATCTCCAATTTTATCAAATATTCCTAATTCCTTCTTTATTTAATTTAGAAATATTTTTAAGTCAATTCATTTAGAGGTATCCCTTTCCTTGTAAATCTTCAAATTTCATGCTTTTCCTATGTATTTCTTCAATTTAACCAGGAATATATTCCATGAAAATCTTCCCTCTCATTGCAAATTTTTCTGTCTTTGGTCATTTAGTAAAATTAAAATTTTCTAAGTTTTTTAACATTATTTTCCAACAAATTTATATATATATGTTCATATTATATTTAGTTATGCTATCCAGAAGTTGTCAAAAACCTATATGTCCCACGACAGAAGGTTGAATACAGAAATGGTGGTTTATTTATACAGTGGAATACTACTCAGCTATTAAAAAGGGGGATGTAATGAATTTTCCATGCAAATGGATGGAACTAGAAAATATCATCCTGAATCAGGTAACTCAAACCAAAACCATATGAATGCTATGTGGTCACTAATAAGTAGACATTTGGCAAAAAGTACAAAATTACCAGAATACAGAACTCAAAGAGGCTAACAAGCTGAAGGGCCCAATCACACTTGGGAGGGAGAAGAAAGCAATCACAGGAGAGGGGAAGGACTGAACCCCCCTTCCCTGAAACTCCCATAAGCCCTCTTCCCTCCACCTGTTCCCAATCCACCACTTCCCACTTCCCTGTCCTGGTATTACCCTACACTGCTGCACTGAGCCTTTTAGGACCAGGGGCCACTCCTTCCTTCTTCTTGGGCATCATTTGATATGTTGATTGTGTCTTGGGTTTTCTGGATGCAATTGTCTAGACTGAACCATTATAGGCGATTGATGAGACAGGCAAAGGGCAAAGTGCTTATGGTCCAGCAAATCTCCTTGTGGAGCCTACTTTAAAGAGTAAATGATCATATAGAATGATCTCTCAATCACTCTATCTTTCCTGAAAGGGGATATATTAGAATGACTTACAGGATGCAGTCTGCCTTATTCCACAACAGCTGTATAGGAAGCAGAGTCCAAGAATCCAGAAGATCTCAGTTCCTGAGGCTGGAAGTCTCTGCTGGTCTTCAATAGAAGATGGAATCACAGACAAGCAAGATCTAAGCCAGTGAAGTAATAAGACCTGCTATCTAAAAGAGAGCAAGCAGGCAATGTGAAAGTTTTCTTCCTCTGTGTTCTAATATAGGCCACAGGATGAAGGTGTGGCCCAAATTAAAGGTGTGTGTCCCAGTTTCAATCTCTGGATTAAAGCTGAGTGTCTTCTTCTGGGTGTAGTGAAACATGCCTTTAATCCAAGCACTGTGGGAGTGAATCATAAAGGTGGAAATCTGTGGGTAGCCTGGTCTACAAATTGGGTTCTAGGACAGCCAGTGGCCTTACAGAGAAACCCTGGTTCATGATAACAACCACAATCACAGTAACAATGTTCTGTGGCTTTCTTGCTCCATATCCAGATTAAAGGCCTTTGTCTTTCAAGCTCAAAAAGATCTGCGTTGAAGTCCAGTCTTCCAACTTCAAAGACACTGATTACTTTCTACATACTAAACAAAAATCCCGTGGTGTGTCCTCAAGTATTGGATTTTTGTTTAATTGGAGATTTAATCAAGTTGACCACAAAGAATAGCGACCACAGAGAGGGTTTCATGGAAAAATATAATATGAGCAGAGCCTTGCAGTCCCAAGAATAGCACCATGAGATTTGAAACAATGAACAGCTATAGTCCAATTTATCAGTCCATTTATCAGTGATAAATACCAGGCAATCTTGGAGGTTATTTCTCTCGCTGGATATCAGGTGAGTGGTCAGATTCTCAAATATATTTTCCTACTTCTTGATAACAATTGTTTGGGGGAGGATATTTGTAGCTGACCCCAGCCTCTGTAGCTAGAGGAGCATAAGCAAACTTGCAAAGTGGGAAGGCATAGAGAATACACAGACCAGGCTGAGGACCAAAGAGAAAGAGAGCACACCTGGAATCCAGTGAGACAGAAAAGACTTTGGTACAGGCTTCAAATGCCTTCTTTGTGGATCTCAGCTCTCCCATCATTCTGTAGAGATTTGGGTATCTAAGCATATAAGCATTTTGGCTGCCTCCCGACACATCTTTATGATGACCTCAAAGATGGCCTCTCCCTGATTGTTAGTAACTGCACAGGGTGCCACTTGGCTTCAGAGCCCCCAAATGGGAAGCTACAGAAACCAGAAAATATTGCAGAGTCCCCAAGCACCCATATGCAGTGTTCATAATCAGATGCCCTATCGTGGATTCTAGGCTCATAACTGTGGATTAAATAGTTGCATATGGCAGAACATTATCAAAAGACTGAACAATTTATCCAGCCGAAAGATTAAAGCATCTAGAGCTGGAAAAATATCCAGTTTCTTATTCTGACTGTTGTTTTGCTGCATTAGAGATATGTCTGACACACAATCTGAAAATCAGTAAGCTCAGGGGATCATTCTCAGGGTAAAGATGTCAGAGGAGGTCTGAGAGTGTAAGGTCTGATAAGGAAATTTTGCTCTGAGTTACTATAATCTCATAGCTCCTGTACCTATAAAAGCAAACTGGAGGTAAAATGTTGAACTGATATAAATTGGGAAATATTTCCTCCCTGACTCTTTATGGATTCCTCTTAACCCCAGGTTACACCTCCATGGTCAATAAGTGGAAAATATAAACATTCACAATATAATAGCTTTGGACTAACCAGTTTGTGTCTTTGGGGTGGGCAAAATAATGTACTAGAATCCTCATCTTTCAGGAATTATAATCAGAAAAGTTCATTAAATTCACTGTGTCAGCATTTCCTGTTACCAACTACTGGGAAGCCAGGCTCAAGTGTGCCTACTTCAGGATTTTTCACATAACTGTTCCATGACACACTGTGCCTTTCCCAGGACCATACCTTCCTTGCTGTTTTATAGTGAGATAGAAAGCCAGCTTCCTTTGGCTTCTCTTTCATTTCTCTAAGATCCCCATTCTCACTCTCAAGTAGACTCCTCCTCCATCTTGCAGACATAAATATGGGTGAACACTCTAGGGACTTATTGAAAGCCCTGAGAGCAGCGGGTGTTGTGGCAACACTGGTGACATCACAGGGGATGTCTAGAGCTCTCCAAGATACACTAGAATGTTCAGACAAGGGATTGTTCATGCATCAAGAACAGACTTTGCCTTCGTGTTAATGCTCTCCCTCTACTGAATAGAAGCTGAGGAGCCCATCCCTGGAGACTCTCCTGGGACACAAATGTTGATCACCTCCCTTTCAAAAGTCAGAGGTCTCAGCCACTGAGATTTGTCAGTGTCAGAGCAATGGGAAAGTGATGTGATTTATTTCCAAATGTGTTAACTGTGGAGAACTGGGACAGGATCGAGAGAAGAGCCAGCCCATCATGTTGGCAGCAAAAGACTTGAGATGTCCACTTTCTTCCTAGGCTTTGGCCGCATGAACTTGTTAGAAGGCAGCTCCAGGGACACCTTCAGCATGTGGAGATTCAGGATGGGAGGGACGTTCTCAGGACGGTCTTGCTTGAAGATGATGCCTGTGGACAGGGATCAGGAAAACAAGATGACTCAGATCTGACACTCTGACTGAGAGACAAAAACAAAGGATATAGTATATTGTCTGTATTCCCTGCTATGTCTGTCAGGCTGTGAGAGACCCATTTCAGCAGACATTCCCCAACAGTTTTGTGTCCAAATTTGTCAACAAATGTCCAAATTCTCCATTCCCTAAACAGATCTCGTCTACCCCTCAGCCACTTCCAACCTATTCTATAACTGAATTAACCACAGTATATCACACCCGACTGCCTCCAAGTGTGGTCTAAATGCTTCATATCTAACAATGCCCCATTATTCTTTACAGATCATTTGCCCTATTATCCAGGAGATAAGTGTTTTATGGGGAGAGATAATGACCACCAAGCCTGAGCATGGACAGTGATCTCTAGCCTGGTCTCTAGAGTCCTTCCTTGCATGGAAAGGATATAGCTGTGAAGCCCTACGTGGCCATATAGTTATAAATTTCATAGTCTCATGGAAAATACATTTTTGCCTTTCATGGTTAAAAATGTTTTTCCATGTAAATTTTCAATTTATTCAAAATTATCAGTGTGAGTATTCATTAGTTTAGAAATGTTTTCTAATTCCATTTGTTTTAATTTGGATTCCAAGTTTCAATATTAACCTATTTTTCTATATATTTATTCAATTTTATCAAAACAATTTTCCATGAAAATCTTCTGCATATTTTACTCCATGTAGTGTCAATTAGTTTTGATATACTAACTATATCTACACCTTAATTTACATTAATTTTATCAAATTCTTCACTGTAAAACTTTTTCTTATATATTTCTTAAATTTTATCAGATATTTTCCATGAAATCTTTAATTTAATCAGAAAAGTTTTCTGCATTACTTGTCAGTTAGTATAGATATATTTTCTACTAGTACTATTTTATCTATATTATTTTCTATCCAATTCTTCAATTTGACATGTCTTTCTTTATGTTCCTTCCATTCTTTCTTTCCAGAAAAATCTGGAATTTTATCATAAATATTTTCTACATGTTTTGTCAGTTAGTATTGATACATTTTCTACTACTAGCATTGTGACTATATCATGTTCCTTTGAATTCTTCTATTTGAAGACTTTATAAGTTATAATTCCTTTTAATTATTTTAAAATGTTTTTCATGTCAACCAATTAACTGTGATAATTTCCATCCACAACTGCTCCTGATCATGGTTGGTGAGTTGGATGACAGACTGTAAGTCTTACAGAAATTCGCTGAGTAAAAAGAGACTGCTTACTGTAAATAACAGTAATAATAAATAAAATAAATAAATAATGCATAATACATAATAATAAACAACAAACAATAATAAATAGTAAATAATAAATGAAGATAATATTAAATAATAAATGATAAATAATAACTTATGATAATAAAAAATAAATGGTGAATACATTTAATAAGTATAATAAATAAATAAATAAATAAATCATAAATAAAGAAATTTCCCCAAGTAAATACTCATTCATGAAAACCCTGTGAAATACAAGTACTCTAATGGGACAGTGGGGCACTATGAACAGACAGTAGGGCGCTGTGATGGGACAGTGGGGCACTGTAATGGGACAGTGGGGCACTGTGATGGGACAGTGGGGCACTGTGATGGACAGTGGGGCATTGTGGTGGGACAGTGGGGCACTGTGATGGAACAATAGGGCATGGTGATGGGAGACTAGGGCACTGTGGTGGGACAGTGGAGCACTGTGATGGACAGTGGGGCAGTGTGATGGACAGTTGGGCACTGTGATAGGACAGAGGGACACTGTGATGGGAGAGTGGGGCACTGTGATGGGACAGTGGGGCACTGTGATAGGACAGTGGGGCATTGTGATAGGACAGTGGGGCACTATAATGGACAATAGGGCATTGTGATGGACAGTGGGGCATTGTGATGGACAGTGGGGCACTGTGATGGGACAGTGGGACAGTGTGATGGGACAGTGGGTCACTGTGATGGAGAGTGGGGTAGTGTGATGGGACAGTGGGACACTGTGATGGAGAGTGGGGTAGTGTGATGGGACAGTGGGGCACTGTGATGGACAGTGGGGCACTGTGATGGACAGTGGGGTATTGTGATAGACAGTGGGGTATTGTGATAGACAGTGGGGCACTGTGATGGGACAGTGGGGCACTGTGATGGGACAGTGGGACACTGTGATGGGACAGTGGGGCACTGTGATGGGACAGTGGGGCATTGTGATGGGACAGTGGGGCACTGTGATGGGACATAAATAGAATATAATATATGAAAAATATCTACGTTCAATAATAGAAAAAAATGTGAGATAAAATATAAGACCATGAATGTACATTGTACCACTCCAATCCTGTGATGAATCAAATAAAATTCTCTGTGGCATTAAGGAGGACACCACACCTTGTCATAAATCCCTTCATGAAGTTCTCCAGGATGGCATTCTACATGTGGAAATCATGTCCTAAAACTAATGCTCACCAATGAATGAAAAAAAAAAAGAGATATTAATGTTCATGTCTAAATAATCAATGATTAAACAGACTTGCTTTCAGGTATGGTTTACAAGAATCTCTTTCGTTATTTTAAAAGTGTATTTAAGATCTAATATCAACAAAAAACAAAAAAAGAGGTAGCACCCAAGGCTGCTCAGGGCACCGGCTCAGATGCACTCACTGAGAAGTGGATTTTAGCCCAAAAGCTTAGAATACCCATGATATAATTCACAGACCACAGGAAGCTCAAGAAGAAGTAAAACTAAAGTATGTGTGTATTAGTCCTTTTTAGAAGGGGAACAAAATACAGAAAAAAAAGGTTACAGCAGAGACTAAAGAAAAGGCCATCCAGAAACTACCACACATGAGGATTCATCTCATATGTAGTCACCAAACTCAGACCCGAATGTGGATGCCAAGTTCATGCTAACAGGAGTCTGATATAGCTGTCTCCTACGATCCTCTTCCAGAATCTGACATATACCGAGGCAGATGCTGGCAGCCAATCATTGAAATAATCACAGCATCACCAGTGAAGGAGTTAGAGAAAGGACTGAAGGAGATGAAGGAGTTTGTAACCCCATAGGAAGAACAACAATATCAACAAACCAGAGCTCCCAGGTTCTAAGCCACCAACCAACGAGTACACATGGTGGGAGCTATGGCTCTGGCATTATATGTAGCAGAGGAAGGCCTTGGGCATCAATGTAAGGAGAGGCCCTTGGTCCTATGAAAGCTCAATGTCCCAGTGTAGGAGAATGTCAGGGCAAGAAGGCAGGAGTTGGTGTGTGGGGGACACACCCTGATAGAAGCAGGAGGAAGGCTGGGATACAGAGTTTCTGGGGGAAATTAGGAAAGGGGATAACATTTGAAATATAAATACATAAAATATCCAATTAAAAGAAAAGATACCAAAAGGATTCTGGCATTTCTCTAAAAAGCCAATCAACTACACAGATAATAAACCAAAATAGACATTGCATCCTTTTGGCAACCTCTGTGTTGTTTATGTCATCAGTGGTATGCATTGATTGGTCTATAGGCCATGTGCTTCCTCTGCATGCCTTTTCCACCTTTTCATTTATTTTAGCCTTCCTACCCCTCAAACCCCTCCTGAAGATGCAGTCACATGGCAGGTGGAACTTAATCCTTTTCATCTCAAAGCTCCCAGCAGTGTCTTCCATTACTTAAGATCCAATTGTTCTTGAGAGAGGGGTGTGACTCACTCATACAAGGAAAAATGCGATTTTGACCTTTATGCACAGGCCTGCTCAGAAAACCACATCCTTGTTGCACAACAAATAGGGAGGGCAGGGCTCTTGTCGATGTTTTCGATGCTACATTCAGTCAGAGTTATTAGAAGTCATTCAGCTTCTCTGTGTAAAAGACAGTTCCACACTGTTAATTAATGACACAATTTTAAAATCTGGGCCTTTCTATTTCACGGAAATGTTAGGACAAAACAAAACAAAAACTTAAAATCATCCATGTGTAACCTAGAATACAAACTCTGAGAAGTCTGAGGGTCAATAGAGCTGATGAAAACATAAAGGAAGATTGGAATGAGGCCGTATGATTACATTGTCCCCACAGACGCAGACTTTTATACAAGTCTCACATTAACAGCAATTAAATTGACCCAGCATATGTGGCTACTTAAGAAGAATTGCACTGTTGTGATTACTTTACATTAAAGACACCTTGCAGACAGAGAGCAGCTGAGTGGAGGTTTTCTGAGTCCAGTAGTATTTAAATGACAATTTCATCTATTCAAACAATGTCAGCTGAGCTTCTAGCACAAACCAGCACTGTGAAAGAAAAGGCTGCTGGGTAAAAAGCACGGGCCTTTCCTCACATTTTTTTCTTTTTTCTTTCCTTTTCATAAAACAATTGTTTTATTTACATGTCAAATAGGATCCCCTTTCCAAGTAAGTTGCCCCTCTGAACACCCCCTATCCCATCTCCATTTCCCTATTCAACCCCCACCCACTCCCCAATTTCCTGACTTACATTCTCCTATTCTGGCAAATTGAGCCTTCACAGGACCAATGGCCTCTCCTCTTATTGATGTCTGAAATGGTTATCTTCTGCTATATATGTAGCTGAAGCCAATGGTCCCTGCATGTCATTTATTCATTTATTCATTTACTCATCTATTCATTTATTCATTTATTCATTTATTCATTTATTCATCTACTCATCTACTCATCTATTCATCTATTCATCTATTTATTTATTCGTTTATTCATTTATTCATTATCTATTCATTTATTAATTTATTCATTTATTCGTCTATTCATTTTTACATTTTTTACATTTTACATGTTTACGTGTTTACGTTTTTGTGTATTTTCATATTTACATATTTACGCATTAGGAAGCAGCTTTCTTGGACTTAATCCTGATTATAAGATCCTGAGGGGCCCTCCCTTTTGATATTAGCAGCAGGTCAGAACTTGTTTTCCTCCTTCCTGTCAGCCAGCAGGAAGTGTTCAGGGGGCGCGGCTTAGAGGGGCTGCCTGTGACAGTGGGCGGGGCTTAGCGCAACTGGGTGTTAGTGTGCGTGTGGGCGGGTCTCCGGTGACTAAATGGGAGGTGAGTGAGCAGGGATAAGCACGAGTCTAGGCAAATTCTGGGCCACTCGAAGAACCTGCCACGCCCACCGGGTCCAAACCCTGCCCACACGACCCCAGTCCCGCCTCTTCTGTCTTCAAACCCCACCCATATGTGGCTGCAGCCCGGGCCCACACAGTTTCCTTTCTTGATAGTAGATAGAGAAGTCTTGTAATCGCACGGATATTTATATATATGTGAAAATATATGTGTGTAAGGTTTATGTGTTATCTGTATACTTTCTCCACCTCATTCTCCTTACTCACAACCTCCCATTGGCTTAGTGACTGGAAATCCATTCCTTCCAGATGGGAAACCATTACTAAATAATAACTATGGTTAGTGGTCAGTGCTTTCATGGAACTTCCGGTTGGTAAAGCCCGAATTTTGGGTGATCTTGATCACAGCATTGATTCATTCAGATCTAGCAGTGTTGCTTCGCTGAGACTCACTGCCATTGTGGATTGATATAGATGATGGGGTGTAGGTGGGGCTTAGCGTGACTGGCTGTTCCTGTGGGTGGGGCTTACTGCGACTGGCCATTCCTGTGGGCGGGACTAAGCAAGACTGGCTGTTACTGTGGGCGGGGCTTAGCGCAACTGGGTGTTACTCTGGGCATGGGCGGGGCCCCAGTGACTGAAGGGGAGGTGAGTGGGCAGGGATAAGCACGAGTCTAGGCAAATTCTGGTCCACTCTAAGAACCTGCCATGGCCACTGGGTCCAAACCCCGCACTCGCGACCCCAGCCCCACCTTTTCTGTCTTCAAAACCCGCCCATCTGTGGCTGAGATAAATGCAGAGCTCTCACAGCTTCTTCCCTTATGGCCGAAGGACAGGCGGCCGCTGCAGAAAAATGGAGCCGTTCCGGTGAGGATGGCGGCTGCTGTACCTGAAGAACCCCTCAGCTTGGGACCTTTTTGCTGATTTTTGTCTGAGTCTGCCTGGGGCCTAATCTCAATACACAGGCTCATGATAGAGACGTGGTGACTGACGGGAGCCATAGATTGTGGGGATTTGTTCTGTTTGTCAGAAGCAAAAACTCAGATCAACCAATTCCAAAATTCCAGCGCCAAAAGAATGTAAATGATTGATTGTTGTCATGGTGTTGAATGCATGATTGGCAGTTGTCATGGTGTTGTATAAATGATTGTTGTCATGGTGGCTTTCCTGCTGGTGACATTACTAGGGCACAAAGAAACCCTCATTGAGCAGGTGACTTCTCTATAAGCTGAGTTCTGTTCTTTGTTCATAGCAGCCTCATTGATACAAACCAGAAGCTGAAAAGAACCCAGATGTCCTTTAACAGAGGAATGGATCCTGAAAATGTGGTACATTTACACAGTAGAGTACTACTCAGCTATTAAATACAAGGAATTAATGAAATGTGCAGGCAAGTGGATGGAACTAGAACATGTCATCAAAGTGAGGTAACCCAGACACAAAATAACACATGTCGTATGCACTCACTAATAAGTGTATACTAACCCCAAAGCTCAGAGTACATGTGGTACAACCTACAGAGCATATGCAGTGAAGAAGGAAGGAAGATGAGGGTTGGGTGCTTCAGTCCTGCATTGCGGGGCAAACAAGACAATTGTGAAGGAATGGAAGGAGAGTGGGACAAGGGAGTGAGAAAGGGTGAGAAGGAAATAAGGGTGACAGTATCAAAATCTGGAAGAGACATGAGAGATGTGCAGAGACTTTACATCCATGTAGAGTGATGAGTGCAGATACTCAAAACTGCTTCAATGCGTTGAATAAATCATATTTCTGTGCTACATCAAACCTTGTTTCAAATGATTGAAGAAACACAGACCAGTATCTGATTAATGGGAAAGAAACAGGGCAAGAAGGCTTTACTAATAAATGATATCAAACATTCAATAACAACACCCATATTTCAGAGATTATTCTATGAAATGAAAATGGGGTAGAAACTATCTCATGTTCCACATAGCACAACATGGAATCAGATATCTGATATCAACACAAAATAAAGAGATTACAAACTGAGCAGAAGCTATAGAATATTATTTATGATACATGGGAGAACATTTTATTTTATACACTTATAAAGTACTGTAGGGGATATCTGAATATTGCCATCTAATAGTTTAAATTAAAGGAAGAAAAAAAATAGAATAATCCTGATAACCAGGAAGGATACATTGGTGTGTGGTGTGCCTTCTTTTCACCATGTCATGTCAATAACATGAGCTTAAGGCAGAAAGTAAAGACATATCAAAAATACTATATATACTTGTAAATGTACTTATACATTGCTTTGTAAAATAGTTTTTAAATGAACCTCTCCTGCCATTCTGGACTTGACATTGAATATAGAAAAAGAATTCCAGCCTAAATATTCTGTTACCAGAATAATCATTGGGTCCAATTTTGCAAATTCCCATCCAGGTATTAGGCTTATTATCACTATCAGGTAAATAGTCACTATTTCTATTAATTAGTGAATAAATATAACATTAGAGAAAAATCTAGATGAATAAATGTAGTACCTGTGGATAAGAAGCTGTTTTCATTGTGGCTCCATAGTTCTGAGATCCCAAGTGTGAGATATTATTATCAGTGGCTGCAGATCATGAGGGATGGACTGTAGTAAACACCTTTTAGCGAATCAATGTGCCTGTGACTTCTTTGTCTTTTATCCCATCTCTTATTCAGCTTTTACGTCTTTGGGATGTAAAAATACATTTTCCAGTTGTTAGCTATAGTGCACTGTATACACTTTTATAATGATTGTGGCTTCAAATTATTATATTTCTCTGTTAAGTCAGATGCATTCTGTATTATTCCATACCTCATTGGAAAATTGTGGAATTTCTCATAGGTGATCCATTTATAAGCCACAGCAAGGTTTAATTTACAAATATATGAACTGTGTCAATTCACTTTTCAGGTTTAGAAAGAAAATCTTAGCTCTAAACTCTTAACTGAAAAAATGAAAATTTCAGCAAAGGAGCATATTAGATGTTTTTATCCTGATTAGAGTTAATTTCTAGTAGTAACAAATGAACTGCCATCTGTGCTGTGTCAGATGAACACATTTCATATGGAGATAAGATTTCTGTGCTCAGACATAACTTAAAGGATCTCAAAGAATAAGGAAGTCTGAGGTGTTAAGTGAAACATGACACCAGATTTGTGAAATTGACATAGAAACAACACACTAACAGTTAATGTTCAATTGATGTGTAAGAGAACATAAAGGATAATATTCTGGTTATGTGCTATATCGTATTATTTTGAATATTTTGAAATGGATAAATATAATTAAATATAATATATCTTAAAATTATTATTCTGTTTGTTGTATATTAATAGTTGAAAATTAAAATCATGATCATTATTGTGCACAATTACATAAGAATATTTTGTATTGTTGGAAAAAAGTTAGTATGCAACAATAGACATAGGATCCTCAGGTATGGATATTATTAAATATGTATTTATAATAGTTTAATGTATGAAATGATAGAATGTAAAAGCTAACTAAAATTTTTGTTGTATTATTTGATTCTCAAAATATTCAATATTATAAAG
Organism: Apodemus sylvaticus; assembly: GCF_947179515.1. Taxonomy (NCBI): domain Eukaryota; kingdom Metazoa; phylum Chordata; class Mammalia; order Rodentia; family Muridae; genus Apodemus; species Apodemus sylvaticus. Next base: position 61,189,554 of record NC_067490.1, read on the forward strand.
ATGCTTGATGTATAAAACACATTTAAATAATAAAAGGAATTTAAGGAGAAACTGTTATGTCTTTCATATTTGGTGTAATTCATGCTTGTTTTTAACGTATATGTAGAATTACCACTCCAAGCTTAATTTATTGCAGTCTTACTCAAGAGGATTATAACAAGGATGACATTCTGCCGGGAGCCATCCTCACTTAGAACTCAATTCCAAGAACTCTCCATACCAGGAGCCATCCCCACCTGGCTCTCAATGCCAGGAGATCTCGATACCAGGAGTCATTCTCACTTAGATCTCCATGCCAGGAATGATTCCTATGTAAATCTCAAAACCCCCTCCTTTTGACGTTCATCTGTAGCAACCCCTTTTCACTTCACTGCCTCATGACCCCCCTTTTATCATGCCAACATTCCAACAGCAATAACTAGCTTTACCAGAAATTATGAGAAACTGTTTCTTACAAATGATGCCAACCCCCTGAGATTGTTCTCCCCTTTACCCCTCCCAAACCTTGTATGCTTCCCTTTATATTGACTTGTCTGAAAATTAAAGTTTGACAGCTTGATCAGAACTAGACAGGCTGTCCTACCTCTCTCTTGTCTTGTCGTCCAATCGCCTTTCCTCTAGGTGGCTTAAAGGAACCCTGTTGACTGTCCTGCAGGTCGGGACACTTTGGCGCCCAACAGTGTAGTACCTGTGGAGTGATCTAGAGAAAGGAGGTCGTGGATCAAGGAGGAGGGCCCTCCGTGTACGGCTCCCCAAGAGGAGCAGCTCCCTGAGAGGACTGGATTTGGTCAAAGCACGGTTGACACGCCGGTGCGCTCGGCCAGGGGGAAAATCTCCATGACAACTTCGTCTCAGAAGGTGAGACCCCATGGGACAAGCTTTTACTCAACAATCCCTGCTCATTTCAGGGATTCAGGACTCTCTCAAGACACGGGGCTGGGTTAAGCAAAGGAGATCTTAGGTACTTCTTTGAGAATACTTTGGGTCTTCTTAAGTATTATGTCGGACAAAATGTCCCTGGTTCCCAGAGGAAGGAACCATAGGTAAGAAAACATGGGCTACAGTAAGAGATTACTATGCAACTTTTGGTGAAAAAAACAAAACAAAACAAAAAAACAAAAAAATAGAGTTCCGGTTACTGCCTTTAACTACTGGTCTCTGATTAATAACATTATTCAGAATTCTTCCTGCTTCCAGGATCTACATCTCTGAAAAAGTGCTCGTCTGGACACTGTCTCTGTGCTCTCTTAACCCTCCCACCTCTGATAGATATGGAGGATGGACATTTAAAACGGTCTCAGTCTATGTCTGCTCTTTTCCCTAACTTCTCAAAAAGACCAAAGTCTATCCTTCTTTACAAACCCTGAAATCTAGTCATAATTCAGGTGCTGGCACGCTATCTCCCAGAGAGGAAGCCAACTTGGAGGAGAAGCTGCCAGCAGGAAAGCCAATGAAAATATTTCTTCTCTCCACCAAATGATAGCCTCAAGGAACAAGTAGCCCTCTTAAAGGAGCTATGAGACTTAGAGGGACAAATGGTCACTCTAACTTCAAGAAAATTTAAAAAAAATTAAAGTCCGCAGTCACAGCCTATGGGCAGACTGCTCCCTTCACCTTGGCACTTAGAATCTTCCACAGAGGGCTGGCTCACACCTGAGGAATTTATGCAGCTTACCCAAGCTGAGTACTCTGGGGGAGAATTTATTCTTTGGAAGTCAGAGGCAGCTAAAATGGCCAGAGAAATCGAAAGTAAAAACCACTCACAGGGCAGAATGTAAGTCCTGGACTGTAAAGAAATTCCTGGGCTCTCCTCCCCTCCTACCTCTCTCCACATGGTCATGGCCAGTCTGTACTTATCTACACACACTCTCTCTCTGCCTTTCTCTGTCTCCACTACCCCATTAACTCTCATCCTCCATCCTGAATAAACTTTATTCTATACCATGTCTGTGTTCACCTAGGCACCCCCTTCCCTACCCCACCATATATCACAAAAGAAAAACCTTTCTCTTTTTATGTACCCAATAGGGGTTAAAAAAGCAGGGCACTACGGAGTAATTATCAGTGGATGCCACTGTCTCCCCTCCCTTCTCTGGCAGAATTCCCAGAAAAAAAGAAGATAAGGCGTTAACTCTTAAACAAGAGAAAAAGCAGGTTTTAGAAAAGCAGTTTTTCCATGTGCAGGATGTGGTATCAAAAAAATGGTTAAAAACTATTTCAAAACTCTCCTGGAAAAAAAAATAGGAGACGTCCTATTTCCTCTCTGAATCCTACTGGAGATATCCTTACTTCTGGTTAAGATATTTGGATCTCTTTGGGAAATCAAGTTCCATCTCTGTCTGTTGTCTGTCTTTGGTGCACCAAAACCTGTCCATATGTGTGTCAATTTGTTTGTCTATTGTCTGGGTTGGCTGAATGATTGTTATGTTTATGTTATATGTTGAAAAGAAAAAAAATGGTAAAAAAAAAAGCGTTATCGGTCCTGCCAGTCTGCAATTCACACAGAGGAAGGTGATTAAAGGTGCCTCACATTCTTAACTACAAATTAAACACAGCTGGAGAAAAAGGTACTTCTTAAGGGGCCAGCAGCCTCAACCTCAATGGTTAATTCTCCTAGAAAAATTTCTACCATGGTGATGATTGGGTTCAAAGTGCTTTATTCCCCTGAAATTACAGGTGGAAAAAACTATGTTCGGTTTAAATTAATGAGATTTGTGTAATTGCTTCATCATTATTTCTAATTGGTCTTAAAGGTATAAATGTTTTACATGCCTTGACTACAGAGTATTGGCTCAAAAGTTATTGGACATGATTTAAAAACTATAATGATGGTAAGAAAAGGTAAGTTTAAAGCTGACAATTTAGGGTTAAAGCTATCTTAAGTAACACGAGGCATGACAGAAGCCAAGAAAAACAGGTTTCTAAGATATTTCTAAATTGACATATTTTTTTATGTGATTCTTATCTTAGAACTCAGACTTAATAAAAAATAAGATTTAAAATAATGTCTCTTCAACAAGTTACACTGTCATACACTCAAACATACAAGCTGATAGACAAACTTTGCAATATGAAAGTAATGTGTTTGTCATGAATTTTAAGGAGAAAAGATTGTTTAAAACTGGGTTTTGCTTTCAAAAAATTGTAGTTATGCTGTGATATTACAGGTTCCTTTTGTTATTTGACCTTAATACAATTGGCTTCTCCTTACAAGACTGATGGGTGTAGGTCTAGCCTTATCTTACAGGCCTCACCTAGAGAGTTCTGGCCAAAACAACATTTTTAACAGATTCATACAGATGTGGTTCAAAATAAAGTTCAAACTTACATCTATGAAAGGTTAAACATAAGCTAACTTAAAAAAAAAACAGTACAAAATATTTCATTAGAAAGTTCTTCCTCAAGAAATGGCTTGCTCTTAACAATGGGCTTTTAAATTTTTTAAGTAAATAATTAAAAAAAATTGTTAAGATAAATTATTTGGCTACACTGATTTAAGTTTGCCATAAGAGGATTTCAGCCTCTGATGTTCTCAAGGTAAATACAAAATAAATATTGACAGACATAACATGGAGAAAGCTACCGTAAGTATTTGTTAACAGTTTATCATATATGTTTACTTCCATTGCTTGACAAAGAGAACATTAATGTAAAATCTCTCCAAATAAGGTTTTGACATCCTCCAGTGAAGATTTGGTGTAATAATAAAGTGTTGCAAAATAAAATCATAGAAATATTTTTAAAAGGAATGTTTTAAGAGCATGATAAAATGTTAGCTCCTTATTTTAAATAGCAATCAAATTAATTATTAGTGATAGTTAATGTATGACATGGCAAGCCTTTTTTGACAAAATTAATAATTGTTATTCAAAAGATAAATTGTTAAAAAATTTGCCTCCATACATGATTTTATATTTTTATAGATTTATACCTGTGTCCTATAAAAATGCATCTACTGTGGAAGTAAAGTTCATATAATTAAATCACATGTTTATCCTTTTGAGTGTCCCCTTGCTTCAGCACAAATAATTGAATTGGGTGCTGTAGCTCCTCTTTTTAAAATGTTAAAAATCAAAATTTTAATTTTTATATTAATATATATATATATATATATATATATATATATATATATATGGCTCATGCCTTACAATTGCTTAAAATTGTTTCTTCTTTAATGCTACCAATTCTTAACTTTTACAATTATCTCTAAAATACAATTCAAAAGAATTAAAAAATATGCATATGATTATTAACAGCTTCTCAAGCTTTCTAATTATAAATGTTTTAACAAAAGAAACAGCAACAACAAATAAAACTAATCATTACATGTTATTTTTCTATATTAGACGTTCCAAATCAGATTAAGACAAATATTATAACTGATTATTATAGTCAGTCATTTGAGATGTTTTAACAACTTGATGTTGGTCATATTACTGAGATTCCTCATAATTCTCAAAGACAAGATATTATGAAACAGGCCCATAGAACTTCAAAACAATGTTTTTATAAACAAAAGAGGGGAAAATCACATCTCTATATACCACAAAATTTTTAAAATGTTAATGCCAGGGAAATCTCTGAGTGTAGAGAAAGGGCATGTTTGTGTTTTTTCTGCAGGATGCTGAAGGAACATGCTAGCTGCCAAAGTATGCTAATGCTGAGACAAAGAATGATGCTGAGTATAATCATTGAAAATGGCCACAGTCCTCAACACCTTTGGATGTCTCTTACTAGTGCTGGCACCACGGTCATCTACGGACTCAGCATCCCTCTTTGCATGGCAAATTTATTTAGCTAAAAATTGGACAAATTATAAACAGATTAAGGGGGAGATATTGGTTACTGCTGATTGCCCCCCTTCAGGGTGTCAAAAGGCCATATATTTAAATTTTACAGATTTCAAATGTAGACCAGATAGAATGTGGCCTGGCATTTATTCTCTTTAAGACATCCACAGGATTTATTTTGGTTGTTTGGGGCCTTTGGGAGAGCCTCTGGACTTCTCCTGTGGGATTACATGTAAGTAAAATACAATGTTACACCCTCAGCTAGTTTTCTAACAGATGATGAGTCCTCAAGGCTTCTAATCCTTCTACAAAGGGACTGTTCACACCTTTACGAATTACATTCACCACCCATGCAAAGTCTTCCAATTTACACTGGCAAATAGGCTATGAATGGGGTCTTTGCCTCTATGTACTTGGCTTTGATGCAGGTATTATTTTCTCCATTAAGCTCCTTAAAGAGCCTTTATATCATGCCCAGTCAGTCCCAATGGGACCTAATTCTGTGTTGATACCTCATCCTGTTCCTCCTAAAGGAATTGATCAGGACACCACCCGTACTCCTTCTATTAAAGACACTTCCCTACCGTCTGTATTTCCCTTCCAGCCACCAGCTAAGCCATCAGCTACTACACTGCCTGTACAGCCAGCTCCCACTAAAAATTTTGTACTTTCTTTAGTTAATCAGACTTTTCTCACTTTAAATGAAACTTCCCCTGAACTTGTTGAAGATTGCTGGCTGTGCTACCATTCCCAACCACCCTTTTATAAAGGAATTGCTGTTCTTGGTGATCCCCCCTATGCTGACGATTCACAGTGCTGCCATTGGCAAAAGGGTGCTTGGCCAGGTTTTTAATTAATCCAAATATCTGGCCTGGGACTTTGTTTGATCCCTAGTGGAACAAATGTCCCCTCACTTTATGCTCACTTTTGAAATGAAACGTATTTTCCCCCTCCTGGCAATTATTTTATTCTCCCCCCAGAGGGAACTTGGTGGGCGTGCCTTGATGGCCTTACACCTTGCCTCTCTGCCTCAGTTTTTCAATATCGAAAGAATGGGGAGAACCCTGAGGTTTGCATCCTTATTAGGATGTTCCCTCGTTTAGTTTATTATCGCTCTGAAGATTTTTTTCACTTGTGGGATCAATCCACATCTACTGGAGGCTCCACTTCTTTGAGTCGCCCTCGCAGAGAACCTATCTCTGCTGTTACTCTCTCTGTCCTACTTGGCCTTGGAGCTGTAGGAGCAGGGACCGGTATTTCTTCCCTTGTTCTTTTCAACTCTAGGTACACGGAGCTAAGTGCTACCATCGATCAAGACGTCCAACACCTTCAGCAGGGGATTATTGATCTCTCCGACTCCGTTGACTCCCTAGCTGAGATTGTCCTCCAAAATAGTGATCTCCTGTTCCTCCAACAGGGTGGACTTTGTGCAGCTTTAAAAGAAGAGTATTGTTTTTATGTTAGCAAGACAGGAATTGTAAAAGACAGCATGAAAATAGTCAGACAAGGCCTAGAAAAACGTAAGAGAGAAAGAGAACAGAAAGAAAGTTCATATGAAATTTGGTTTTCCACCTCTCCATGGCTTACTACACTTTTACCCAGTGTTCTAGGACCCTTTGTAGGTCTGTTATTGTTATTTTCTTTTGGACCATGGGCTTTTAAACGCCTTACAGCCCTAATTAAGAAGCAGATAGATGACTTGGCAGTCAAGCCTATTCAGGTACATTACCATCGTTTGGCTATGGAAGATTGAGAGATGGCTACCTAAACCCCCAGGGCAAAACAGCCCAAACAGCACACTCTAGTGCCTTAACAGAAAGAGCATCCTTGTCACAGCCCTTCCAGCCGGGACTCCAGAAGGAGCCCCACAATCTAAAGGCATCAATAACAATTAACTTGCTGGGAAGTTAGCCAATGACGGGCAACTTCCCAGGGCCACTCCCACCTAAGACAGGTGTTTCTGGATGCTGGCAGAGACGACCGAATGGGAATGGGATGGTGGATGACCAGGTCGATTCCTAAGACAGGCACTGTCCCATTATCTTGATGCCTTATCTGCTTGCCGTCAATGGATGTCTGACCTCTGCTCTCTGTACAGACAAGGGGGAGTTGCCGGGAGCCATCCTCACTTAGAACTCAATGCCAAGAACTCTCCATACCAGGAGCCATCCCCACCTGGCTCTCAATGCTAGGAGACCTCGATACCAGGAGTCATTCTCACTTAGATCTCCATGCCAGGAGCTATTCCTACATAAATCTCACCCCCCCCCCTTTTGACGTTCATCTGTAGATAGGTTACTGTAGCAACCCCTTTCCACTTCACCGCCTCATGACCCCCCTTTTATCATGCCAACATTCCAACAGCAATAACTAGCTTTACCAGAAATTATGAGAAACTGTTTCTTACAAATGATGCCAACCCCCTGAGATTGTTCCCCCCTTTACCCCTCCAAACCTTGTATGCTTCCCTTTATATTGACTTGTCTGAAAATTAAAGTTTGACAGCTTGATCAGAACTAGACAGGCTGTCCTGCCTCTCTCTTGTCTTGTCACCCCATCACCTTTCCTCTAGGTGGCTTAAAGGAACCCTGTTGACTGTCCTGCGGGTCGGGACAACATTCAGAGATAAAGCAATCTTTATCAATTTTCATGAATACAAAATTTGTCATATCATATTGCCCAATGTCTAGGAATTCTTAAATTATATTTAGTTCTAAATGTATCTACTATATGAAGCTTATTTCAAGACATTTAGTCAGGAATTTAGCATGTCTTATATTACAAACTATACTGCAATTGAAATTTTATGTTTCAATCATTAGCCTTAATCAAAATTATGCCTTATTTTAGAATGCTAGAAAAAAGATACAAGTTTTTTATGACAATATTTTTTTGTTACTGATGAAATCAACAAGAATCTTTATATTTTACCAAACATGTCTTTGTTATTCATCAACACTGCTGACCTGTGTCAAGATACATTGGGTGTTTTGGCTAAATTACATTCACCACAAAACAATAGTGAGGATTTTATCAATTATGTCTTTGTCGAGAAGGTGGACTTTGTGATGTAGACCTTACAGGACCATCATGGAAAACATCTTTAATATTGACAATTCAATCTAGGAGACCAAAGGTAAGAATGTGTGACACTGAATGAGTTAACAACATTAAATTTTATTTACAGGTGCCTATAAGAAACCTTGGTCAATATGCATTTATGAGTGTTCTGCTACACCTACACACAAACACACACACACACACACACACACACTCATACACACACAATTTATATAGAGAAAATCATTAAATAATCAGATCATAGATGTTTTGGCCAAACATCCCAAACTTTGTTGTACGAAATTCAGAATTGTCAGGAAAAGTCTAGAATCTGTTATGAATAATACATTATATTCCTAGTATGCTCTTACAGTCCTTAATAGGACTTCTGAAATGTGAGTAGTGTTACTTGTGTATGAGTCCATGAATCCTACCAATCATATTCCTCATGTGGACGTTTCATCCTCTCTTTTACATTCTTTAGGTTTTCTTTGGAACATTTAATCCTAACCTAAGTGACCATGACCAGTTTCCCTATCTCCATCAGATAGGCCCCAAGGACACACATTTGTCCCATGGCATGGTCTCATTGCTGCTTCATTTTAGATCGACTTGGATAGTAGTGGTCATCTCAGATAATGACCAAGGCATTCAGGATCTCTCAGATTTAAGAGAAGAAATGCAAAGGCATGGGATATGTTTAGCTTTTCTGAATGTGATCCCAGAAACCTTGCAGACGTACATGACAAATGCTATGATATATGATAAACAAATTATGACATCTTCAGCAAACGTTATCATTTATGGTGAAATGAACTCTAATTTAGAAGTCAGCTTTAGAAGATGGGAATATTTGGGTTCTCAGACAATATGGGTCACAACCTCACAATGGGATGTTGTCACAAATAAAAAAGAATTCAGCATTGATTTCTTCCAAGGGACTGTCACTTTTGCACACCACAGAGTTGAGCTTGCTAAATTAAGAATTTTATGCAAACAATGAACTATAACAAATACCCAGTAAACGTTTCTGAGTCTATGCTGGGGTGGAAATATTTTAATTGTTCAATCTCTAAAAACAGCAATGAAATGGATAATTTTGCATTCAATAACACATTGGAGTGGACAGCATTGCACAAATATGACATGGCCCTGAGTGAAGAAGGTTAAAATTTGTATAATGCTGTGTATGCTGTGGCCCATACCTACAATGAGCTACTTCTTCAACAAGTAGAGTCTCAGAAAAAAAAAAAAACAGGTGTCAAAGGAGAATTCACTGATTGCCAGCAGGTAAAGTTTCTTACATTTCATTATGCTTAGAGATAGCAATGTGATCTTTTAAATGACCCAAGAGAAACACCTGTCCATTAAAGATTATTCTTTCATTAGAAATATTTCTACACTGAAAAACTCTCCAATTAATTTTTACATAGGTTAATATGAATTTCAAGGATTACATTTAATAGGAGACAATACATTTTTTAAGATAGCATTGACTTTTGTGAAAACATGTCTCAACATTTTCACAAGTGATTTCCAAATTTAAAATAGGAGCCAAGAGTTTTGTCATGAAAACCTTAAGTGATAACAAGACTGGAATACTCTTTTAAAGAATAATTTCTAAAGAATCAATACATGTGTATTAACTAATAGTTACTCATTTAAATTAACGAATATTTGCAAAACCATATATGAATAAGACTATACATGTTATTAAATTTATATTATCTCATATATCTTTATACATGAAAGACCACAACTAATGTTTATTTTCACACATATTCAGAATCCCTCTTTATTTGCACATACATGGCATCGTTTTTTAAAAAAAGTATTTTTGACAAACGGGTGCACACAAACACACACACACGCTGACACACCATGTTACTTATTATCTCATAATCATTTTTTCTAGTATGTTTTAGTTTTGAACATTAATAATACGTATATTAATGTTCCACTATCCATGACCTGTATTGTGTTTACTATGTGATTACTTTAATACACTGTCTTTTCGTAAAGCCATTAAAATTTTAGGTGAAAATCTCACATTTTTCTTTCCTTTATTGATGTGCATATATAAGCATCTAAAGATGGATCTCATTTAGGTGTCTTCCTTGCTGGAAACCAGGGTATTTATTAACCCTGTTGGAGAACTGGTGAGCATGAACCATAGAGAAAATCAGTGTGCAGAGTATGACATTTTTATTATTTGCAATTTTCCACAATGCCTTGGATTAAAAGTGAATATCGGAAGCTATTTTAGTTGTTTTCCATGGAGCCAACAACTTCATATATCTGAAGACTTGGAGTGGGCCACGGGCGGAACATCAGTGGGTACAGTTTTTATTTTTTTTTCAGTTTATCTACATTTTAAAATATGAGGTGATGAAGTATTAGCTCTGTGTTAAGATCAACTGCTATGCTTGCAAAAGACCATTCTCAGTTACAAACACCAAAATTTGATATCTCTCAATTTCAATAAATCTGGTGTTAGGGATCAAGGTCTCTGGATTCCATGTTCAATTGCAACCACATGCCTGTTCACCTCTCAGTAATGTATTTATTAAATTTGTAAATATAATTTCAATTTTGCAACTATATTTAAACTACGGAATTTGCAGATTCTGTCTGAACATATTTATAGCCAAACTAAAAATAGTATGTATTCATTAACAGAAATCATTCTGTAGATTCAAGGTTTTCGTTTTTTAATTTGTATATACATATATGAATATATATGTATATACAAATTATATATGTATATATGTATGTGATATATGCATCATATATATATATTATTTTTATATTTATATTGAATATTTTCTTTATATTTCAGATTTCACATCCTTTTCATGTTTCCTCCCCGAGAAACCCCCTTTGCACTTCCACTTCCCACTGCCTCTATGAGGGTGCACCCCCACCACCCGTCTACCCACTCTCATCTTCCAGCCCTGGCACTCCCTTACATTGCAGCATCGAACCTTTTTTTGTTTGTTTGTTTTTCAAGACACTGTTTCTCTGTGTAGCCTTGGTTGTCCTGGAACTCACTCTGTAGATCAGGCTGGCCTCAGACTCAGAAATCTACCCGCCTCGAACCCTAATAGGCACAAAGCCATTCTTCCTGCTGAAATCCATCAAGTCCATCCTCTGATACATATGTGGCTGGACCCAAGAGTTCCTGCATGTGTACTATTTGGTTGGTGGTCCAGTCCCTGTGAGTTTGTCTGGTTGACAGTGTTGCTCCCCAAATGGGACTGTAAATGTCCTAAGCTCCTTCAGTCCCTTCCCTAGTTCCTCTACCAAGGACCCCAAGCTCAGTACAATGGTTATCTCTTAGCATCCACCTTTGTATTTTTCATGCTTTAGCAGAGCCTTTCAGAAGACAGCCATGTCAGGCTCCTGTCAGCAAGCACTTCCCTGCATCCACAATAACATGCTGGTTTGGGGATGGGCACTCTATATGGCATGGATCCCCAGGTGGGGCAGTCTCTTGATGGTCTTTTCTTCCAGTCTCTGCTTGACACTTTGTCTCCATAATGCCTCATGTGAATATTTTGTTCCACCCTCTAAAAAGGACTGAAGCATCCACAAACTGTCCTTGTCTATTCTTAAGCACCATGTGGTCTTTGAATTGTTTCTTGGATATTCAGAGCTTCTGGGCTAATATTCACTTTTCAGTGAGTATATACCACGTGTGTTCTTTTGTGATTGTGTTACCTCACACAGGGTGATATATTCTAGTTCCATCCTTTTGCCTAAGAATTTAATGAATTAATAATTATTTAATAGCTGAGTAGAATCCCACTGTGTAAATTCACCATATTTTCTGTTTCCATTCCTGTTTTAAAGAACATCTCTTTTTGTTTTGTTTTGTTTTGTTTTCCAGCTTCTGGCTATTATATATAAGGCTGATGTGAACATAGTGTAGCATATGTCCTCATTACGTGTTGGAGCACGTTCTGGGTACATGCCCAGGAGGGATATAAATTGATCCAATTTTCTGAGGAATGACCAGACTTATTTCCAAGGTGACTGTACTTGCTTGCAATCCTGCCAAGCAATTGAAGAAAGTTCCTCTTTCTCCACATCGTCACCAACATCTCCTTTCACCTGAGATTTTGATCTTAGCAATTCTGACTGCTATGAGGTGAAATCTCAGGGGTGTTTTGATTTGCATTTCACTCAACACTAAGGATGTTGAAAATTTCTTTCAGTGCTTCTCAGTCATTTGATATTGAGAATTATCTGTTTAGGTCTGCACTCCACTATGCATTAGGATTACATTGTTCTATGGAATCTAACATATAGGTTCTTTATATGTATTGAATAATTGCCCTCTACCAGATGTAGGTTTGGTAAAGGTCGTTTCCCAATTTATTAGTTGTCATTTTGTTCTATCAAGAGTGTCCTTTACCTTAGAAAAGCTTTGCAATTTTATGAGGTCACATTTGTCAATTATTGATCTTAGAGCATAAGCTATTGGTGTGTTGTTCAGGAAATTTCCACTGTACCCATGTGCTTGAGACTCTTCCCTACTTCCATTTCTATTAGTTTCACTGTGTCTGGTTTTATGTGGAAATCCTTGATCCATTTGGAATTTATCTTTGTACAAGGAGAAATGAATGGATAAAATTACATTTTACATGCTGGACACCAGTTGAAACAGCAAAATATGTTTAAAATGCTGTCTTTTTCCTCTAGAACGCTTTAGCTCCTTTGAGAAATATTAAGTAATCATAGTTGTGTGGGTTCAATGCTTCATCCTTAATTTTACTCTAGTGTTATACACAGTACCCATTCTATGCAAAATTTTCACTATTACTGTGTAGTGCAGCTTGAGATTAGGGATGCTTATTCTCCTAGAACTTCTTTTATTGTTGAGAATTGTTTTTGCTATCCTGGTTATGTTCTTATTGCAAATGAACTTGAGAATTGCTCTTTCTGACTCTATGAGGAATTGAGTAGAAATTTTGGTAAGGATTTCATTTAATGTATAGATTTCTTTCAGCATGATGGCCATTTTTATCAAATAATTCCTACCATTCCATGAGGATGTAAGATCTTTCCATCTCCTGAATTATTCTTTAATTTCTTATTTCAGAGACTTTAACTCTTGTCATACAGATCTTTTACTTGTTTGGTTAGAGTCTCAGCAAGATACGTTATATCGTTTATGATTATTGTGAATAGTGTTGTTTCACTAATTTCTTTCTCAGACTCTTTCTTCTTTGAGTATAGGAAGGTTGCTGATTTGTATTAGTTGATTTTATATCTGTTCATTTTGATGAAATTGTTATCAGCTCTATGAGTTCTCTGGTCGAATTTTTGAGGTCATATAAGAATGCTATCATATCATCTGTAAATATTGATATTTTGAATTTTCCTTTATAATTTGCATCTCTTTGACCTCTCTTTGCTGTCTAATTGCTCTGAATAGAACTTTGAGTACTTTACTGAATAATGGTGGAAAGAGTGGGCAGCCTTGTCTAGTCCCTGGTTTTAGTGGGATTGCTTAAATTTTCTCTATTTAGTTTGATGTTTTCTACTGGTTTTCTGTGTATTGCTTTTACTATGTTTAGTTAAGTGCCTTGAATTCCTGATTGTTACAAGTCTTTTATCATGAAGGGATGTTGGATTTTGACAAATGCTTTCTCAGAATATACTGAAATGATCATGTGTCCATTTTCTTTGAATTGTTTTTATATAGTGGATTATGTTGACAATTTCCTTACATTGAACCATCCCTGCTTCCCTGGGATGAGGCCTACTTAATGGTCATGAACATTTTGTTATATTCATGAATTCAGTTTTTGAGGATTTAATTAAGTACATTTGCACTGAGGTTCATATGAGAAATGGGTCTGAAGTTCTCTTTCTCTTTTGGGTCTTTGAGTGATTTTGGTATTGATATAACTTTGGATTCATATATCAAATTTGATATTATTCCTCCTGTTTCTATTTTGTGGAATAGGTGGGAGTATATTGGTATTGGACATCTTTTGAAGATCAGATAGAATTCTGTACCAAAATTGTCTGGTCCTGAACATTTCTTGGTTGGGAGGCTATTAATGATGGCTTCTATTTTGGGGGGGAGGGAGGTTATGGGACTGTTTAGACCATTAATTTGATCCCAATTTAAATTTGTTTTTAGTATCAGTCTAGAAAATTGTCCACTTCATCCAGGTTTTTCAGTTTTGTTGAGTATAAGCCTTTGCAGTAAGTTCTGATGATTTTTTGAATTTCCACGGTTTCCATTATTATGTCTCCCTTTTCATTTGTGATGTTGTTTATTTGGATCCTGTCTCTGTGCCCTCAGGTTAGACTATCTAAGGGTTTATATATCTTGTTGATCTCATGAAAATACCTTCTGTATTTGTTGATTCTTTGTACAGATCAATCTTGGGTATATCTGCTTCTTTTTTTTCTAGATCTTACAGATGTGCTGTTAATCTACTAGTGCATGCTTTCTCCAGTTTCTTTTTGGAGGCACTCAAAGCTGTGAATTTTCCTCTTAGCACTGCTTTCATTGTGATCCATTAGTTTTGGTGTGTTGTGCCTTCATTTTCATTAAATTCTGATGAGTCTTTTACTTCTTTATTTCCTCCTTGAACAAGTTATCATTTATTAGGGTATATTTCAGGTTCCATGTGTATATGGTCTTTATGTACGCTTTTGTTGTTGTTGTTGTTGTCTCCATTTTTGTTATTGAAGTCAAGCCTTAGTCTATGGTGATTTGTTAGGTTGAGTGGGACTATTTCAATCTTCTTATATCTGTTGAGGCCTGATTTGTGACTGATTATATTGTAAGTGCTGAGAAGACGGCATATTAATTTGTTTTAGTATGAAATGTTCTATAGATATCAGAACCATTGGTCCATTTAGTCCCTAACTTTTGTTAGTTTCACTGTGTCTCTGTAAATTTTTTTGTTTCTCTAATCTGTCCATTGATGAGAGTGGGGTGAAGTGGGGATAATTTTGTGGGAGCAATGTGTGCTTTGAACATTAGTAAAGATTCTTTTATGAATGTGGCTGCCCTTGCATGTGGATCATAGATGTTCAGAATTAAGAGTTTTGTTGGAAGCATCTTCCTTTGATGAAGCTTAAATCTTCATTATGTTTTCTTTTTAATAACTTTTGGATGAAAGTTGATTTTATTTTATATTAGTATGGCTATTTCAGCTTTTGGGGGGGTGTCTACTAGCACACAAAATTGATTTCCAGTCATTTACTCTGAGGAATTGGCTGTCTTTTTCACTGAGGTGTGTTTAATATAAGAAGCAAATTGTTGTTTTCTGTTTATATATCCAGTCTGTTAGTCTGTGTCTTTCTTGTTGGGAAAATGAATTTATTGTCGTAAAGACATAATAAGGAAAATTTATTCTTGCCTCCTGTTTTTGTTGTTATTGTTATTGTTTTGTGGTTGTGGCCGTGGTTGTTGTTGTAAGAGGTGGAATAATGTTTGCATGGATTTTGGGTTTGTTAGCTTTTCTGGTGTGTTGGATTGTCCAGGCCTCACTGTGTTGGGAGAATTGCGTTCTGATGATGCCAAGCAGCCTTGGTTTCTTAGGCTTATGTTCTGGTGTTTGCCTCTTGCCATCTCGTAATCTCTGATGTTAGCTGGTCTTGCTATATTGACTGTGGCTTGCCCCTCCTTCAAGCATTTATGTCAGCACTCCTTGGCGAACTGATCTTTCCAGGAGGAATTTGGGTATTGAGAGCTGTGGCTCAGGGTCAGCTCTGGGTGCAAAGAGAAACACAGAAGTATCTTTTACCAGGCTTCTCCACAATTCCTGTTAAATCTGGGTCCTGGATAGTTCCCTGGGAACAGATTTGTTGGTATTCCCTATGCTCACAGTCAAGTCAGCACTTCTAGGAATCCAGATCTCTCATGTAGCTATTTGGGTATGGAAAACTGTAGCAAAGGAGCTGTAGATCAGCTCTTGGAGGTGATGCACAGGATCAGGCAATTTATATATTTATATTGGTTATTGTAAGTGATTACATTTCAAATGTTATTCCTCTTTCCAGTTTTGCCTCCTCTGCCTTATCTGGTATTAGTGGGAAGGAATGCACTTGGTCCTGTGGAGGGTTTATGCCACTGCATAGAAGGATGCTAAGGTGGTGTGCTGGGGTGTGTGGGTGTATGTGGGAGATTCCTCACAAATGCAGAAGAAATGGGGGAGGCATAGTAGGAGCAAGATTTTCATTTAAACTAAGGAAAATTCATTAATTTAATAAGTGTCTTATAAAACATAGTTTTCTATATTCATCAAACAACTCTTTCTTGGTTTATCATACCTTCTATCTCTATACAACTCAATGTTCTAATTGTTTATTTATAAATGATGAAAGAGAAACCGATGCCACATAAAAATTCCTTTTAAAATAATCAATTTAGAAAGGAAAAGTTTTGAATTTGTACAACCTGAGTGTTACATATATAAAATTACATGATGTAGTAAATGCTGTGTGGCATTCACTGCATTGCAGTGTAATTCAAAATAATAAGGTGCCTGAAATTGTTAACTAATTCTGGTAATCATAGGAAAATTTATAACCATATCTATTAATATCCCATATATCTATTTATGGGTCATTATACATTTGATGTATACATGAAATAGACACACATACACACTCATATTTTGTAATATTATTTATTGTCTCAGGTTCCCTCATCCATGTGTTGTGTGCCATGTACTGCTGGATTCAGGAAAATCCATCAGGAAGGAACTGCAGTCTGCTGCTTTGATTGTGTTCAGTGCCCAGAAAATGAGGTTTCCAACGAAACAGATACATGCTTGGATGCTAAGGAAAACTTGATGAATTTGAAGACATTCTCTTTCCAAACTAGAAATATGATGTGGTCTAAATGAAATTGAAGTTCTAAAATCTCTGTGTTTCAGAGGTTTATCAATTATATAGTATTAACTTCTTTTGTACCCAGCAAAAACCTTAAAATATCCTCAACAAATAATGAATCTCTCAAAATGTGATTGTTACTAATTTTATATTATATAGAAAATGTTTAGGAAGACAAACTTGTGTAACAATTTTAAACAACAATTTTAGGCATAATCTATGTATATTATTACTCTACTTTGATACTTTGTACAAAGAAAGTTGATTACATGACTAGTCCACAATCTTTCCCTCCATCACCAGTTTAGACCTTGGTAAAGGCCAGATGCTCAGAGTAAAGGTTGTTTAATGAAATATATTTTAAGAGTGTAGATGGTTTGAGGGATTAAATGTTTACTATCAAACAATTAGGACAGGAGTGAAGATTTCAAGAATGCAACAAGACTGCACATTGCCCTTGACCGTGAGTAGTGAAATTAAGGTTTGAGGAATTATATAATCTGAGATTGTGAATAAAATTTTTCATACTTTTCTTTCCTTTTTGTTTAATAAATGCTTTTAGCTGTTCCATTCCCAATGATGGTGTTTTGTTCCATCACAAAGCATAGTTTATTGGAGAACAATTATTAACTACATAACTATGATACCTTATAATGGTTTATTGTTTTTCACCAGCAGATATGGAACAGTGTGTGAGGTGTCCAGATGATAAGTATGCCAACTTAGAGCAAACCCACTGCCTCCAAAGAGCTATGTCATTTCTGGCTTATGGAGATCCATTGGGAATAGCTCTAGGCTCCATGGCCCTGTCCTTCTCGGCCATCACAATTCTTGTACTAGTAACATTTGTGAAGTACAAAGATGCTCCTACTGTGAAGGCCAAAAACCGCATTCTCAGCTACATCTTGCTCATCTCTCTAGTGTTTTGTTTTCTCTGCTCACTGCTCTTCATTGGACATCCCAACCAGGCCATCTTCATCCTGCAGCAGATCACATTTAGAATATTTTTCATAGTGGCTATTTCTACAGTGTTGGCCAAAACAATAACTGTAGTCATGGCTTTCAAGCTCACTACTCCAGGGAGAAGGATGAGAGGGATGTTGACATCGGGGGCACCTAACTTGGTCATTCCCATTTGTACAACGATCCAACTTGTTCTCTGTGGGATCTGGTTGCTCACATCTCCTCCATTTATTGTCAGATATATACAATCTGAACAACGGAAAACTGTCATAATTTGCAACAAAGGCTCAGTCATTTCCTTCCATGTTGTCCTGGGATATTTGGGTTTCATGGCTCTGGGGAGCTTCACTGTGGCTTTCCTTGCTAGGAACCTTCCTGACAGGTTCAATGAAGCCAAGTTCCTAACTTTCAGCATGCTGGTGTTCTGCAGTGTCTGGATCACATTCCTCCCGGTCTACTATAGTACCAGGGGGAAGATCATGGTGGTTGTTGAGGTCTTCTCCATCTTGGCTTCTAGTGCAGGGTTGCTAGGGTGTATCTTTGTCCCAAAGTGTTATGTTATTTTAGTTAGACCAGATCCAAATTTTGTAGAGAAGTGCAAAGACAAATTGCTACACTGAAACTTTCATAGTTGGAAAATGTTAGATGATACTCAACATATTTTTTCTTTGTCTTAAGAAATGTAGTACTTGATCATAGAAAAAAATGTTAAGGAATAAACAAATTAGAACTTACATATACAACAATACTATTCATCATGATACCAATGAACAAAGCTTGGTGGAAAATGGGTTCATAAATAAATACACAATCCTCAAGAAATTGAGACTGAGGAATATGAAATGAGGAATGGCTATCATCATGTTGACCTGTGGTTTTGTGTGTAAGCCACGTACTTAATAAATAATTAATATAAGGTGATTATAGTGACAGTATATGGTACCCACTCTCGGTGAGTTTTTCGTGGAGTTAAAAGAAAGTGGACTGCAGACAAAATGGACATGAAGCCAGTAAACCACATTATTCCACATGATTTCGTGGAGTCCTTGCAACCAATTTTATGCTTTGGCTACATTCAATATTCTATGACGAAGGCACATAATATTCTATGACGAAGGCACATAAGAAATAACCACTTTTCTCAAATATTTTTCTTGATCATGGTGTTTTTTTTTTCATTTTTGAACAAGAGAATAAAAGATATCACCTAAATATTAAAATGCCTCTGTTGGGATTTGGGATATCATATATTTCTGATGCAATAAAAGGCACTTATTTCAAAAGAGAAACAAGAGGGAATGTTAGCAGAGTGGGAAGCACAAGGACAGTGTTGCATATAACAGCATAGAAGCTCTGGAATTTGGAGTAGCTTTAAGATGTACTAGAAATATCTTAAGAATATCAATTAACCTAAAAAGAAAGGAATATTTTAAGAAAACTTCAATGGGGTTCAGATTGTGCTCTGAAATTTTATATAAAAAGGCTCAATTTCATTATGAAATGAAAGTGTTTCATTAAGTGAGTAATGTCACTAATGGAAATGTCCCCAACAAGACCTTTACCACATTAAGTGTGGCTCTGGCATTATATGTAGCAGAGGAAGTCCTTGGTCCTCAATGGAAGAAGAGGCCCTTGGTCCTATGAAAGCTCAATGCCCCAGTGTAGAAAAATGCCAGGTCAAGGAGGCAGGAGTGGGTGTGTGAGGTCACACACCCAGAAAGAGGAGCAGGGGTGGGATACAGAGTTCCTGGTGGGAAATTAGGAAAGGGGACAACATTTGAAATGTAAATACATAAATTATCCAATCAAAAGAAGAGATACCACAAAAATTCTGGCATTTTTCTAATAGAGCCAATCAACGATCACAGATAATGAACCAAAATAGACACTGCATCCTTTTGGCAACCTCTGTGTTGTTTACATTATTCAGTGGTGTAAATTGATTTGTCCATAGGTCATATTCTTACTCTGCATGACTTTTTCCTGTTTTCCTTTATTTTAGCCTCCCTACCTCTCAAACCCCTCCTGCAGATGCAGTCACATGGTAGATGGAACTTAATTCTATTCATCTCAAAGCTCCCAGAAGTACCTTCCATTATTTAAGATCCAATTGTTCATGAGAGAGGGATGTGACTCACTCATGAAAGGAAAAATGTGGTTTGGCCTTTTTGCACAGGCCTGCTCAGAAAACCACATCCTTGTTACATATCAAGTAGTGAGAGCAGGGCTCTTGTTGATGTTGTCCATGCTAAAATGAGTCAGAGTTAATAGACAGCTTTTCTGTATAAAAGACAGTGCCACACTGTTAATTAATGACACATTTTTAAAATCTGGGCCTTTCTATTTCACTGAAATATTAGGACAAAACAAAACTTAAAGTCATCCATGTGTAACATAGAATGCAAACTCTGAGCAGTCTGCAGGTCAATAGAGCTGATGAAATCATAAAGGAAGATGGGAATGAAGCAGTATGATTACATTTCCCACACACACAGAGACTTTTAAACAAGTCTCACCTTAACAGCAATTAAATTGAACTAGCATATGTGGCTACTTAAGAATTGCACTGTTGCGATTACGTTACATTAAAGACATCTTGCAGACCGAGAGCAGCTTAGTCGAGGGTTTCTGAGTCCAGTAGTACTTAAATGAAATTTTCATCTATTCAAACAATGCCCGCTGAGCTTCTAGCACAAGCCAGCACTGTGCAAGAAAATGCTGCTGGGTAAACACCTTGGACCTTGCCTCACTTTTTTTCTTTTCCCTTTCTTTTTTTTTTATATTGTTCTATTCACATGTCAAATAGTATCCCCTTTCCAACTAAGTTACCCCTCTGAAAACCTCCTATCCCATCTCCATTTCCCTACTCAATCCCCTCCCCTGCTCCCATTTCCTGATTTGTATTCCCCTATTCTGGAGAATTGAGCCTTCACAGGACCAATGGCCTCTTCTCTTATTGATATCTGCTACATATGTAGCTGGAGCCATGGGCCCCTCCATGCGTACTCTTTGGCTGGTGATTTAGCCCCTGGAAGCTCTGGGGGTACTGGTTGGTACATATTATTGATCGTCCTGCAGGGCTACAAACCTCTTCAGCTCCTTGGGTAGTTTTTCCAGCTGCTCAATTGGGGAAACTATGTTCATTCTATTGGTTGGCTGTAATCCATGGGTATTTTGATCCACTTTCCAATAAGGATCAAAGTATTCACACTTTGGTCTTCCTTCTTCTTGAGCTTTATGTGGTCTGTGAGTTGTATCTTGGGCATTCCAAGGTTTTGGGCTAATACTCACTAATCAGCAATGGCATACCATGTGTGTTCTTTTGTGATTGGGTTATCTCATTCAGGATAATAGTTTCTAGATACTTATATTTGCCTAAGAATTTCATGTATTCATTATTTTTAATAGCTGAGTAGTAATACATTGTGTATATATACCATATTTTTTCTATCCATTCCTCTCTTCAAGGAGATCTGGGTTCTTTCCAGCTTCTGAATATTATAAATAAGGGTGCGATGAACATAGTGGAGCATGTGTCCTTATTGCATGTTGGAGCATCTCCTGGGTATATGCCCAGGAGTAGTATAGCTGTGTTTTCAGATAATGTTCAATTTTCTGAGTAACCACCAAAGTGATTTCGTGAGAGGTTTTAGGAGTTTTAAATCCCACCAGGAATGGAGGAGTATTCCTGTTTCTCCACATGTCTCCAGCATTTGCTGTCCTCTGAGTTTTTTTTATCTTGGCCATTCTGACTGGTGTAAGGTGGAATCTCAGGGTTTTTTTTTTTTTATTTGAATTTCCCTGATGACAAAAGATGATGAACATTTTTTAGGTGTTTCGCAACCATTCAGTTTTCCTCAGTTGAGAATTCTTTGTTTAGCTCTTTAATAGGGTTATTTGGTTCTCAGGTGTCTAACTTCTTGAATTCTTTGTATATGTTGGATATTAGCCCTATATAAAATGTAGGATTGGTGAAGATCTCTTCCTAATATGTAGGTTGCCACTTTGTCCTATTGACAGTGTCCTTTGCCTTACAGAAGCTTTGTGATTTTAAGAGGTGCCAATTGTCAATTCTTGACCTTTGAGCATAATCTATTGGTGTTCTGTTCTGGAAAATTTCCCCTGTGACCATGTGCTTCAGGTTCTTCCCCATTTCTTTTCTATTTGTTTCAGTGTATAAGTGGGTATTAGCCCAAAAGTTCAGAATACCCATGATCCATTTGACAGACCACATGAAGCTAAGGAAAAGAAAGATCAATTTGTGGATTCTTTGGTTCTTTTGGAAAGGGGACAAAATTCTCACAGAAGGAAATATGGAGATAAAGTTAGTGAAGAGACTGAAGGAAAGGTCATCCAGATATGGTCCCACCTGTGGAATCATCCCATATACAATTACACCGGCATTATTGAGGATGCCAAGAAATGGTTGCTGAAAGGAGCCTGATATGGCTGTCTCCTGAGAGGCCCTGCCAGTGCCTCTAAAATACAGAGGCAGATACTATCAGCCAACCACTCATCTGAACATGAGGTCCCCGATGGAGGTGATAGGACTGAATGAGCTGAATTGGTTTGCAACCTTACAGGAAGAGCAACAATATCAACCAATCAGAGCTCCAAGAGACTAAGCCATCAACCAAGGAGTACACCTGACTGCATATGTAGCAGAGGATTGCCATGTCAGGCATCAATGGGAGGAGAGGTCCTTGGTCCTATGAAGACTTGATAGATGCCGCAGTGTAGGGGAATTGAGGGGGGGAGGTGGGAGTGTGGTAGATGGAGGAACACCCTCATAGAAGTAGGGGGAGTAAGGATGGGATAAGGGTTTTCTGAGAGGTGGAAACCAGGAAAGGTGTTAACATTTTAAATATAAGTAAATAAAATATCCAGCAAAAAGGAAATAAACCTACATAGTTTTAAAAAACTTTCTATTATGAATAGATATTTTATTTCTAATTCTTCACCCTCAAGACCATCTTGGTTATTCAGGTGTGCTGTCATAGTCCTGCAACTTCAGAACTCACAGAAAAAATCATTCCTTGTAAATTATGGGCACGCATGGCTATATCGTGAATTCTCTGCCAGCTAGGGTTATTCAGAGGGTTGTGTCTATTGTGTGAATGGCATGGCTTACTCCATGGATACACATTTTATGATGCAATCCATATCAAACTATAGTCACAATGCGATGTTTATTGTTACCTCTAAAACATATACTCTATAACCCACATTCATTATTGGCACTGTGGACTCATTTATTAGAAATACAGTCAACTTACTCTTCAGATACCAAGGAAATAAAAATATTCACAAGACAGTGTAAAAGAAATCCAGAAATGTGCATCATTTTGCTAAAATTTTCTTGTAATATAGCATCAGTGATAACCATACAATAGAGATAATGATTTCTCAGTCATGTAAGAAAAGAACTTTTAATAGATTTTGGTATTGATGTGTTTCTTTTGCTGTTTGTGTGGTTGTTCATATATATTTTTAAATTTGTTATATGAAAGAATGGTTATTTTTTGCTTATTTTTTTTATCCCTACCATTTGGCTATGGATGTCTTGCAATCAGTTCCCTCAGCTGCCAGAAGGGGCTATCAGATCCTCTATTATCAGGTGGTCCTTGTTAAACATCACATGTCCTCCCAGAGGATAACAAATGCTCTTATGAGCGATTACTCCAAATTCTGCACTAGGCCTTTGTCTTCAGCACTTGTGCAGCTCTAATTGAATTATATCATTCCCACTTAAATGGAGATACCTCTTCAGATGTGAAGGTACAGTTAAGTGAGGTACGCATGCTAATTATCTTAGGATACCACTTATTTATACAGGGCTCTATTGTCCGCAATGATCTCTGTGGGTTCAAAATCACGGCCCAGCATCACTTACTTTAGCTTCAGTTTTGGAGGAGATAGTTCACCTGTACTTTAGAATGGCAATGTAGATTAAACACATCTACAAAGTACAGAATAGATATTATCCTCCTGGAGGCTGGAGAATTATAATGAATCCTTCTTGAATACCAGAAAAAAATATTTATCTAAAAATTTTGGAAGGAAGCTCCAGTGTATGCACAGTGTATGGATCTACATTCTAGACTACAGGTTTCTGCGAGAAAACATGTCTGTCCAAGCCTGGAAAATTAGAAGGATGTTAAAGAGGCCCTTTTGCCTAAGAAGATCTCAGAGTATATTGAGGAAGTATATCTTCTAGCTGACAACTGACTACTTACAAGGAGAGCTATAGGGGTTTGACTGGCATGGCCTTGTTAGAGACAGAATGACATAGATTCTGCCTTTGGGATAGAACCAGCAGGCATGGGCCTCCAGGAGTGTTGATAGTTGATGTGGGTATAAATCTACTTTATATAATAATGTACATATTTTACATTCCTACTTTGAGGAATGTCCTTCTTGTAAATGTTAATGACTCCATGATAATTATAGTTAGCTGGAATCGAGAGGCCAGGAGTGGCTAATTTCTCAGCAAATGGTAAAGGCAGGGGCCTTCTGGACAGCCATTTATGGTATGAAAAATTCTTTAAAAATATGGCTTGGAAGAAATACATAATTTCTCAACTATGTAACAACATAAGGATTTAATATGAATTTTATAAGTGGTTTAATAAAACTAAAGTTTAAAAAAGCAGTTGAATTGTGTGGTTACTTCTCTGAATTTTAAAGTAAATTTTAAAATAAATTTAAAGTAAAGAAATTAAGAGAATTAGGTATTTTTTAAAGGCAGTCATATTACTAATTTCAAGATCATTCTGTCACAGATCATGCTTAGACCCGGGTGTAGTAGAAGTTTTACATTTCTAGAAAGGATACCTACAGCTTGCTTATCATTTGTGCTTAACAAAGGCAAGCAGATCTCTAAATTATTTTCCAATGTTAAAGGGAAATATGTGATTGATGTCTCCTAAGAAGCAAGGGACAAGGTTCACCGGATGCTGATTTATAGGCTAATCAAAAAGAGAGCAGGAGTAATTTACTAGATGTATATGTAAAATAAGAGACTGGGCTTATGAGCTGCAAGAGAAAAACTATCAAGAAACTATTTTCAGAATAGCAAAAATAATGCTTGGAGAACTGTCACACACAGCACATAGAGAGAAAGAAAGCTGCCTGGTGATCCTCAGGGAAGACTGATCAGAGGGAAATATGATAGAACAAAGAGAATGCAGCTGGTAAAGCTTTCTTGAGAGGAACATCAGCCACAAGCTTGGACCCACAATTCTAGTCATTTGTTTTTCTACTATCAGACATCTCTTCCTTAGAATCTCTCTCCAATCTAAGATTGTTCTTTAACAACTGATTTATGATTTATGGAGTGTCACTGACTTACTGAAATGGGATTTAGGCCAGAGAGTAAAATGTAGAGGAAGTGATCTAACAGGACCCCAGACAGTTCTGGCAAACAAGAGCTTTTCAAAGATCAACATCCAGATTATCTTTTTGTAACACTCTGCCTTAAGTCACCTTGTCTTTTTGAGCTGACCTTGAAACAAAAAGGACAGACTGAAAACCTTGTAAGACTAGTTTTAAGACACACTACCAAGGAACTAGTGTGTTGAATAGTTCTCAATGTCTATAATAGTACCTGGAAGGAGCCTGGCCCTGGCTATGACATATTCACCTGTGGATTCTTGGCATAATGTGTTGTTGCTTTGGATATTGCTACTATATGAATAGATTGACCTGGTATCTTCTACTGGCACACATGCATGTATATAATAGTTTCATATCAAACTTTCCCAGACTGAAATGTTCTTATTACACACTGTGGAGTCTAGTTTCTCTATCAGGTACTATACATTGCCAATCTTGATATCATTCTTTCAACCATTCGCTATGACGGTCAATATGAAAGGCCAACTTCCAAGCTAAATGCATTCATTCAATTTACCCTGTGATTTTGTAGAAGATGAATGGGAATCCAGAGCTGCAACTCATTTTAGAGTATTTGTACAGCATGTACAACGCTCTAGAATCAATCCTATCCTAACAGCCTTCAGAAAAGGAGTGTCTCCATAGAGACTTTAATTCACGCTAAACCACAGTCTTCTCACAGGACCTACATGGATTTCCAACATATGTATATATACATGTATATATGTAGATGTATGTATGTATGTATATATATATATATATATATATATATATATATATGTGTGCGTGTGTGTGTGTGTGTGTGTGTGTGTACATATATATGTGTGTGTGTATGTGTGTGTGTAGGCGAATATAAAGATGTTTTTTATAAAGAACAAAAATATAGATTAAGAACTTCTAAAATTTAAGAACACATCCAGGCTACCAGAATACATGAAGACCTAGAAAGGGGAAAAATAAGCCATGAGAGTTCTTATCCCAATACCATAAACAATAGGTATACTCGTCTCTCCAAAAGAAGAAAACATCTCCAACTGTCCCTGACTGTCAAAGGTAATGGGAAAAAAAACAAATATTTGTGTAGAGGATCAATATTCTCAAGATTGTACAGGAGACCAAAGGGAGGATATTCTATAAAACTGTTCCATAAAAATCAAATTTGTAAACCCTGCCTGAGCCCAGAGCTGCCATACTATCATTATTATTATTATTATTATTATTATTATTATTATGGCTCATTAGGCTGAAATGACAATGTTTGGAGAGATAACAGTCTCTTTCATATTTAGCAAAACTTAGTCCAAATCCCACAAGGTTATCACATAGGCAAGAGGGAGAAGAGATAAAATAAGGCTACAGAATCTGCAGTCCACAATTAGGCAGACACAACAATTCCACAACTGGTGGACTTCCTGAGAGGCACTTAGCAGTAGAAGCATTTCTTCTTCTTGAGCTTCTTGTGGTTCTCTGAGGCTTCATTGTTCTCATTCTCTAATCTCTGCAGGTGTGATATTACCTGCTCATGACCTAACTTCAGCTTCTCTTAGAAAGAATATGCTCTGTGGTAGGACATGTCCCTAGGAGTGTAGACTCCCTTGCTCACTGGCCTAAAACCTCATATCAGCACAGGGTGGTCCTCAAAGAACACATACTATGGATTGTGATACCCTGGATCCTGTGTACTGTCAAATTATGGTGATTATAAAACATGTTATTCTGACACTAGGCAGATAAAGGCTATTTATCCAATTGGAGGATGACTGGTTGCATGTGGTCACTCAGCGGGATTTGGAAAGCAGTCTATCCCATTATGTTCTCAGGAGCAAAGTGTGTCAGAAATTACACATTATTGTGGGGATTTAAATCAAGAACAAGACAACTTTATAAACAGCTAAAAGTTTCCAAAATGTACCAAGGTACACTCTTCCTTGGAGAAGCATTTACAGATATGAGATTGGACATAGTGGCATCCTTGAGGTGCAGCTACCTAGAACAAAATAATTGAAAAATATAAGATGAGCAGAGTATTGGAGACACAAGAATGACACCATTGGATTTGAAACAATGAATGATAAACGCCAGGCAAACTTGCAGCTCATTTTTATTTAATTTAATTTCTTTTTTTTTGCTGGACATCAAGTGAGGGGTCTGATTCTCCAATTTCTTTTCCTATGTCTTGATAAAAATTGTTGATGGAGGAGATTTATGGCATAACCAGCCCCTGTAACTAGAGGAGCACAAGTAAACTTGCAAAGTGGGAAGGCATAGAGAATGCACAGACCAGGCTGAGGCCCAAACAGAAAGAGAGCACACTTGGAATCTGGTGAGGAACCAAAGACTTCAGCACAGGCTTGAAATGCTTTCTCTGTGAATCTCAGCTCTCCCATCAGCCTATAGAGATGTGGGTATTTAAGCAGCCAGGTATTTTGTTTGCATACCTTCACATTCTAAGGATGACTAAAGAGACGGCCTCTTCAGGTTTTTTTTAACAACTACACAGGTTATAATTTGGCTTCAGAGCCCCCAAACATATAGCTTTGGAAACCAGAAAATAAATGGCACAGTCCGCAAGGACCCATATGCAGTTTTCATAAGCAGCTGCCCTACCATGGATTCTAGACTCATGACTGTGGATTATTCATGTACGGCAAACCATCATCAAAAGCCTGAAAAATTCATCCAACTGCCCACAGTAGAGTCTGATGGAGACAAGTTAGTATTAGGTCGACAAAACCTAAAGAGAATACAGATTTTGCATTTTGTCAATTCTCTACAATTGTCCTTTGAGCCTTTAAGATAGTTATTACAAATTTCAATCAGCAGTCAAGAAAAGAAACATCTCCACAAACTTTCTCATGAACCCCAATAGAAGCAATTCCTTGGTAGAGCTGTTTCCAGAGGGCCCTAGCCTTTTCAAGTTGGTAAAAATACTAACCAGAACACAGAGTTTCTTCCCATTTTTGTTATTATATGTAAGGTTTATTGTTAATAAAGTTTTTAAAATGTAAAAAAAAAAGATTAAAAAATCTAGAACTGGAAAATATATCCGGTCTCTGATTCTGAAAGTTGTTTGGCTGCATTAGAAATATGTCAGATTCAGGAAGCTCAGGGTGTCATTCTCAGGAATAGGGTTGTCAAATGAGGTCTGGGAATGTAAGTTTCCATGAGAATAATGTTTTTCTCACTTTCTAAACTCTTATAGCCACTGTATCTAGAAAAACAAACTGGGAATAATGTGCTGAACTAATAAAAACTGTGAGATACCATTTTCTCCCTGCCTCTCTATGGTCTCACTTTAACTCACATTACACCCCCATGTACAGTAAGAGGAAAAATATAAAAATTTACACTAGAATCGCTTTGGAACAGCCAGCTCTTGTCATTGGTGATGGACACACTATTAAGGTACTAGAATCCTCATCTTTCAGGAATTTTGTTAAGCAGGAAAGTTTACTAACTTCACAGTGGCACCAATTCCTGTTACTCTCTCCTGGGAAGCCAGGCTCACAGATGCCTACTCCATGAATTTTCACATCACTGTTCCATGACTCACTGAGCCTTTTACAGGACCACATCTTCCTTGCTGGTTTACAGTGAGATGGAAACCCAGCTTCCTTTGGCCTCTCTCTCACTTCTCTAAGCTCCCCATTCTCACTCTCAAGTAGACTCCTCTATCTTGCAGATATAAATATGAGTGAACTATTTAGTAACTAATTGAAAGCCCTGAGAGCAGTGGATGTTGTGACATCATTGGAGACATCACAGGGGATGCCTAGAGATCTCCAGGATGCACTAGAATGTTCAGACAAGGCATTGTCATGCAGAAGAGGCTCTGCCTTCCTATTAATGCTCTTCCTCTACTGAACAGAAGCTGAGGGACCCATCCAGGGAGACTCGCCTGGGACACAAATGTTGATCACCTCCCATTGAAAAGCCAGAGGTCTCAGCCACTGAGATTATCAGTGTCAGAACAATGGGAAAATGGTGTGCTTTATTTCCAAATGTGTTAACTGTGGAGAACTGGGACAGGATGGAGAGAAGAGCCAGCCCATCAATTTGGTAGCAGAAGACTTGAGATGTCCACTTTCTTCCTAGGCTTTGGCCACATGAACTCTTAGAAGGCAGTTCCTGGGACACCTTCAGCATGTGGAGATTCAGGACAAGTGGGACATTCTCAGGACAGTCTTTTTTGGAGATGATGCCTGCAGACAGTGATCAGGAAAACAAGATGACTCAGACCTGACACTCTGACAGAGAGATGAAAACAAAGAGTATAGTGTATTCTCTGCATTCCATGCTCTATAAGTCAGGCTGTGAGAAACTCATCTTTCCAGACACTACCCAACAGTTGTGTATCCAAATTTGTCAACAAATGTAAAAATTCTCCATTTCTGAAACAACTCTCACCTGTCCCTCAGCCACTTCCAACCTATTCTAAAATTGAATTAACCACAGTATACACCACCTGACTGCCACCGAGTGTGGTCTAAATGTCTCAAATCTAAAAATACCCCATTACTCTATACAGATCACAGCTGCTCTTATCCAGGGGATAAGTGTTTTCTGGAGAGAGATAATGTCCTCCAAGCCTGAGCATGGACAGTGATCTCTAGCCTGGTCTCTAGAGTCCTTCCTTGCATGAAAATGTTAAAGCTGTGAAGCCGTACATGGCCGTATAGTTATAAATTTCATATTCTCATGGAAAAGACAATTTTTGCCCCGAATGTTAAGAATCCTAATCACAATCTCAAAATTAATCCAGAATTAGCTCACCTGTGATCCTAATCTGGAGGCTCAGAGATACAAGATTCTGACCTGGATCTTGGCGAGGATATTTTGAAGCAGAGGGTCTGTGAGTTCCTGAAGATTAAGACAAGGAGATCTCCAAGTTCAAGATCATCTGGGAGTAAAGTCACACTAGCACTTTGTTTTAATCTGGGCCACAGCCTCTGCTGGTGACTGACAAACATTAATCTAGGACACAGCCTCTGTTGGAGACTGACAGCCTTAAATCTAGGCCAAGTCCCGTGCTGGGGACTGACATCCTTATATCTGAACCACACCCTTTCCTGGAGACCCACATAAGAACATTGGAAGGAGGCAGACACTCTTTTCTGCCTGCTAGCTTCATGGAACTGAGCGACTGCTAGATCCTTGGACATCCATCTAGAGCTACTGCTGACTAAGGTTGTGGAGTTGAAGTACAGACTGTGAGTCCTCGAGAAACTCCCTAAATGTATAGAGACTACCCATATGTTCTGTGACTCATAAGAACCCTGTCTAATAAAATCTTCGTGATAGGACAGTGGGGAATTTTGATGGGACAGTGGGGCACGGTGATGGGACAGTGTGGCATTGTGATGGGAGAGTGGGGCATTGAGATGGGGCAATGGGGCATTGTGATGTGACAATGTGCCACTGTGATGGGAGAGTGGGTCATTGTGATGGGACAGTGGGGGCACTGCGATGGAATAGTGAGGCACAATGATCAGAAAGTGGGACAATGTGTTGGGACAGTGGGGCATTATGATGGGACAATCGGGCTTTGTGATGTGACAATGTGTCATTGTAATGGGAGAGTGGGGCATTGTGATGGGACAATGGGGCGTTGTGATGTGACAATGTGTCATTGTGATGGGACAGTGGGAAATTGTGATAGGACAGTGGGACACTGTGATGGGACAGTGCGGCATTGTAATGGGACAGTGGGGAACTGTGATGGGACAGTGGGGCATTGTGATGGGAGAGTGGAGCATTGTGATGAGATAGTGGGGCACTATGATCAGAGAGTAGGACATTGTGATGGGACAGTGGGTCACTGTGATGGAACAGTGGGGGCACTGTGATGGAATAGTGGGGCACTATGATCAGAGAGTGGGACAATATGATGGGACAGTGGGGCATTGTCATGGGACAGTCGGGCATTGTGATGTGACAATGTGTCATTGTAATGGGAGAGTGGGGCATTGTGATGGGACAATGGGGCGTTGTGATGTGACAATGTGTCATTGTGATGGGACAGTGGGAAATTTTGATGGGACAGTGGGACATTGTGATGGGACAGTGGGGCATTGTAATGGGACAGTGGGGAACTGTGACGGGACAGTGGGGCATTGTGATGGGAGAGTGGGGCACTGTGATGGGACAGTGGGGCATTGTAATGGGACAGTGGGACATTGTGATAGAACAAAATACCAGTAGGCCAACACAGAACACAACAAATACATTCACAAACATGTGATGTTTCCAAGCTATGAAGACCCCTTGGGGATGGCTCTTGCCTTAATAGCCTTCTGTTTCTCTGCATTCACAGGTGTGGTATTCTGTGTCTTTGTCAAGAACCATGACACTCCTATTGTGAAGGCCAATAACAGATCCTCAGCTCCATATTACTCATTTCCCTCATGTTCTGTTTTCTGTGCTCCTTTTTCTTCATTGGCCATCCTAACAGAGCAATCTGTATCTTACAGCCAATCACATTTGGAATTGTATTCACTGTGGCTGTTTCCAAATTTCTGGCCTAAATAATCACTGTGGTTCTTGCCTTCATAGTCACAAACACTGGAAGAAGGTTGAGAAAATTCTTTGTATCCAGGACATGCAGCTACATTATCCCCATATGTTCCCTATTCCAATGTATTCTGTGTGCAATAGCAGAACATTCTGTGCATGGCCACATCATCATTGTGTGCAACAAGGGCTCAGTTACTTCATTCTACTGTGTACTGGGATATTTGACCTGCCTGGCCCTTGGAAGCTTCACTGTGGCTTTCTTTGCAAAGAATCTGCCTGACACATTCAATGAAGGCAAGTTCTTAACCTTCAGCATGCTGGCATTCTGCAGTGTCTGGGTCACCTTCTTCCCTGTCTACCATAGCACCAAGGGCAAGGTCATGGTTGCTGTGGAGATCTTCTCCATCTTAGTATCCAGTGCATGGATGCTTGGATGCATCTTTCTAACCAAGATCTACATCATTTTAATAAGACGAGACAGAAATTCTCTCCAAAAGGTCAGGGAGGAATCATATTTTTGAATAAATAATTCAGGAATTCAGTCAAACATTGACACATATCTATCAATTGTTGAATTACATTGCATGTATTTAGTTTTGAAATCACTCTCACTGGCACCTCTACTGATGACTAGAAGTATCATATCTACAATCTTCTGTACATTCTTCATAAAATCTTTACCATTCACTTGCTTTGTTTACTCTGGAAGAAGTAAAATTCTCAAATCCTTATAACAAATTTATTCATCATACTGCTTTTGTGGATATTTCTCCCCTGGTATCTTATAAGAAAATTTGATAAGAGAATTATATCTATTACCTTGTATAGAATGTGACTAATAGAACAGACATAGCTACAAATAGAAACCACGTATCAAATCAAACATACAAATTAACTAAATAATCTACAAGGATGAAATCAGGACACAATTTCTTATTTTCAGTAGGAGCACATATATGACAGTGTACTGTCTGTTTTTTCACCTATTCTTAAACATATTGGCCAGTACTCTGAGGCAGAAAATTTCTTTGTCTGTTTTCCAGGACAAAATATTATATCCAACAATGGGTAGAAACTGTGGAACACAGTGGTTGAATTATGAAATAGCTGGAATAGGCTGACGAATAGGGTGACCCATAGGAAGACCAACAATCTCAAATACCCCAGACAACCAAGATCTCTCAGACACTATCCCACTAACCAAGCAGCATAAACCAGCTGACATGAGGCCCTCATATATGGTATAGAACGGCCTGGTTTGGCTTCAGTGTGAGAAGACACATTGACCCCATGAGAATTGTTAGGAACCAGGAATTGGGATGGGCTGAGAATTGTGAGTTGTAGATATCCTTTTGGAGATTGGAGAAAAGGTGTGGGAAGTCGAAGAGTCAGGGATCAAAAAAGGAGGAGGGGTAACAACATAAGTTAAAATAATAAAGACTGAAGAATTAAAATATACAGAATAAAATAGATTGTAGATATGTGAACATGTTATTATAATGTATGTATGGAAGTGATCGATAAAACTACTGATATATTCATGTAGCTAATTTACTCTCAGAGTCTGCCCTTTTTGTGCTTTTCTGACTGGGGTCGTTGACTCAGAAAATTCTGGAAGGATGGAATGGGAGACAGATGCTTCCTAGAAAATGACATTTCCAAAAAGAAAATTGAGTGTTTGTGGCTGTACTAAATCCATCATATTCATCAATTCTCCTCCTATAATGGGGTTCAGAATGGGTCTAAAATGTATCAACACTAACAAGAACTATCCCTTTCCTATGTAAATCTTCATGGAAATATGATCATTGACAATGTCCCTTTAAGTAACACATTTGTCATTAACATCCACATTGTATTCATTGAAAATTCATGGAACATGTCATTTCACAAAGCAAAAAAAAAATATATATATATATATAACAAACTAGTTTCATGGAATTCTACACAAATTTATTATAATAACTGCTCTCCTTTAAAATCGCATTTATATTGTATTCCAATCTTGAATTTTAATAATATTTACTTATTATTTTTTATAAGTAATTATGTGACCCTATGTTTTCTTGTCACCATGTAATTGCAGGAGACAGTGGAGAACAGAAAATGACAAAAGTTCAACTGGACTGTACCAGTTGGATGCTGGAAATCAAGGTTCAAGGTCTCTATCAGATTAAAGAAGAGGAAAAATGATTATTTGTAACATTTAAAAAAATGCTAAGGAAATGATCAAAGACTTTATTCCTGATCTAGAGATACCCACTTCAAAAATTCAAATGATTTTATATCCAGGAATATGTGGATAATTTTTGACACATGATGTCTAGAATATGAGGAATCTTGTATTTTACATTTTTATATACACCCAGTTTATTATGATGCAATATAATGGGTTAAAATGTTATTGCACACTTAGCTACAATTATTCAAATTGCGGATTCAAAAAACCAATATTACTAAATAGATTATTTGTTAAGTGCTTGCTACATATAAATGGGGGACTGGTAGATTTAGCTTTTAAACACTTATAAGGAAATTAATGCCTTTAAAGGACATTTGTTGCCTGTATGATATCAAAGCAGATAAATCCCCTAAAACTAAATATGACCAAATGAGTTCATCCACAGTACTATTTAATAAATTGAGACAGCCTAACCCTAGTAGGTGTGTCCTGAAATACATATGTTCTCCCCTAATAGATGCTAAAAATCGTTATGCAAAGTATTATAAAATTATTTCTAATAAAACAAATATGAACCAATCTTACTTAGAACAATACATGCAATAAAAGTTAAATCATATTTATTATTTTATTTATGTGTATGTGTGTGCAGTAGGTACACAAGTGCTTGCCTGTGTATACAAGTGCAACTGAGAGTAAAAGGCCTCCACTGACCCTAGAGGTAAACACAGAGACAGTTGTGAAAAACCTGACATGGATAGAGGAACAGAACTCAAATATTCAAGTGGCCCATACATTGTCTTCATTGCTGACCCAAATTCCCAGGGTTACAAAA
Source organism: Apodemus sylvaticus (assembly GCF_947179515.1). Lineage (NCBI taxonomy): Eukaryota > Metazoa > Chordata > Mammalia > Rodentia > Muridae > Apodemus > Apodemus sylvaticus. The sequence continues at coordinate 61,224,157 of NC_067490.1, forward strand.
ACACTAATTAATAATTGCTTTCCAAAAATGCATTGTTATAGATAAAAGTATGTAAAATCCTGGAAGCACATCATCACTCTCTGCAAATATTCCAAAACTCAGTGCAATGGCAATAATGTTTCATTTTCTTTCTTTTTTTTAATATTGTTTAAAAATTTTATTTAACCTATATTTACAGTCTAGATTTTATTCCCCTCCTGACCCAACATCTACTCTTCCACATCCCATACCTACACCCCTGTCCACATGATGATGATCCTGCCCGTTATACCTAGTAGCCCACCAGACTTCCCCACCCCTAGGGCCTCTAGTCTCTTGAGGGCTAGGTGCATCTTCTCTGACTGTGTCAGACCAGGCAGGCTCCTGCTGTATGTTTGTTGGGGACCTCATATCAGCTGATGTAGGCTGCTTGTTTGGTGGTTTCATGTCTGAGAAATACTGGGTTTCCAGATTACTTGAGAATACTGCTCCTACTACAGGATGAGCTTTTCCCGCTTTTACCTAATTCAACCACCGGATTCAGCATGTTCTCTCCATTTGTTGGGTATAATATCTGCATCTGACTCTTTCAGCTGCTTGCTGGGTCTTTTGGAACATTTCATTTTTTGTAATTTTTTTTGTTTTCTTTTTTTTTAATTTTTTTCTTTATTGATATATTTTTTATTTACATTTCAAATGATTTTACCTTTCTGGGTCCCTACTCCCCACAAGTCCCATAAGCCTTCTTCCCTCCCCCTGTTCCTCCATCTACCCCTTCCCACTTCCCTGTTCTGGTATTCCCTGTTCTGCATTGAGTCTTTCCAGAACCAGGGACCACTCCTCCATTCTTTTTGGACCTCACTTAATATGTGGATAATCTCTTGGGTATTCAAAGTTTCTAGGATAATATACACTTATCAGTGAGTACATACCATGATTTATATTTTGAGACTGTGTTACCTCACTTAGTATGATGTTCTCCATCCATTTGTCTAAAAATTTCATGACTTCATTGTTTCTAATGGATGAATAGTCCTCCATTGTGTAAATATACCACATTTTTTGTATCCATTCCTCTGTTGAGGGACACCTGTGTTCTTTTCAGTTTCTGGCTACTACAAATAGGGCTGCTATGAACATAGTGGAACATGTGTCCTTATTGCATACTGAATAATCCTCTGGGTATATGCCCAGGAGTGGTATATCAGGGTGCTCAGGAAGTGTCATGTCCAGTTTTCTGATGAACCGCCAGACTGATTTCCAAACTGGTTGCACCATCTTGCAATCCCACCAACAGTGGATGAGTGTTCCTCTTTCTCCACATACTCTCCAACACCTGCTGTCTCCTGATTTTTTGTCCTTAGCCATTCTGACTGGTGTGAGGTGAAATCTCGGGATTGTTTTGATTTGTATTTCCCTAAGAATTAATGATGTTTAACATTTCTTAGGGTGTTTCTCAGCCCTCCGAAGTTCTTCATGTGAAAATTCTTTGTTTAGCTCCATACCCCACTTTTTAATGTGGTTATTTGGTTCTCTGGGTTCTACCTTCTTGAGTTTTTTGTATATATTAGATATTATCCCTCTGTCGGATTTAGGGTTGGTGAAGATCCTTTCCCAATTTGTTGGTTGACATTTTGTCCCTTTTGACAGTGTCATTTGCCTTACAGAAACTTCATAGCTTTATGAGGTCCCATTTGTCAATTCTTGATCTTACAGCACAAGCTATTGGTATTCTATTCAGGAACTTTGCCCCTGTGCCCATGTCCTCAAGGGTCTTCCCCAGTTTCTTTTCTATTATTTTCAGTGTGTCAGGTTTTATGTGGAGGTCCTTGATCCATTTGGAATTGAGCTTAGTACAAGGAAATAAGAATGGATAAATTCACATACTTCTGCATGCTGACCTCCAATTAAACCAGCACCATTTGTTGAAAAGGCTATCTTTTTTCCACTGGATGCTTTCAGCTCCTTTGTCGAATATCAAGTGATTATAGGTGTGTTGGTTCATTTCTGGGTCTTCAATCCTATTTCATTGATCCGCTTGCCTGACATTGGACCAATAACATGCAGTTTTTATCACTATTGCTCTGTAGTAAAGTTTGAGGACTGGGATAACTGAATCTTCCTGAAGTTCTTTTACTGTTGAAAATAGTTTTAGCTATCCTGGGTTTTTTGTTATTCCAGATGAATTTGAGAATTGCTCTTTCCAGCTCTATAAAGAACTGGGTTGGGATTTTTATGTGGATAGCATTGAATCTGTAGATTTCTTTTGGCAAGATGGCCATTTTAGCTATATTAATCCTGTCAATCCATGAGCATGGCAGATTTTTCCATTTTCTGAGATCTTCTTCGATTTCCTTCTTCAGAGATCTGAAGTTCTTGTCATATAGGTCTTTCACTTGTTTGGTTACAATCACCCCAATATACTTTATATTATTTGTGGCTATTGTGAAGGGTGTCAATTCCCTAATTTCTTTCGCAGCCTGCTAATCCTTTGAGGATATAAAGGTAACTGATTTGCTTGTGTTGATTTTGTAACCAGCCACATTGCTGAAGTTGTTTATCAGCTTTAGGAGTTCTCTAGTAGAGTTTTTTGGGTCATTTAAGTATACTGTCATATCATCTGCAAGTAGTGATAGACTTCTTCCTTTCCAATTTGTATCCCTTTGATCTCCTTATGTTGTCTAATAGCTCTAGCTAGGACTTCAAGAACTATATTGAAAAGATATGGAGAGAGGGGGCAGCCTTGTCTAGTCCCTGATTTTGGTGGGATTGTTTGAAATTTCTCTCCATTTAGTTTGATGTTGGCTACCGATTTGCTGTATATTGTTTTTACTATGTTTAGCTATGGGCCTTGATTTCCTGTCCTTTCCAAGACTTTTAGCATGAAAGGATGTTAAATTTTGTCAAATGCTTTTTCAGCATCTAATGGAATGATCATGTGTTTTTTTTCTTTGAGTTTGTTTATGTACTGGATAGCATTTATGGATTTCCTTATATTGAACCATCCCTGTATCCCTGGGATGAAGCCTACTTGATCATGGTGGATGATCGTTTTGATGTGTTCTTGGATTCGGTTGGCGAGAATTTTATTGAGTACTTTTGTATCGATATTCATAAGGGAAATTGGCCTGAAATTCTCTTTCTTAGTTGGATCTTTGTGTGGTTTTGGTATCAGCGTAATAGTGACTTTGTAGAAGGAGTTGCGTAGTGTTCCTTCTGTTTCTATTTGGTGGAATAATTTGAAGAGTATTGGTGTTAAGTCTTATTTGAAGGTCTGGTCTGATAGAATTCTGCATTGAAACCATCTGGTCCTGTGCTTTTTTTTTTTTTTTTGGTTGGAAGGCTATCTATGACCCCTTCTATTTCTTTAGGGGTTATGGGTCTGTTTAGATGGTCAATTTGATCCTGGTTTAATTTTGGTATTTGGTATCTGTCTAAGAAAATGTCCATTTCCTCCAGATTCTCCAGTTGTATTGAGTATAGGCTTTTGTAGTAGGATCTGATAATTTTCTGAATTTCCTCGGTTTCTGTTGTAATATGTCCATTTTCATTTCTAATTTTGTTAATTTGGATACTTTCTCTGTGCCCTTTGGTTAGTCTGGCTAAGGGTTTAACTATCTTGTTGATTTTTCAAAAACCAGTTTTCGGTTTTGTTGATTCTTTGTATGGTTCTCTCAATGAAAGCAGTGGTAAAAAGAAAACTCATAGCTTTGAGTGCCTCCAAAAGGAAATGCAAGAGAGCAAACACTAGAAGATTAACAGAACAACTGAAAGCCCTGGAACAAAAAGAAGGTAATTCACCCAGGAGGAGAAGAAGACAGGAAATCATCAAACTCCTTTGAGTTTCTTTATGCAGCTGATTACATTGTTGGATTTCCATATATTGAACCATTCCTGCATTCTTGGGATGAAGCCTACTTGGTCTTGTTGGATAACCTTAACTTTTTATGTGTTGAATTTGGTTTGTGAAAATTTATTGAGTAATTTTGCATCCATATTCATAAGGGAAATTGGTTAGTTGGCTCTTTTTTAGCTCAGATATCAGTGTAACTGTGTCCTCCTAGAAAGTATTTGATAGTGTTACTTCTGTTTTGATTTCATGAAATAGTTTGAGGAGTATTGGTATTAGATATTCTTTGAAGGTCTGATATAATACTTCACTGAAACCATCTACCCCTCCATTCTTTATGTTTGCTTGTTTTTATTGGGAGGCTTCTAATGGCTGCTTCTATTACCTGGGTGGCCATGCAACTCTTTCTATGCTTTATCTGACCCTGATTTAATTTTGGTACCTGGTATCTGTCTGAAAAATTATTCATTTCTCACACGTTTTACAGTTTTGTTGAATATAGCCATTTGTAGTAGGATCTCATTATTTTTTTTTAATTTCCTCAGTTTCTGTTTTTATGTTTCTGTTTTCATTCATACTTTTTGTTAATTTGGATACTTTCTCTGTGCCCTCAGATTAGCCTGGATAAGGAATGATCTATGTGGTTGATTTTTTCAAAGAACAGCTCTTGGTATTGTTGATGCTTTGTATATTATTTTTTGTTTTTACTTGGTTGATATCAGCCCTCAGTTTAATTTTTCCTGTTGTCTACTCCTCCTGGGTGTATTTGCTTCTTTTTCTTCTAGAGCTTTCAAATGAACTGTTAAGCTGTTAGTGTATGCTCTCTCCACTTTCTTCATGGAGACACTCAGAACTATGAGTTTTCCTCTTTGCACTGCTTTCACTGTGTCCCAAAATTTGGATATGTTCTGCCATTATTGAATCTGCATTGAATTCTAAAAAGTCTTCAATTTCTTTATTTCTTCTCTGTTGACGTTATTACTGAGTAAAAAGCTATTCAGCTTCCACGTGTATGTGGGTTTTTTTTTTTAATTGAACACCCGATGTAGTCCATTGTAGTTCCATAGAATACATGAGATTAATTCCATGTCCTTGTTTCTATTCTGGTTTGTTTTGTGTCTGATTACACAGTCAATTTTTGAAAAAGTACCAATATATTTCTTAATGGATTAGTTTTTAATGTTTTATGTTCTTCTGCTATTCCTAATTCCCAACAAACATTTTGTAAATTTCCAAATAATTTGGTGCTCAATATTAGATAAAAGATCATCAGCTATGAATATTATTAAGTATGCATTAATGATGTTTTCAGGGTATAAAATACAGAAGTTGAACTAATTTTTTGATGTATGATTTGATTCTCAAAATACTCAATATTGTTAAAATGTTTGATGTATAAAGTGCAATAAGTAATAAAAAGGTTTGAGGAGAATATGTTGTGTATTTTATATATGGTTTAAGACATACATTTTGAAAAATGTATCTGTTGAATTACAACTCCCAGATTATTACACTAGTCTTATTCAATAGAACTATATTCTAGTTCGAGGACTGCACTGAGAGATAGAAAAAACTCCTTATTGATATTCACAACACAATTTAACATTGTTGGTTCCTATGTCTATGCATTTTTAATGTGTATTCAGCTCTAAATATCTTTAATTTATAAGGCTTATTTTAAAACAATTAGTTAGAAATTTAGCAATTTTCTTAGAGCAAACCTTAATTCAGTTAAAATTTTAAGTTTCAAACATTTACCTTATTCATCACGATGCCTTGTGTTTGAATACCAACAAGAAGATATGAGTTTTTTCTGGTAATGTGTTTTGCTACTGATGATATCAACAAGAATCCTTATCTTTTATCCAACATGTCTTTGAAATTCTCCACTGCTGCTGGTCTGTGTCTAGATACATTGGGAGTTTTGGATATAACATATTCACAACAAAACAATAGTGGGAATTATATTAATTATATCTGTGGAAAAAAATCAACTTTGTGATATTGATCTTACAGGACCATCATGAAAAACAGCCTCAAAACTGACAGCTCAAACTAGAACACCAGAGGTAAGAACATGTGAATAAGTTAACATTAAATTCCATTTACAAATGCCTACAAGAAAACTTTAACAGCATGTATTTTTGAGTGCACTGCTAATCACAATCTCTCTCCTTCTCTCTCTCTCTCTCTCTCTCTCTCTCTCTCTCTCTCTCTCTCTCTCTCTCTCTATCACACACACACACAAACACACGTAGTATATATATATATATACTATGCATATATATATATGTATATATATATACTATGCATATATATATATGCATAGTATATATATATATATATACATATATATGTATATATATATATACTATGCATGATGAGTTATTTAATTCATACATATTTAATTCATATGTATAAATTGAATAATCAGACCATAGATGTACTGGGCAAACAGGAATAACTGTGTTCTAGAAATTCAAACTTGTCATGAATAGTCTAGAATCTAATAGGAATAATACATGATATTTAGAGTATATTTGTAGTAACATTAATAGGAGGTTGGAAAGGTGAGCCACATTACTTGCTTATAAATTCAAACATCTTAACAATCATTTTCCACATGTGGATCTTTCCTCCTCTCTTCTACATTCTTTAGGTTTTCTTTGGACCATTTAATCTTAACCTAAGTGACCATGACCAGTTTCTCTGTGTACATCAGGTAGCCAGCAAGGACACACATTTGTTTCATGGCATTGTCTCCTTGATGCTTCAGTTTAGATGAACTTGGATAGGACTGGTCATCTCAGATGATGACCAGGGCATTCAATTTCTCACAGATGTAAGAGACGAAATGCAAATGTTTGGGATCTGTTTAGCTTTTGTGAATATGATCCCAGAAACAATGCTGATATACATGACAAAGGCTATGATATATGATAAACAAATTATGACATCTTCAGCATATGTTATCATTTATGGTGAAATGAACTCTACTTTAGAAGTCAGCTTTAGAAGATGGGGATATTTAGGTGCTCAGAGAATCTGGATCACAACTTCACAATGGGATGTTATCATAATTAAAAAGGAACTCAGCCTTGATTTCTTCCAAGGGACTGCCACTTTTGCACATTAAGTAGGTGAGATGACTAAATTTAGGAATTTTATGCAAACTGTGGACACTGACAAATACCCAGTAAGCATTTCTGAGTCAATACTGGAATTATTTTAATTGTTAAATCTGTAAGAACAGCAATAAAATGGAATATTTTAAATTCAACAACCCATGGGAATGGACAACACTGCACAAATATGACATGGCCCTGAGTGATGAAGGTTACAACCTGTATAATGCAGTTTTCGCCATGGCCCACACCTACCATGAAATTATTCTTCAACAAGTAGAGTCTCAGAAAATAACACAAACAAAAGGAATATTTACTGACTGTGAGCATGTTATGTTTCTTACATTATGCTTAGATATATCAATATGTTCTTTAAATGGACCAGAGAAACACATGCACATTTGTTAGAGATTATTCTCTCGGTGGAAACATTTCTACACTACAAACTACCTATTTAATCTTTTACATGGATGAATATCATGCACAATGAAAACATTTCACAGGAAACAATTTTTGATTATATCAGTGAATTTTGTGAACACATGTCTCAACATCTCACCAAATCAGTTCAAAATATAAAATAGAAGACAAAGGTTTGATAATAAAAGCCTCAAGTGAAGACCAGTCTACAATATTTTTCTAAAGAGCAATTTCTCAAGCATCAGTACATGTGCTAAAACTAACAGTTACTCATTAAAATTAACAATGATTTACAAAACCACAAATAATGAAGACTGTACATCTTATTGAGTTTCAGTTTACCTCATATATGTTTAGTGTCTATACATGATAGACCAACAGCCATTCTTTATTTTCACACACATTCACAATTCCCCTTCATTTGCACATTCATGGCTACATTTTTTAAAATGTGTTTTTTACAAATATGACCACACACACACACATATTCACACACTATGTTACTTGCTATATGCTAATCATTTTTCTAGCATATATTACCATTTAACATTAATATGAAGTATATAAATTTTCAGTTATTGATTAGGTATATTGTGTTTTACTACACGGGGCTACTTTAATGCATCTGTATTTTGTGAAAGTCATTAAGAATTTAGGGGAAATTCTCAATTTTGCTTTTTCTTGATTGATATGCGTATATAAGCATCTAATGATGGATTTCAGTTAGGTGTCTTCCTTGCTGAAGACCAGGGTATTTACTAACCCTTTCGGAGAACTGGTGAACATGAATCATAGGGAAACTCAGTGTGCAGAGTATGACATTTTCATCATTTGGAATTTTCGACAGGTTTCAGATTAAAAGTGGAAATAGAAAGCTATTTTCTATGCATCTTACAGATGCAACAACTTCATATATATGAAGACATGGAGTGGCCCACAGGAGGGACTTCGGTTGTTATACTACAATTTTTAGTTTTTTTAAAGATATATAAATTTTTGAATATGAGGCACTGAAGAAATATCTCTGTGGTTCAGACCAATTGCTACTCTTGCTAAAGACCATTCTTAGTTACTAGCACCAAAATCTGATAACTCTCACCTTCATGTAAATCTGGTCTTAGGGTTCAAAGGCCTCTTGATTCTATGTTCAATTGTGCACAAATGAGTATTTAACACACAGTACAGGAATATATTTATTAAAATTTGGTAACTGTATGCATACCATGGTGTTTTCTTATTCTGTGAGAATATTTTTATAGCCTAATTAAGTACAGCATGCATTCATTAACAGAAATCTTTCTTCAGCGTCAAGGTTTCCTTTTTTATTTATATATTTTTGTTTAGTTATTTACTTACATTTCAATTTGTTTCCCACTTCCTGGTTTCCTCTCTTCTGTGGGGTATTGCCTCATCTGGCATCAGTGGAAAGGGAGCTCCTAGGTCTTGTGGAGTCTCAATGCCCCAGTTTAGGGGAATGCTTGTGTGATGAGGCAGGAGTCTCATAAAGGCAGGGGGAAGAGGGAAGGGATAGGATATTCAAGGTTTTGTTTTAATCTCCATTAATTTTAGGACAGTCTTATATATAATATATTTTGTTCATAATCATCAATCAACTCTTCCTTGATATACCCTGCCACTTTTCTCCATATACTTCAGGATTCTGATTTTTCTATTTATGAATCAGAAGAAAAATATGACACCATGTAAGCATTCCTTTTGGATTAATCAGATTAGGAACTAAAAGTTTTAAATTGCTACAACCTGAAAGTTACATACATAATATTACAAGATATAGAAAATATTGTGAGACATTTGGTGCATTGCAGTGAAATACAAAATAATAATGTGCATGAATCTGTTAAAAATTCTGATTAACAGAGGAGTATTTATAGACATAACGGTTTATGTCCCATATATCAATCTATTGGGTCATTATACATATTATGTATAAATGAACTGCACACACACACATACACACACACACACACACACACACACATACACACACTTTATGTAATATTTATATATTGTGTCAGGTTCCCTCCTCCTTGTGTAGTATGCCATGTACTACTGGATTTAGGAAAATTCATCAGAAATAAACAGCAGAATGCTGCTTTGATTGTGTTCAATGCCCAGAAAATGAGTTTTCCAATGAAACAGGTACATGCATGCATGCAGAAGAAAAATTGCTGAATTTGAACACCATCTCCTTCCAAACTAGGAATATGATATGGCGTACATGGAAACTGAAGTATTAAAATCTCCTTGTTTCAGAAAATAATCAGTTAAATAATGTCAACTTCTTTAGACCTAGCAAATAACCCATAACATCTTCTACAAACAATACATTTCTCTCACAATATGCTGATTACTAATTTTATATTATGAAGAAAACATATAGGTGGGCATACATGAGTAACAATTTTTAAGGAAAATTATAGACATTATCTAGGAATGTGTTTATTTTTCTTTGATTCTGTGTACAAAGAAACTTTACTAAAGGAACAGCCCATATTCTTTCTCTCCATCACCCAATTTAGTCACTGAAAAAGACCTGATGCTCAGGGTAACTGTTGTTGCTTAATTAATTACATTTTAAGAACTTAGATGAGTGTGGGGCAGTGGTGGCATATGCATTTGATCCCAACTTTCGGGAGGCAGAGTCAGGTGGATTTCTGAGCTAAAGGCCAGCCTGTGCTACAGAATTATTTTCATTTCCAAAACAAGAGCTTAGATGGATTAAACGATTAATATTTTTCTGTCAAACAATCAGAACCAGAGTGAAGATTTCAAGAAAGAAAGAAGAGATCTGATAGTGCTTACCATCAATCACTGCCTACCCAAAGAAAGAGGATGAATATCAATATCTATTTTCTTCATGCCATTTTGCTTAAAATGTGTTGTTGGGTTGAATGAGATTGTACTAAAATGAGATGAACATGCATATGCCTATGAGAATGAAAATATTGCTTTAGGTGAATAGTTCTTGAATGAGGAATTGTATGTTCTTATTCCTATGTGGAGATAAAGAAAGAGAGTACAACCAAAAAAGCAAGCAAAATACATAATGCATTTCATCAACTGACATCAACAACTATACCTACAACAACCCTTTTCTGTGAATAGTGAATTTATGGTTTGAGGAATTAAATAATCTGAGACTATGCATATTATTTTTCCCATGCTTCTTTATTGTTTAATGAATATTTTTTCTGTTCCATTCCTTACAGTAGTGTTTTGTTTCACCACAATATATACGTTGATAGAGAGCAATGTTAAGTCAGTGTTCCCTGCAGCAAGAAGGAATAGATGAGATGCTCAATACCAAATTATTTTTGATATATCCTCTGAATAATTCAAATGCATGATTATAAACTAAATAATTATGACATCTTATAAGGTTTTATTGCTTTTTTGTTTTATTTGTTTTAGCCAACAGATATGGAAGAGTGTGTGATATATCCAGATGATAAGTATGCCAACTTGCAGAAAACCCACTGCCTGCAAACAGCTGTGTCATTTCTGGCTTATGATGGTCCACTGGGCATTGTTTTAGGCTTCAATGTTCTGTCTTTCTCGGCCATCACACTTTTAATAATCATCACTTTTGTGAAGCACAAGGATACTCCTATTGTCAAGGCCTATAACCACATTCTCAGCTATATCCTGCTCATCTCTCTAGTGTTCCATTTTCTCTGCTCATTGCTCTTCATTGGATATCCCAACCAGGCCACCTGCATCCTGCAGCAGACCACATTTTGACTACTTTTTACAGTGGCTGCTTCTACAGTGTTGGCCAAAACAATAACTGTAGTCATGGTTTTCAAGCTCACTACTCCAGGGAGAAGGATGAGAGGGATGCTGACATTGGGGGCACCTATCTTGGTCATTCCCATTTGTTCCCTGATCCAAGTTGTTCTCTGTGGTATCTGGTTGGTAACATCTCCTTCCTTTATTGACAATCTGAACATGGGAACACTGTCATTATTTGCAACAAAGGCTGTCAGTGCCTTCCATTTTGTCCTGGGGTACTTGGATTCCTTGGCTCTGGGAAGCTTCACTGTGGCTTTTATGGCTAGGAACCTTCCTGACAGATTCAATGAAGCCAAGTTCCTAACTTTCAGCATGCTGGTGTTCTGCAGTGGCTGGATCAACTTTCTCCCTGTCTACCATAGCTCCAGGGGTAAGATCATGGTGGTTGTGGAGGTCTTCTCCATCTTGTCTTCTAGTGCAGGGTTCCTAGGGTGTATCTTTGTCGCAAAGTGTTATGTTATTTTAGTTAGAGCAGATTCAAGTTTCATAGAGAGGTACAAAGATACATTGCTTCATTGAAACTTTAATAGTATAAAAATGTTTGATGATTCTTAACATATTTTTGTCTTAACCAAATTAGAATTTTATCATAGAAAATTTTTAAGAAATAAACAAATTTGAACTTACAAATAGTTCAAATAGCACTCTCCATTGTGACACCGATTACCAAAGTTTGTTGGAAAATAGATTTCAACAATAAGTACACAAAGCTGAAGCTACTGAGAACCAGGAATCTCAATTGAGAAATGGCTTCCTTCATTTTGACCTGTGGTTTTATGTGTACTCTATGTACTTGATTAATGATTAATATAAGATAATATTACTGACTGTGGACAGTACCATCTCTATGCAAGTTGTTCTTGGATTTGTAAAAAGGAGGATTGCAGACAACATGGACATGAAGTGAATAAACAAGATTATTCCATTTGCTTTCACGGAGTGCATACATTCCAATTCCATGCCTTGTCTTCTTTGAATATTCGGTGGCATAGGCAAATAAACAACTAAACAATTCTCTCATGTTTCTTTTGGTCATGGTGTTTTCTTACTGCAACAGAATGTAAGATCTCACCTAAGTGGTAAATTGCCTCTGTGTGGATTTGGAATATCATAGGTCGCTGATGTGGTAAAAGGCACTGATTTGAAAAGAGAAACAAGAATAAATGTTAGCAGAGTGTGAGGCACAGGTACAGTACTGCATGTGACAGCACAGAAGCACTAGATTTTGATATAGCTTTACAATGAACTACGAAGATATTAAGAACATCAAATAGCATACAATGAAGGGAACATTTTATGAAAAGGAAAATGGGGGTCATATTGTGCCTGCAATATTATTCTCTGTAAATTTATGTGAAATGACAAATTTTTATTATAGAATGGAAGTCTCCCATTAAGAGAGAAAAATCAGTAATGAAAAAAACCCATACAAAACCTTTACCATAGAAAGGTCAATGAATGTAATGAACATATATATCACTCTGGATGAGTTGGCTCATCATAAATTTTATTAAAATATGAGTACTAAACACACACAAACATGTACATATAAACAAATAATCATTAATATTTATTTTTTTCAGGTGTTGAAAGTCAGTGTCATTTTTCTCTCAAAGTACTGTTTGCAGCTTTATTTTTAAATATTATTTGGTTGCTTATTTTTGACATTGTCATATAATAGCTTTTTGTTTATCTTTCCTGTTTCCAAATCATCCTTTATATCACTCTCTGCTCTCCTAAAATGCACATGTACTCTTACCTCATTAATTTTTACTGAATGTGTACATTTTCACACACACACACACACACACACACACACACACACACACACATATATATATATATATATATATATATATATATATATATATATATATATGAGATTGTGTAGAATTGCATTTATTTTTGTTCTGATGTTGTCCCATTGCCATAAATTCACTCTGAATGACATTATGCTATACTTAGAAATCAGGGTCTTGATCAGTCAACATCAGAGAGCTTTCCTTCTGTAGTAGATAGGAACAAATACAAATACCCCTAGGCAGTCAAATTTTAGAATGTAAAAGAATTTGGAACACACATTGAAAACTGGAATGTCTTCATAAAATCTCTTGCCTCAGGACTCAGGAAATACTGTGGAAGTGTAGGTAGAAGTATTATCCGTGCCAGAGGTGATGGAGAATGCCCACCATGGAAAACAGGACTTCTAAAACAAGAAAGATAGATGCACATGCGAAATTACAGAGACTGTGGCAGCATGCACAGGGCCTGCGTGGTTCTGTTCAAAGTGGGATCTCAATACCGAGAGGCGGATGGAACTACATCCCCATTCCAATCCAGTTGATAGTCATTGACATAAAAATATTAATTGTTTTTCAGAATATGAAATGCTCTATGAATTGAAGAATGACACCGTACTTTGGAATCTATCCTATGAAGTTGAGGATGACATCCTATGTATAGAAATCACTTTCTAGAAACATAATGACCATCAGACGAAGGAAAAAGGAGACATTAAAGTTCATGTCTATATTGAAAATGATTTAACAGACTTGCATTCATGTATGATTTAGAAGATTTTCTTCTTTCAAGAGATGTGCTCAAGAATAGGGGATTCATGGGGTATTCAAACAATTTGAAGGGCAAAAATTTTGCCCTGCATCAGATGGGAAACAGAAAAAAAAACCCTCAAAGACATTGTTGGCAGTTCTTGGTCTCATAATGCTTTCCAGGACGTTTATATTTGTCTGCTATTTGTGTTATTTTTTGTTGTTTTCTGTTTTCTGTTTTGTGTTTTTTTTTTTTTACCTCAAAGTTCCTTTTTAAGTATTTTGTGGATTATACTTTTGTGTTTTTATGTAATTTCCTTTTGTAAGTTTGAGTTTGTGTCATGTATAAGTTTCTTAGACTTTTTCTTTATGAAAAAAAATCAGACATTAAAATTCATGTCTAAATTAATAAGGAATTAAGCAGACTTGCTTTCGGGTATGGTTTATAAGAACCTCCTTTGTGATTGTATATTTGTATTTATGATTAAACTACCAAAAGCATCCTTAAAAGGAAAAGTAATTGTCACAGAGAATGTTGCCATGCTTAATTGAGCAGGAAAAACACATGTGAGATTTTATCCCTAACAGACCTCTGAAGTTTCCCTCTAAGTACTCAGCAATCAGTCTGACATTGAAATAGCAGTTACCAGCGAGAATAAACACTCATCATATAACACAGTGCCATTAAAATGCAGTCATCTTTTCAAGCGCCATCTTTTGCTTTCTTTAAATCTGCAGGTTATTTAGTCTTATTTAACATATTATTTGGAATTATGATACATCACTGCTGCATTTACCACAGCTGTCTGGTCTTTGCCTTTTTTTTTTTTTTTTTTTTTTTTTTTTTTTTTTTTTTTTTGCTATTTTCTTTCAATTAGCATTACCTGGCCTTCCTGTTCTGTTGTAGTCATCAGAAAGATGTTAACTTGATATAATGGAGACAATTTTTCCTTTTTCAATAATCATTTTCTTTACCTCTCAGATGATCATCACCTTCCCTGTTCTCCTCCAAACACTCCCCATCCTATCCCACCTCCTCTTTGTATCCACCCACTCACCAACTCCCACCTCACTGCTCTAGCACCATCCTACACTGGGGCATCACCAAACCTCCACAGGAGCGAGGACTCTTCTCCCACTCATGTCAGATTAGGATACCCTCTGCTTCATATGCAGCTGGACCCATGGATCCCCCCATGCTTACTCTTTGGTTGGTGATTTAGACCGTGGATTCTCTGTGTGGTCTGGTTAGTTGATATTGCTCTTCCTGTGGGGCTGCAATCCCCTTCAGCTCCTTCAGTCCTTTCACTCACTCTTCTGATGGGGTTTTCTCTTTTGTCAGACAGGAACAATTCTAGGTTAAAGTGTTGATATGGATAGCTGGCCCTGCCCTTCAATTGGTGTCTAGGCCTCTCTATTGGAAGTGGTTTCTACGGGTTATATCTCCCATTTGTTGGATATTTTTTCTGAGGCCAGTACCCTTGGGACCTGGGAACCTCTCACTTCCCTGGTAGGTGGGATTTTCTAGAGGCTACCTCCTCTACTGTGTCATTCCCCATCCTCCAGTGCAGCATATTTATATTATTTCCTGACACTCTGTCTGTCATCTCTTTGCACAAATGTTCCTGACCCCCTTTTTTGTATGTCCCCTTCCCCAATACCTCCTAGGTACCCACAGAACAATGTTATTAGAAAATTTCACCTCAGGGAATGGCTAATAACATTACACCTTGTAAACAAATAATTTTGTTGATTCTTTTATACAAGTCTATTTAAGACATTAAATCATTCCGTGTATATTATTTATTACATGGATATTTCATTAGCTGATCCCTCTGTAATCCCTGACCCTGTGACTTCTAACTATACAACCCCTGACCCCATCACCCTGTGCAAGCACTGACCCTTTATCCACAGCGTGACACTGTGACATAAACCCTGGGGACTCTGTATTTAAAATATCAAAGCCTCTGAGCAAAAGGAATGAAAGTCTTAAAGATGAAGAAACTTTGGATAATAAAAAGAAATAAGAGATCAGAGCAGTGAAAAATAAAGAAAATAAAATACAAAAAAGTAATACTAGAAATTGACTTTTTTAAAAAATAAATATATTTTAAAAAGACATAGGTATACTAACTTTGAAAAAAAAAGTAGACTACCAGGGAATGACATTAAATAAGACAGGGCTTTGACTTTGTTCTTATGTGCAATGTTACTGCTGACAAACACAGCACAGCCAAAGGTTTGTATCTTAAATTTCTGAACTGTCTTAACTATATCAGTGAGCATTCCACATATCTCTACAAGAGAGTCCCCTCATTGATAATTCAGTATTCACTGGCTCAAGCTAGCCTACCCAAATTGTACACCCCCACAATCTGGTGTGTTTTCATTCACATCCATGGATTAATAACAGGCTGGAAAATTACAAAATCACTCACCCTGCTTGTACCAGGTCTTTCTTCATAATGGTGTCCCCAGCAACTGAATTCCCTTAAACTTAAATCTGTGATGTAGCTGTTGCCTATCCTGTTTCACTGTGCAGTGTATACACTAACCTGTTCCTCATTTTCTGCTCTGAAGGCAGAAGTCATCTTTCACATGAAAATCCTTTTACTGTTGCTGCAATCGACAGTTCACTACTTGATTTCAATGGGTAATTTTAAAACTTTGCTGTGATACAGACCTTTAACTAAAGAATTTAGGAAGTTTAATCAAGAGGAAAGCAAGGTCATTTCCCTGAGGAGCATCTTACTGGCAGCAAGGTGAACTCAGTCGACATACATTTTTTGGAAACATTTTTTTTAAAAAGCAGAATATACAAATGTCTTAAAATTAATATGCCTTCCCAGGGAGAAATCACTCTACAAACAAATAAATATTACTTAAAATATATTTAAAGAGAGCATGAATTCAGCTCTGGCTAATGCTCTTTTAGTTTCAGGCCCCATACTATACTTAAAAAAAAATTAAATAGGGACTGCAAGTCCAGTCACTTAGGCAGATGGAAGATTTACACATCAAACATATTTCTAAAATTATTTCCTAAATATACCAGCACCCTAAAGCAGAGGGTCATTATTCAGTGACAGGGTCCTAAGTTGAAAGTCCTAGAGGATGTAAAAGAAAAAAAGCAGAAGTTAGAATATATAAAATTTGTGGTGGGAGGTCTAAGAGAAGCCATATCTTATGAAGGGGTGGGTGGGAGGACAGGGGAAGAGAAGGTGGCTTGCGGGACTTTCGGGGAGTGGGGGGTCTAGAAAAGGGGAAATCATTTGAAATGTAAATAAATTATATCGAATAATAAAAAAAACATTACTAAATTAAAAAAAAAGAATAGAATCTTTTATATTACTCACAGAGGGAAAATTGAAATTAATGGGAGACTTCTCGGAAGCCAGAAGAAACTATCATAAAGTAGAAAAATTTTGGGGGAGTCTAACAAACAATTTGACACAAGGAGAAATGATCTTATCTCAAGAACATTACTGACCAAACATACAATGGCCTTAGGACTGATAACCACAGTCCTGTATGGTGGACAGAGTTGGGTTAAGAGGATATAAAATGTCCTGAAGGCCCTGACCCCAGACCCTTACCAGCTCTCCCCAGCACATTCCTGTCTTTAGAAAAGGAGCTCTATTTTATTCTCAGTATATTGTGGACTCAGGAAAAGCTCCCAAGCCCAGGTCCCTGGCTGTTATTTACTCTGCCAAGTATGTTCCTGGATTTGAAAAGGAGATATGTCATTCTCTATGCATGAGGGCCTCATGGAAAGACTTGCTGGATAAGGCTCGCCCTGCATACAACAGTCTCTCTCTCTCTCTCTCTCTCTCTCTCTCTCTCTCTCTCTCTGTCTCTGTCTCTGTCCCTCTCTCTCTCAATTACTTTTTAATTGGTTTACTTATTAACATTCCATTTGTTGCCCCACTCTCTGGTCTCCACTCCCAGGGCTCTTTAGCCCATTTCCCCGTCCCATTTGATTTTAGAGGGTGCTTCATCACACTCACTTCTACTCCT
Source organism: Apodemus sylvaticus (assembly GCF_947179515.1). Lineage (NCBI taxonomy): Eukaryota > Metazoa > Chordata > Mammalia > Rodentia > Muridae > Apodemus > Apodemus sylvaticus. The sequence continues at coordinate 61,241,913 of NC_067490.1, forward strand.
CGCATCCACCCACAGACCACCACCACAACTCCTTCTCTGGGTCATCACATTTCTACAGGATTAGCTGTACAGTCTCCCACTGAGTACTAACAATGCAGTCCTCTGCTACTTATGTTCCTGAGGCCATGGAATAGCCCATGCTCATTGGTTGATGGCTTAGTCTTTCTGATCTCCCAGGGGTCTGGGTTACTTGATAGTGTTTGTCTTCTTAAGGGATTGGCTCCCCATGAAGCTCCATCAATCCTTCCCCAAACTCTTCATAGGGATCCATGGCCTGAGTCTAGTGGTTGGCTGTGAGTATCTGCATCTGTCTCTGTCAGTCACTCGTGTTGCCTCTCAGAAGACAGCCATGCTAGGCTCATGTCTACAAGTACATAGATGTTTTTCCATCTCAAATGGCTGTCACCCAGTGTCGTCTGCCCCATGTGGCAGAACTCTTCTTTCCTCAATTAGAAAATGGGGGTTTCAGGCACACCAAACCTTAATGTTGACTTTGACTCTGTAATGACCCTTTGCTACTGATCTGTTTTATTTTGTATTATTATTATTGTTGTTGTTGCTGTTGTTGTTGTTGTTATTGCTGTGAGCATGTGCAAAGTGACTGGTTGTGCACCACAGTTATCCCCTTTGTTACGGTTTGGAGACAGATTTCTAGACAAACCTTGTGAACGAACATGAGAATCCTAACATCCTGTCTCTAACTAGCCTGCTTAGCATACATTTCTTCAATCAATTCATGGTCCAAATGTTTTGAGCAGATTCAGCCCTGATAGTTATTTAGAGGTCACAGCCTGACCTAGCAAGTAAGGAGCACCAAAGGGACCTCTCAGATGCAAACATCTGGCTACATCTGCCTAATGATTCCCATCCATCCCTAGGGATTGCCCAACACCCAAATTCTTACTTCTCATCTAACTTATCTTCATCAACATGGGCAGAGAGCCTTTGCTCAACATGTCTCAAAAACAGAACTTACTTGAATTTCTTTCACAGAACAGCATGACTCAAAATGGGACAGAGAACCATTCAAGCCTGTGCAGCCACAATGAACTTGCAGCAAGGCACCAGGAAGACCAGCCTCTCAGTCTGACTGGCAAGTGCACCTGTGGTCCTTGATTGGCCAGTGAGTCTTACCCCTCCTCAAGGTTAGAGTCTGCTTCCAGTCCTGTGTCAGACCACTCATACATCTCAGGTCAGGTTTGTTCTCCCATACAATTTGTGCCTGTCCTCCAAGAACCTCTTCCATCTGTACTCCCACCCAGCACTGGAGGAGGACACACCACTGCAACTGATTCTGTTCAGCTGCTTTCCCTTCCCATTTGTGGGCAATGATCCTGCACTCATCATGACCTGACTTCATAGCTTTCTTGAGAATTCCTCACAGAACTTCACCTTCTTCTTCTTCCTAAAAGCAAGGTGGATAAACTGTTACTTGACTTGCATGGGCGGTATAAAGCTGGCCCATAAGTTGAAGGATTCCCAGGCTTTTAACAGTAAAGAAGGATTTTAGGAAACACGTGTTTTGCTTTGCGGCTTCATACAATTCCCTCCCACCAGATGATCGGCATGAAACAACCCCAGGAGAAAACTAGGAAACAGATGACAAATACTGTGGACCACTGTTGTTTGTCAGCACATCTTTTTCAATGGCAAGGTGTGGAAACACCCAGAGTTGTGTTATAACATGCTTTCTATATCAACATATCTCAAATAGAATGAATTTTTCTGTGTATGTATAAAGAAGATTTATCATAATATCTCAGAGACAGTTGTACTCTTCTTCAAATAATGACTGTCTGACAAGGGAAACTTCAAAATCAACGACTTATCTTCTTGGGAAAAGGAACCACAATTTTCCTGAGCCCAATATAAAGCCAGAAAACAAAACTCTTGTTTCCTAAAGAAACCCTTTACAATTAATAACCTGGGATCCCTTCCCCTTGTGGGTCAGATTGATACCTCCATTGCACCTGAGGAATGGGCTATGCAAGCTATTCACGTTGATTACAGAAGAAGGAGGCAAGTGCTGTGAGGAAAGCTCAGGCAAGGTCTGAATTTAGGTACTGGTAAGTGCAGAGTCATTGCTCACAGAGGGTAGGAACAGGCAGCTGAATAGCCTGAACTGAAATAGTGGGTCCTCCCCTAGGCCTGGGTGTTGTGAAATTCCTCTTGCAAGGCAGGCACAACTGCTAAGGGAGTACAAACCACTCCTAAGGTCTGTAAAATGTTTGGCCCTAGACTAGAAGCACATTTTAACCTTGAGGAGTGGTTAGGCTTACTGACCAATCCAGACATCCAGGCAGACCTGCCATTCAAAGAAAGAGGCGGGATCTTCCTGATAACTTTCTTCAAGTTCCCTGTGGTTGTGTAGGCCATGATCATTTACTGTTTCCTGCTCTGAAATCTGCTGTTCCGTGCTGTGCTGTGAGGGGAATTCAGGAAAGCTCTGAAATCGAGACATGGTAAGCACAGTATATCTGCCCACAATGGGGAGGAACAGGTGGCTGAGCAGTGGGTGCTGGGGTGGAGGCACCTATCAGGGGATGGATGGAAAACATTAGTTAGATGTGACTATATGTGATATTTCTAGTGGTGCTTCTTACTTACTAAATCAGGTGGTGACTTCTGAATATCTTCCCTATCAATGCTGAAATTTCCCAAATCATTTGGACCATTGGTTTGCTTTTAGAAATATCATGAGTGCTTTTTTTTATTCTGCAGAACATTTCCAAAACATTTTTTGTTTTACATACACACTGAGAGGGCGGATATGAATCTAATAGCTATTTTAACATGTGACTGGTGTTTGTTTTGTTTTGTTTTGTTTTTGCACTATTCGTATTTCTTTACATGTATAGTGTTTTGAATATTGTGTGGCAGGAGGACATTTTTTGTTTGTTTGTTTGTTTCAATCTATTTGATATTTTGGATTCTTCATGTACCTTAATAGGAATCATTGTCTTTATTTTAGAAAATATTCATTTATTATTTCATTAAAACTGTTTTCTTGACCTTTGAGGTGCTATTGTTCTTCTATTACAGTCAATTGTAGTGTTTGCTTTTGGTTTGTTGAAGTGTTCTCGGATATTTAGTGCCAGGAATCATTTAGACTCCAAATATTTTTTGACCAATAACAACAGTTATTCTGCTTTCAGAGCTGTGGGGCGAAGCTGAGCAGGGATGGCACTGTGGATCTCTGTGATGGGGCATCTGGTGGAATCTCAAGACCAGTTCTGTGGCAAAAAACGGATGAAGACTAAGGACTCAGTGAGGAAGCTGTATAACCGATGAGAGCAATGTGCTAGACAGGAAAACCAGAAAATGAAATGGTGGAGTTTGAGGCTGGATAGACAGTATTAAAACATATAGGTGATATTTTGAAAAAAAGATATCACACATGGGTCACCTTAACTGAAGGCATTGTGCAAGATTAACAAAATGGTTCTTCATTCTGAATTTCAAGGGCTACTGTGACAAGCAGCCACATGGAATGAGTTGACTGCACCTTTCTATCTCAGGTGCTGGGATGGAGGCTTGAATAGAAGATGTGTCAGATTCATTGTATTGTCAAGAATTTTACTATTAAAGTACATTATGTAACATCAAAAAAAAAGAACAGTTATTCTATTTATCTTCTTTCACTGTTCAGTGTGTGAACCTTGCCTCTGTAGTCCATGTGCTAGCAATTTCAATGGCCTGTGCTCAGGGACTTAGCATCTGCTTAAACCATTACCTGCATCCATTAACTACTGCAGTTTTCAGGTGTGCTTTATATACATGGAGAGCAGTAGCTTCAGCTGCTCTCTGTATTTGTTCCCTGTTTCTGTTCTCTACACACGCCCCTCCTATAGTCTTTCTCTACTCTCATCCCACTCTCTCTGCTCCCTATATATGTTCCAGTCTGCAGGTCCTCTTGTGTACCTCTATCCCTTCCCCAGGTTCTCACCCCTGTCCTTTCCACAAAAGAACCTCTTTTGTATCAGATGTCTCGCATGTTTTAATTTTTGAGGTCCTTCTGTGACAGGACTCCTTGGATTTCTTGGTGACATATTTCTCTGGCTTATGTTCATGATATTCCATATGCTGATGTCTAGGCATCTGGGTTTGTGGTGATAATAGGTCCAGATATGGTCTCTGAGTTTGTTTTTGTTTTTTTTTTTTTTCCGGTCGCAATTTTATTACTGTGTTACTGTTCGCTCTCTGTATTTTCAGAGAATGTTGGCTGTGTTTTGCCCATTTTACTGACCTGTTTAGCAGGTATGTTCAAGTGTGAATGCTTGCTAATGTTGAAAGCAGGGATAAGTGTCATGGAGGAAAATACAATCGTAACAATCTACCAGGAGACATAGTCAGGAGAGAAGTTATGCTGTCTCTGGTGTATATAGAATGTTAGGGAGAGCTGTGTAAATTGTATGTGGGATAATAAATAGCTTGGTAAATCTTATGGAAATCCTACCTTGTCTTCTGGCAGGCATGGCATGTGGTTGAAAAAGGAGTGTACATTCCTGTCTACAGGAAGAGCAAGGGGTATTCTGTACCATTTTATGTTGGAAAGATAGGACTTGCTCTCTGATTTTAAAAGATTCAACTTTCGAGATATTACTTTGAGTGTCAGACATTTGACACTTTAGACATTTGAACAATGTAGGAGCTCCTGAATACTATTAGGATCACTGTAGACTGAATGCATTTTCATCACAGAATAAACGTGAGCCTATAGCATTAAGGGTCCGAATGGAGTTGATTAGGTCCCCTGGGTATTCCTCACACCGTGGGGCTCCCAGTTTCCGCTGGGTTTGGTACATCCTCTCCCACTAAGGCCTGATATTGGAATACAGTTAAAGAAACATGTACCAAAGATAGGCAGCAGCTTTAGGGACAGACCCTGTTCTAGTTGATGGAGGACCCTCATGAAGACTAACCTGAACTTCTGCTACTTATGTGCCAGGAACCTTAGTCCCGCCTGTGTCTGCTATTTGGTTGATGGCTCTGTCTGTCAATGTCCCCAAGGTAAAAGGTTCATTGAGTACTTGTGGAGTTCCTACCATCTTCATGGCATTCAGTATTTCCCCAAATCTTTCTTAAGCATCTCCAAGGTCCATCCCATGCTCATTGTGGATTGGAGATTGCCCATAAGGTGGGTCTCCAGATGGGCAAGTTTACATTGGGCATTCCCTCATTCTCTGCTCCAAGTGTGCCCCTGCTTTTCATTTAGATGGGACAAATATTGTTCTGGGTGTCTACTGTGCTGTAGTTGAAATTTAATCCTTCACGTTTCTTCTCATGCTCCCATATAGTCAATATTTGGACTCTGTCCCTAAATCACATAAGATGCTTTATGCCCATTCACATTTAATGCTAATCTATTTTGCAAGCCTGGTGGTTTAATATTTGTTTAATTTTATTCATTTGTTTTTGTTTTTCCAGACAAAATCTCTCTGTGAAATTCTTCCTGTCCTGATAGTTGATATAGAAACCACATATGCCGCCTGACACGGTTTTGTACAATAGGGATATGCTTTTGTGCAATGTTTAATCCTCATGTTTCACTTTGAAGTTTGTCCAAATAGATAGGTTATTTTCTATTTCTCAAGTTGATATGTTTTCATTACATCAATACTACCTGAGTCTTAAGAGTGCTTGGATTCCAGGTACAGGATGTACTTCCTCACACTTGTGATTCTTCTGAAATGTTTGAATAAATATTATTTTGCCAATGTGTATGAATATGAATATCATATCTCTTCTTTCCTGTTGTCATTAAATTGCCTCAGAACTCTTGATCTTGAAGTGATGAGTAGATGTTGGTCACCATGTGCATGTGAGAAATTTATGAACATAATGCAGCTGAGCTCTCTCTCCTGTCTAAATTGCTTATTGATGATCAACATTTATATCACTATATTTTCATCTGTTAATTTGTAACTGTTTAGTCATTCATTCCCTTTTAGCAAAATTTTACTAATGTTATAGTTTAAACTGTTGCACTTCATGTATCTACAAGATGAATACGGATGTGAAGTGAATGTTTAATTCTTTGTGGGAACTTTTAGTAAAGAATTGTGCGTTCTCTATCATTTTTGTTTCCTTGGTGGATTTTTGTAGGGATTGAGAGTCGTAATATATAACATTTAGTCTCCTAGAGCACATTACATGTGCCATGCCAGCGTCCTGCTCTATGACACCCACCTGCCTGTACCTCTGTGATTACAGACTTGGACAAATATACCCAGTATGCCCATCACTTTTGTAGTTAGTAATTGTTCATACAATTTTTCAGATGTGTGCTAAGTATTGTAGATCACTTTCCGCTGAATCTCCCTCTAAACTGGCATTTCTTTGGCAAGGTTGTATCCTATACAAAGTGTTCAAAAGCAACACAGGTCAATCTTATAATTCAAGCTCCTTCTAAAATGACACAGTGATTGTAAATTCTGAGTCTGAATAAAGTGAAGCAAGTTCCAAAATTATATGAATATGTTTTCGAGGAAGCATGTATTTCCTTTACATTGATGTTATTATCATGCTTTGTGTTGTACACATGTATGGATATTTAGGATGCAGTGACTTTTGATGAAGTCCGTGTGAACTTCACTGAGGAAGAGTGGAATTTGCTGGATGCTTTCCAGAAGAATCTCTACAAAATGTGATGTTGGAAACCTACCTGAACCTCAAAGCTATAGGTAAGACTTATTTTTTTCAAAAGGAAACAAATGTTTATTGTTTATTGATGGTCTTCTATTATTTTAATTGTGAAGAATGAAGATTGAGCTGAAAAATTACATTTCATAGTATTTTCACTGTAATTTTCATGGTGCAGTGAAAATTCACAGTACCTTGAATTTTTCCTAATTTCCAATAGTATATCATTCATTTCTGGTACTGTATTTTAGGCTATAGTTGGGAAGACAATCATCTTGAAGAACAATTTCAACGTAGTAGAAGACAAGAAAAGTAATTTTCATGTGGAATCTGATACAAATTTGCCTCTGTGGAATTTTTCATATCTTTTGGAATTTCCAACGAAAAGCAAGAGTGTGAAATAACAGTCCTTTAAGTGTAGCTATGATTATAATATTCTTACAAAACTATGTACCTCAAGATCCGATATCTCATTTGTGTATCCATTCGTTAAGTAGCTACATTAGAGCTGTGCTGTGGACCTGCAAATCTGTATAGTCTCATAGTACTTAGATATTGCACACTGAATAATGATAAATTTATATCCTAAACATTCCAGTAAGCAAATAGTCCATAGTATTTTTTACAGTGGCTGTTTCTACAGTGTTGGCCAAAACAATAACTGTGGTCATGGCTTTCAAGATCACTACACCAGGAAGAGGGATGAGAGGGATGCTGACATTGGGGGCACCTAACTTGGTCATTCCCATTTGTACCCTGATCCAAATTGTTCTCTGTGGCATCTGGTTGCTAACATCACCTTATATTGCAAGAGATATACAATCTCAACATGGAAAGATTGTCATTATTTGCATAAAAGACTTCAGTTATTGCCTTCTATTTTGCCCTGGGATATTTGGGTTCCTTGGCTCTGTGGCACTTCACAGTGGCTTTCCTGGCAAGGAATCTTCCTGACAGATTCAATGAAACCAAGTTCCTAACTTTCAGCATGCTGGTGTTCTGCAGTGTCTGGATCACCTTCCTCCCTGTCTACCATAGCACCAGGGGTAAGATCATGGTGGTTGTGGAGGCCTTCTCCATCTTGGCTTCTGGTGTAGGGTTGCTATGGTGTCTTTGTCCCAAAGTGTTATGTTATTTTAGTTAGATCAGATTCAAATTTCACGCAGAAGTACAAAGATAAATTGCTTCATTGAAACTTTCATAGTATAAAAATATTAGATGATACACAACATATATTTTCTTTGTCTTAACCAAAGTAGAATTTAATCATAGAAAAATTTTAAGTAATAAACAAATTTGAGATTATAAATAGGACAGCACTGTCCATTGTGATACCAATTAATAAAGTTTGGTCGAACATGATTTCATTTATAAGTACACATTCCTGACGATATTGAAAACTGGGAATCTCAATTGTGGAATAGCTACCATCATTTTGAGCTATGGTTTTATGTGTAATCCATGTACTTAATAAACATTTAATATAAGGTGGCCATTCTGTGGACAGTATGCCCTCTAGGTGAGTTTTTGTTGAAGTTATAATAAAGAGGACTGCAGTTAATAGAGGCATGAAGGCAGTAATCAACACTATTACACGTACTTTTATGGAGGACTTACATCCAATTTCATGCCTTGGCTATATTGAATATATTGTGACAAATGTACATAAGGAAATAAACACTTTTCTCATGTTTCTTTTGATCATGGTGTTTTTTACAGCAACAGAATCTAAGACATCACCTAAATGGTAAATTGCCTTTGATGTGATTTGGAATATCACACATTCCTTATTCAATAAAAGGTACTTATTTGAAAAGAGAAACAAGAGTGAATGTTAGCAGAGTGCGAAGCATACTGATAGTATTGCATATGACAGCACAGAAGTGCTGGACATTGGAATAGCGCTACAATGAAATAGGGATATATTAAGAATATCAGATAATATACAATGAAGAGAATATTTTAAGACAAGGACAATGGGGTTAAGATTGTGACTGCAAAATAAAGCTCTGTAAATTTATGTGAAAAGAAATAATTTCATTATGAAATGAACCTGTTTCATTATGTAAGAAAAATCACTATTGGAAACGTTCCACACAAGAACTTTACCAGAATAAGGTAAGGTCAGTGAATGTGATGAACATATATAAATCACTCTAGATGAAGGGTCACATCATAATTTTTTTCAAAATATGAGTACTAAAGATTGTTTCTGCTTAATAGCACATGCACAAACATGCACATTGTTATTTATTTATATTAAATGATGAAGGTCAGTGTCATTTTCCCCTCAAAGTACTATTTGCTGCTTCATTTCTTAAATATGATTTGGTAGTTTATATCTGACTTTATCATTTAATTGTTTTCTTGTATTTCCTGGCTTCAAAATACCCTTTGTACCACTCTCTGCAACCCTCTAATGCACATGGCAACTTATTCATTAATTCTTATTGAATGTGTATATATTTGCATATATACATACATGTGTATATTGAAATATAAACTATTGAGACTGTGTAAAATTGCATATATTTATGTTCTGATAGATCACATAGCAGTAAAATCACTCTAATGACATTCTGCTATACTTAAAAACCAGGGTCCAGCCACCATCAGAGAATTTTTCTTCTGTAATAGATAGGAACAAATACAAATACCCTTAGGCAGTCCATTTTTAGAATGTGAAGGAAGTTAGAACACACATTCATAACTGGGATGCCTCCATTAAATCCCTTGCCTCAGGACCCAGGAAACATTGTAGAAGTGTAGGTAGAAGATTTATCCATGTCAGAGGGGATTGAGAACACCCACCATGGAAAACAGGACTTCTAAAACAGGAAAAATAGATGAACATGTGAAATTACAGAGACTGTGGTAGCATGCACAGGGCCTGCATGGTTCTGTTCAAAATGGGGGTCTCAATACTGAGAGGTGAATGGAACTGCACCTCCATTCCAATCCCGGTGATATCCATTTCCAAAATCAATATTAATTGCTTTTATAATATAAAATGCTCTATGAAAGGAAGGATGACACCGTACTTTGGCATCTATCCCATGAAGTTGAGGATGGCATATTATGTGTAGAAATCATTTTCTAGAAACATAATGACCACCAGATGAGAGAAAAAGGAGACATTAAAGTTCATGTCTATATTAAAGATGATTTAATAGACTTGCTTTCAGGTATGATTTACAAGAATCTCTTTCTTCAAGAGATGTGCTCAGTAATATGTCATTCACAGGGTATTCAAACAATCTGAAGGGCAAACCTTTTGCCTAGCATCAGATGGGAAACACAAAACAAACTCAAAGACATTGTTGAGAGTTCTTTGTCTCATAATATTTTCCTGGACTTTCATATTTGTTTGGTTTTTGTGTTCTTTGGTTTTCTTATGTGTTGTTATTTGTTGTTGCTGTTGTTACCTCAAAGTTTTTTTTAAGCATGTTGTGGTTTACGGTTTTGTGTTTTCATATAATTTCATATAATTTGATTTTGTTAATTTGAGTTTGAAAATGTTTAGGTTTCTTAGACATTTTCTTTCTCTTCTTTTCATCTGCTTCTTTTACATTTTTTCCTACCACTACTAGTATTACTACTACTACTACTACTACTACTACTACTACTACTACTACTGATGATGATGATGAAAGCAATAATAATTTAGATGTTTAGTCTATAATAAAAAGAAAGAAAGGGTATGGAATGCATTGAATGGTGCAAGAAAATCTTGAAACAGAATGTAATGTATGAAAACATCTATGTTCAATAATAGAAAAATGAGAGATAAAAGATAAGACGATCAATGAACGTTGTACCACTCCATTCCTGTGATGAATTAAATAAAATACTCTATGACATTAAGGATGACACCATACCTTGGCATCAATCCCTTCATGAAGTTCTCCAGGATGGCGTCCTGTATGTAGAAATCATTTCCTAGAAACGTAATGGCCACCAGATGAATGAAAAATATGAGACATCAAAGTTCCTGTCTAAATTATCAATGATTAAACAGACTTGATTTATGGTGTAGTTCACAAGAATCTCTTTTGTGATTGCAAATTTGTGTTTATGATTAAACTACCAAAAGCACCTTTAAGAGGAAAAGTAATTGTCACAGAGAATGTGGCTGTGTTTAATTGAGCAAGCAAAACACACACGTAAGATTTTATCCCTAATGGACTCCTGAAGCTTCCCTCTAAGTAGTCAGTGATCAGTGTGACGTTAAATAGCACTTGCTAGGGACAAAAAGCAAAAAGCAAAAAAACAAGGAAACAAAACAAAAACAAAAAAACTCATCATATCACACCTTGTTATTAAAGTGCTGTCATAGGCAGTGATTTGTGTCAAGCACCATCTTTTGCTTTCTTTAAATCTGCAGCATAATCGGTGTTATTTACCATTGTAGTTGGAATTACCATGCATCACTGATGCATTTACCACAGTGGCCTTGTCTTTGTAATTTGATTTTGCTATTTTCTCTCTATTACCATTACCTGACCTTCCTGTGCTGCTTTGGTCATCAGAAAGTTATTAATTTGATATAATGGAGACAATTATTTCCTGTTTTTAAAATTAATCATTTTATGTGTTCACATCTCAGATGACACCCCCACCCCTGTATGCCCTCCACACACTCCCCATACCATCCTCCTCTCCTCTTTTCCCCGTCCCACTCACCAATTCCTGCCTCACTGCTCTAGCCATGCCATATACTGGGACATCATTGAGCATCCACAGTACCAAGGCCTCCCTAGCCATGCAGATGGGTGGGGCCGGCCGATCATGCCCCTGGGTTCTGACCATGCCCATCCATGGGTGTCCATGTCTATATCTATAGGAAGCAGTCTCTGCGGTTCTGCCTCCTCTTTGTCAGACACCCTGGCTGATGTCATTCCCCTGGGCCCTGGGAACCTCTCACTTCCCTGGGGTCTGGGACTTGCCACAGGCTACCCCCTCTAATGGGGAGTTCCCTGTCCTCCAGTGCAGTATATTTATATTATTTCCTGACCCTATGTCTGTTCTCCCCACAGCTGATCCTGTCCACTCTTTGTATGTCTCTGTCCTAATTCCTTCCGCCCCTTGTACCTCAGTCCTACCCACTCTATCACTAACCTGCCAATCCTGCCTCACATCAACACCAACCTGTCCAATTCTCTGTCTCTGCCCCTTCTCTGTACCCTGACCCTATCTCCTGGCCCTGCCCCTGCCCTGTCATTCAAATCCTAGCCCCACCCACTGCTGAGTCTGTGCTCCTCTGTATCCTGCATAGGCTGCCTGCATGTGGGCCCCACCCCTGTCAGTAGTCCCCATCCTGTTTATCAGCCTTGTCCACATTTGTAGTCCATGCCCTGTCTATTGAACCTACTCCAGTCTCCAGTCCCACCCCTCCTACCCCGCCCACCACAACAACACCCCACCATGTACCCTAGGACATGGTGAACTCACACCCTGGCTTGTCCATCCCCAGGCCATGTCTTCAGCCAGGCCACACCCACAGTCACACACACAACAGCAGCAATGTCGAAGCCCATCTCCAAAAAAAAGTCCACAGTGAACATGCCCATAGCCAGAGCCACGCCTGCCCTAGGCCATGCCCACAGACACGCCCACATCTGTCACATTAACTCCCTATAGCCCCTCCCTGAGACCCCTGAGCTGACCCCTGTGACTTTGTGACCTACCTTGACCCACTGCCCTGACTCTGTTAACCCTCTGACCCCGCCCTGACCCAGGGACCCCCCAGGTCATGCAGAGGATCTATTACACAGTGAACTGGTCCTAGATGGCCAGGATCGCTTGAGAGGAACTTCAGATGAACAACTTTCTGAATGAGGGAGGGGCCCTGGGGACTTTCTTAAGGTGTGGGGTGTGGTCTTGTGGGATTCCTGAAGATGTGGCAGGACTTCCTGGGGCTTCTTATAGGCGTGTCCACACAGTTCACTGTACACAGACAGGTTTGCAGGATTGCAGATTGGACTCCAGTGTCCCAGTCTCTTTGGATAAGAAGTCACTCTACAGGTGACAGACAAAAAACCGCGGACACCAACCCACCTAAAAAACCTTCTGTGTAACATCTGTCCTGCCTGCAAAATGTGCAGGGCAATGGTGAAACCAAACTCTTTGGAGGCAGGAAATAGTGATTCTTTTATCTTCTTTTCTTCTCCTGCTCTCAGACAGTTACCATTTGGACTCTGTCCCTTAATCACATACAGTAGACACATCTGCTGGGTAGCTGTTACCGCCCCCTTGTGGCTGTGCATTTTGTGTGCAGCGCTTCATTTTTCTGTGGCTGAGAGAGGCAATGGGACTGTTTACTTGCTGATCGATTTAGTTGCTCACCCCCATTTTGGGTTAAATACTTCTTACCCACAGGACCAAATTATACCATATTGGCCATGACAGAGAGCACTAGACAGCATCGAGGTCACAACCCTAAACCGGATAGAGAAGACAAAGACCTCATTTCCCCCTACTCCCGATTCATACTCTTCCCAGTCCATAATGTGACTCTGTCGTTTTTGGCTTGTCATTAGATGGGAGATTGTTCTCCAACCATTCCAATAAACTAAAAGGTAATTTTTATCAGACAATGTTTACAATTTTGTTTTCAATTAATTGAGAAACTTTTTGATGTCTACCATTTTATTTGTACAGTTTCTTTGAAAAATTTGGATTTTAATGTATTTTTCTATATATTTCTTCAATTTTAACAGAAATATTTTCCATGTAAATCTCTGATTGTGTCAGAAAATATTTATAATTTGACTTTCAAATAATTGAGAAAAAATGTTCATGTTTACAATTTTATCTGTGTAATTTTCCATGATAATCATCAGTTTTAAAGTGTTTTTCTATTTCCTCAATTTAATTTAATTTCTTTAAAACTAAAGAAATAAGTGGAAACATACATTAAAATTAACAATGTTCATGGAAAATTATACAAATAAAATGGTAGACATTAAAAGCATGGCTGAATTACCTGAAAAAGGAAGTAAAATATTTTCTGATGGAATCTAAGGTACACAGATAACGTTTTAGACAAATTGAAGTGAGCTTGTCTCCCTTGGACCAGCGGCCAGGTTCTTGGGGTGGAGGCATCCATGTCTAGGTCTGCAGGGGCATCTGCTTCTCTGTCCACCTTCCAGTTTTTGTAGCTGCCTCTGTACTGACCTGGGATCCCCGGGTGATAGCCACTCAGCAGCAATGTGTAGCTTCAGAGATCCAGGTTCTGTTGTATCTTCCTAACTCTGAGCAGGGTGGGCTCCCCAGTTTGGTCTGACACAGTGATGACATGTATTTAAAAATTTGCATCCCATGTATAATGTCACACAGTGTGTCTACATTAACTTCATATTATATTAAACTTATGCATGCTGAGATATAAAATGCTAAAGGTGTAAACACAGTCTCTGAAGCAAGAATTGAATTGTTACCAGGTCACTTTGGCTTTTTGTTTCAGAAAAACAAAACAAAACAAACAAACAAAAAATTAGCAACAAGGATGAGGCACTTGTCAAAGACAATTACATTTTTGTTCAGCTGTAATATGTTTTAATTTTTTAAATACAAACAAATTGGTCTGTTTCTGAATACCATTTTTGCCTTTCCTTGCAATATGATACATTGGCAGAAAGCTCTCATACCATCCAAATAAAACAACTTTCTACATTTTAATGTGCCCTATAATAGTCCATCTGCTTATCATATCTGAAAGAACTATTACTACAAAAGAAATAACATATCAACTATAAAATGTTAGAACAATATTTTACCCTGATTTTTTTCAGCTAGATTTTGTGCTCTTTCTGCCCTTCATTTTCCATTGCTACCAATAGTGCGTACAAGATGGTTGAAACTCTTATGCCCATCAGACAAATGAGAGAGCATTAAAGATTAAAATCAGATGGGAGAAATAATGGGACAAATCGACAGTGTCTGGGCTGTAATTACATGCTGCTTTGTAATGGACACAGCACTGACTGTGAGAGTCATTTATAAGTGTGTCATCCTTGAACCATTGCTGATCTCTTTGTTCATTTAGCACACACAAAAGTTTTAACTGAATCTTTTGTCCTTTAAACACGTTGTTCCTTGAGTTCTTTTTACATTTTACATTTTATGCCTCTGATTATTTGGAGTTCGTAAATTTTTTCCTCTCCTTTTGACTTCCATGATGTCCAACTTACTATGTCTTTTGACTTCTAGAGATTTTTCAGTCTAATGAAGTCCCATTTGTTAATAGTTTATCTTAGCGCCTGTATGACTGATGTTCTCTTCAGAAGGTTGTTTCTTGTACTAGGACATTCAAATCTGTTCCTCTTTCACTCCTATCAGCTTCAGTGTGTCCAGTGCTATTTTGAGGTCCCAAAGTGTCTAGATCTAAAATTAACTCAAAGAAATCAGGAGCCATATTCTACTCACAGGATAAACAGGATGAGAAAGAAATTAGGGAAATGACACACTTCACAATAATCACAAATAATATAAAGTACCTTGGTGTGATTCTAACTAAGCAAGTGAAAGATCTGTATGACACAGACTTCAAATCAGTGAAGAAAGAAATTGAATAAAACCCCAGAAGTTGGAAATATTTCCCATGTTCATGTATTGGCAGTATTAATATAGTAAAATGGACATCTTGCCAAAAACAATCTACAGATTCAATGCAAATCCTATCAAAATTCCAACTCAGTTCTTCATAAAATTTGAAACAGCAATTTGCAAATTCATTCAGGGTAATAAAAAACAGGATATTGAAATTTATTATCAACAATAAAAGAAATTCGCGGGGTATCACCATCCCTGAAATCATGCAGTACTACACAGCAATAATGCTAAAAAGAAATTGCATGGTATTGGTAAAGACACAGGCAGGAAGATCAATGGCATAGAAATGAAGACCCAGAAGTTAACCCACACACCTATTGTCTGCCACTTGTTCCTTGACAAAGGAGCTAAACCCATCCAGTGAAAAAATGCAGCATTTTCAACAAATGGTGCTGGTTCAACTGGAGGTTAGCTTGCACAAGAAAGCAAATCTACCTATTCCTAGGATTTGATTCTAACCTCTCTTTGGGAAAGGGTACGTAAACAGAGACCATATAATATATTTAGCATGAAAATTTTGTGAGACGTCTTACAAAAGATTCCAGTATGACAGGAATGACAGTATGACAGTATATATGTAGGAGAATGCTATAATTTATTCAAATTTACTTCCAGACTGTGGTGGCACACACCTTTAATCCCAGGACTCTGGGAGGCCGAGGCAAGTGGATTTTTGAGTCGAGGCCAGTCTGCTTTACCGAGTGAGTTCCAGAACAGCCAGGAATATACTGAGAAGCCCTGTCTCAGAAAAAGAAACAGAAAAAAAAAATAATACCAAATTTCTGTAAGATTTTTCTAAGGATGAAGTGTCTGATACTAGAAAAACAGCCTCTACTCTTCCCCCCAAAGCGACTCCCACTGTTGACTTCTTTCTATCTCTGCAAAGGGTTGTCAGTGTTGTGTTTTGTAGAAGGAAGCCAAGGATATTTTTTGTGGAGGTGTGGTATGGTGTGGGTGAAAGGGGTGCCCCTTTGGAATGTGCTGAGGCACCACTTCCCCCTGAAGGACCAGCCACAGGATGGTATAGTATAGAATATAGTTTATTTAGGGCATGGGGAGTGGACTTGAGGGAATAGAGACAGAGAAAGCCAGAGAGAGAGAAAGAAAGAGAGAGAGAGAGAGAGAGAGAGAGAGAGAGAGAGAGAGAGAGAGAGAGGAAGAAGAGGAGGAGGAGGGAGGATGGTCATGAGCATATGCAGAAAGAGGGGAGGGGAATGGGGAGAAAGGGGAGAGAGGGTAAGGGAGTGAGAGCAGGAGGAGAGAAGAGAGTGAGGAGGAGGCAAGCAGCCCCTTTTAGACTGACCAGGCTGTTGCCAGGTCACTGTGGGGCAGAGCGTACAAAATGCCAACAGCCAGGACTACAGGGCTTCTTAGAACTGAAGAAGAGCAGCCTGGGGCCTGGCTGTGTGGCAGCCAATGCAGAGTCTACACACCACATTGTAGTGAGTCTTCCTTGCTGAAAACTTGTGGTTCGCGCTGCCTAACTTTCATTCGTGTCACCTGTTTGATCCTTGATGGCCTCTGAACTAGGAATCTCATGACCTATGACCAGGCTCTGTCCACACCTCTATCACTGAGCTGAAAGGTTTCATGGAAGGAATTGCCTCTATGGTTTGAGGCTGTGTATAAAGTATCCTCAAAAACTGCATCTAAAAGGCTGAGCCTTATTCAAGTATGCATTATGAATTTTAGAAATAACAGGAATGCGTTTAAAATGTTGACAGACCCTAAAATTAAATCTCTTACAGGATATAGGCCAGCTTTTCATCTTTTTTTTTTTTCTTTTTTTTTTTTTTTTTGGTTTTTTGTTTTTTTTTTTTTGTTTTTTGGTTTTTTGGTTTTTTGGTTTTTTGGATTTGATTTTTTCGAGACAGGGTTTCTCTGTATAGCCCTGGCTGTGCTGGAACTCACTCTGTAGACCAGGCTGGCCTCAAACTCAGAAATCCGCCTGCCTCTGCCTCCGAGAGTGCTGGGATTACAGGCATGTGCCACCACCACCTGGCTAAAATATATTTCCTTTATTATTTTTTAAGATTTATTATTATATGTAAATACACTGTGACTCTCTTCAGACAGCCCGGAAGAGGGAGTCAGATCTCATTACGGATGGTTTTGAGCCACCATGTGGTTGCTGGGACTTCAACTCAGGACCTTTGGAAGAGCAGTCGGTGCTCTTAACCACTGAGCCATCTCTCCAGCCCCCAGCTTTTCTTCTTAAATTTGAGAACTAACATAAAATAATAATGAGTGAACATCCCAGATGTCTAGAAAAGACAAAGATATATAAATTTTGACTTTTTTCCCTTCAAAGGATTCCATAATAGACATGGTATGAATAGGATTTGATTCGAAATCTAAAACTTTAATATAATTTTTTATTTAAAAAACAAACTTATTTGGAAGTGAGATTGACCTTGCAATCAAATGCAGAATTGTGACTCTTGAGTTTATACAAATGAGCTCAGTCTTAAGGCATCAGGCAGTGAGTTTGCTGGGAATTAAAATGCTGCTGACTTGTCAGGGTGAGATGAGCCTGTGGGGGAAGATGATATGCATGGGTCCTCAATGGATAGGTAAGGGGATGGCCTTGGAGCATGTTTGAGACAGGTGGGACATTTTGCATGCTTGTCAAGGGTTTTTCTTTGGTTGTTTTATTTATATATTTATTTTTTTAGACAGGGTTTCATCATTAGCCCCAGGTGTCCCTAGATCTTGTTCTGTAGACCAGGCTGGCCTTGAACTCACAAGAGATCTGCCTGCCTCTGTCCCTCCCTGTAGCCGCCAGCGGCTACATGTGAACCAGGTTACCTGTTGAGAGAATCTTGGGGTACAGGGACACAGACAAGGGATTTGAGTCAAGCCTAGGATTCTGGTCAAGACTGCTTTTAATAAATTGAAGACAGGTTTTATAGACATTTGGGGGATCGGCCAACCCCCCAGAAGTCGGTAGCTTCAAAGGCGGTGCTGTGAATCCTCTGGCTCCAAGTCTCAGCGGGTCGTCTGCCTTCTGCCTGGGAGCTCAGGTGAACGCCGGCCTGGGGGCGGTGTCGATAGCCGAGGTGTGGAGCCCCTTTGTTTGCAGAACAAAGGCCGGAGGTAGCCATCGGAAGAGTTGGGTGCCCGCTAGCCAACTAGTTGCAGGGGGGGAAGGATACAATTCCCCCTTAATTATTAATTTAAAACCACTCAGTGGAAATGATTAAGTTCATCCAATGGATGACGGGCATTCACCAGTGAGTGAAAGCATTGGCCGCAGCCCCCTTAAGCGTTACCGACATCTTTTTTCAGGGGGGGGGGGGGCTAGACCGCCTTTTTCAGGACGGTCTTACGATGTCAAACCCCCATGCAGCTGGGCGTGCTTTTCAGGGAAACTCGGAGCCAGGAATTTTTTCCCTTTCCCTTGCAGTGCCTCGCCTCGCACCTCAACTGATGCCCATGTTTGTTGTGACAACAAACACACATGATTCCGAGTATCAAGCAGCCTCATCTCTGAGGATTTCCACTGGCAGAGTAAATTCTCTGTGGCTAAGCGTTGGCTAGCTGAAAAGGCAACCCATCCTCCACCTAGGGCCATTGCTGAAGGAATTTCGTCTTCTGAGTGTTATCTGCTTCAAATATAAAAGGAGATTAAGAGAACCTGTCTGGTTAGTCTTGGGAGGTCAAACCAGTTTTTGGTTTAATTGAAATTCAGTGGCCTCAGGGAAGAGCCCTGGCCGGCAACTTAGTTTGCATGAACACAAAGGAACTATGCCTCCCCAAGCAACTGGGAGGTGGCTTGAAAAACAGCCTTTGAATTAATTATACTTACCTACAGTTTGGGGGTGGAATCCACTCAGGCAAAAGGCCTGGCTTGCAACTTAATTTGCAAGAAGACAAAGGAACTATATCTCCCCAAATGAATGGGGGGGCGGCTTGAAAAACAGCCTTCTGACCTAAATATACTTACCAACCGTTTTTGGGGTCGAATCCACTTGTCTTACCAATCTCTCTGGCAACCAACGCGCTTCGTCCTGTTCTTGTGAAAAAACGCATACCGCGCCTCTTCCCCATATCAAAACGGGGTCTGGGCCTTTCCAAGAATTATTTAAAGGATCCCGCCACTTAACCATGGCGTAGGAATTGGAAGTAGCCGGATGCCAATGTCTGTCAGCGGCAGACTGGCCTTCCGCATCCGTTTGGAGAAAATTTAAAACGAATAGAACAAAGGCAAGATGTGACTTTGGGGACCGAGGGGGATATAAATTTCCCTTCTTAGTTTTAATAAGCCAATTCTTAAGCGTGCGATGGGCGCGCTCCACTATTCCTTGCCCCATTGGATTATAAGGAATTCCAGTTTTAAGTTTTATATTAAATTCTTTACAAAATGAGATAAAGTTCTTACCAGTGTAGGCTGGTCCATTGTCTGTCTTAATGACCTTGGGTACTCCCATGGTATTAAAGGCTTGTAAACAATGATCAATTACATTTCTAGAGGCTTCTCCGGTATGCAGGGAAGCAAAAATAAGTCCTGAGCACGTATCAATGCAAACATGTATAAATTTTAATTTCCCAAACTCTGCATAGTGAGTTACATCCATTTGCCAAATTTGATTGGGCACCAGGCCACGTGGATTAACCCCTAAATGGGGCACTGGTGCTAAAGTGAGACAATTAGGGCATTGCTTTACGATCATTCTAGCTTGCTCCTTTGTGATTTTATGACGGAGCCTCAACGTATGACTAGAAAGATAAAATTTATCATGATCACGTTTTGCCAATTCTATGGGTGTGAGTGCCAAGACTTGACCAATTAGTGCTTTGTCAAAGCACTCATTGCCCTGAGCCAGAGGTCCAGGGAGACCCGAGTGAGATCTAATATGTCCTATATAAAAAGGATTTTTTCTAGCAAGAATGATACCTTGCAATTGTGAAAACAAGGATCCAGCTGGCGTATTAAAATTAAACATGCCACAGGTTTCTAGTTGCGGTATCGAAAATGCAACATAAGCACTGTCAGTAAAGAGATTAAACGTACTATTTACAGTTTGAAAAACACACAGCACTGCTGTAAGCTCTGATAACTGAGAAGATAACCCAGGTGTTTCTACGACCACCTGTTGATTGTTAACACGATATCCGGCTTTTCCTTTTGATGAACCATCTGTGAACACTAGGAGTGCATTCTGCAGCGGCTGTAGAGATGTCATTTTTGGAAATACGACCTCATGCATATTTAAAAACTTTATTAACTTGTCTTGAGGATAATGATTGTCTATACACCCTTTAAAACCAATCTGAGCCAGCAGCCAATCTGTGCTATGCTGTTTTAGCCATTCATCCTGATTTACACTGTAAGGTTGTATAATAAAGTCCGGTTCCTTACCAAAATAAGTCAATGCCTGCTTTCTACCAAGCATAATTACTTGGGCCACTGCTTCAAAATATGGCAAGATATTACGCCTAGAAGACACCCTCAAATGAATCCACATCAGAGGAGCCTTTTGCCATAATAATCCTGTAGGCGAATGAGTAGTATTAAAAATTAGCAGATGCAGAGGTAAGGAATAATCTATATAGGTAATAAATTGGTTCTCAATAGCTTTCTCCACTGTCTGTAAGGCAAAAAGTCCTTCTGAAGTTAATACCCTAGGGGATGTCGGATCAGCATTTCCTTTAAGAATATCAAATAAAGGTTGTAATTCCCCTGTGGTAAGTTTTAAATACGGCCGAAGCCAATTAATGTCACCCAATAATTTCTGAAAATCATTTAAAGTTTTCAAATTGTCCCTGCGGATAATTATCTTCTGGGAAAAAATTGACTGGTCCGTAAGTTTAAAACCTAGATAGTTATATGGCTCCTGAATCTGAATCTTCTCTGGAGCTATCTGCAGCCCTTTAGCGACCAGGGCTTGCTGCAAATCTCTAAAACATAAAAGCAAGGTCTGAGGATTTTTTCCTGCAATTAGAAAATCATCTGTGAAATGGATAAAGTAAATATCTGGCCATTTCTGTCTCACAGGTTGAATGGCCTGTGCTACGAATTTCTGGCACAAGGCGGGGCTGTTTGCCATGCCCTGGGGAAGCACGGTCCATTCAAACCTTTTCATAGGCTCTGCAAAGTTAATAGAAGGAACACTGAACGCAAACCTTTTGCAGTCTTCAGGGTGCAAAGGAATGGTAAAGAAACAATCTTTTAAATCTATGACTATTTTATGAAACCCTTTTGGAATAGCCACGGGAGATGGAAGACCTGTTTGTAAGGTTCCCATGGGCAACATTGTTTCATTTACCTTTCTTAAATCCTGTAACAATCTCCATTTGCCGGACTTCTTTTTAATTACGAATATCGGCGTGTTCCATGGAGATAATGACTCTATAAGATGTCCTGCCTCTAACTGTTCCTGCACCAAAAGAGAGGCAGCCTCCAATTTCTCTTTAGTTAAAGGCCACTGATCAACCCACACTGGAATGTCGCTAAGCCAATGAATTTTATCGGCGTGGGGTGCAGGCGAGATAGTGGCCATTACTGAAAATGCCCCAGACTTCTAGAGTTAGGGTTTGCCTGGGGGTTTTTAAACCTACTAGTGCCTTGTCCTTCATATCCAAGCCCCCGAGTAGGTTCGGATTCCTCCGACACTGTCTTTTGCTTAGAGGCAATTTCATTAGGATTACACAGAATCAAATTCATCTGAGATAACAGGTCTCTGCCCCAGAGCGTGGTAGGCAACTTCTGCATCACGAAAGGCCGAATTTGTCCTGAATTTCCATCTGCATCTTTCCAAGTTAGAAGTCTAGCGCTCTGTTTCGGATTATTTGCATAACCGATCCCTTGCAGATGCGTTAGGGTCTCTGTCAATGGCCAGTTAGATGGCCAGTCTTGTCCCTTAATAATTGTAACATCAGCTCCCGTATCTATTAATCCTTCAAAACTCTTTCCTTCAATAGTCAATTTAAGGTTAGGTCTTTTATTAGTAATAGACTGAACCCAGAACACTCCGGAGGAGCCAAAGCCCTCCTCCCCTCTCTTATCTTTAATGAATTTGGAAGGCAGTGGATGTAAGGGCACCAAGACTAACTGGGCAATTCTTTGATTAGCTGGAATACTTATGACACCACGAGAGGAAGCAGCCATAATTTTAATTTCTCCCTCATAATCACTGTCTATGACTCCTGGATAAATCTGCAGTCCCTTCACAGTAGAACTGCTTCGTCCTAACAACAATCCCCAAGTACCTTCAGGTAATGGTCCAAAAACTCCCGTGGGCAAAACCTGAACTCCCATCTCTGGAGCTAGTACGGCATGGCAGATGCAACAGAGGTCCAGCCCTGCACTTCCTGGTGTAGCTCTGGCGAGGTCAAGGATGGATTTCCTTGGCTCGGCAGTAGCTGTGCCCCACAGACAGTCTGATGCATCGGGGCCTGGGGCTGGCCCCTCCCCCCGTTTCCCGACACGGGTCTACCTTGGAAGTTATTTTTTGACTTGTCTCTCTTAACCCATTGATTTCCTTTTCTACACTTATGGCACGTTCCTGGTGGACCACCTGATTGCCGTTTATACTGGGCTTATTATCAGGACAATCACTCTTAAAATGACCCAGACTACCACATTTAAAACATCTCCTATTTCCTCGTCTTTGTGACAGAATCCCTTGAATAGTTGTTCCCTGCAGCGCTGCAGCTATAGCTAAACCCTGATTATAGGATGGACCGATCTCAGAACAAAGGCGAATGTAACCGGCTAGGTCTGTCTTTCCCCTCTGGGGTCTAATGGCCTCTCGGCAGGCCGCATTAGCATTCTCATAGGCTAGTTGCGTAACCAGCGGATTCTCTGCCTGAGAGTTTCCAAAAATTCTATTAGCCGTTTTCAGCAATCTGTCTACGAAATCCTGAAAGAGTTCGTCGGGAGCCTGTTTCACAGCTGTTAGATTTCCACTAATATCTCCCTTAGCTGGTAACAGAGTCCAAGCACGGCGGGCGGCCACCGCAATCTGCGCATACACTGCGATGGGAAACCCAATCTGGTTATTATTTCCTTCAAATAGGCCTTCCCCCAACAACATCTCCGCATTCCATTCTGGATGGCCTGCTTGAGTGTTAGTGGCGGCGGTTCTTTTGCAAGCCTCACGCCATTCAGAACTCCAGAGCAAGAAATCTCCCCCCGACAACGTAGCTTTACACAACGTTTTCCAATCCTGTGGAGTTAGATTCGACTCAATCACAGTATCCAACAACGCCTGTGTAAAGGGAGCTGTCGGGCCGTACTGGGCTACGGCTAGCTTTAACTCTTTTATCACCTTAAATTCCAAGGTCTGATATTGTCTGACCACATTGTCCTGGTCTTCTATCTCAAGGACTGGAAAAGCTAAGATTTCTGACGTATCCTGCCCCTCTCCGCGGGCCTGGTTTATAACTCTTTCTAATGGCGACTGGCGGGTCTCCGAGTTATTGTTCTCTCTAGTATTAGAGACCCTTTTTTAGCTCCTGTAACTCATTAGTCAATTTCTGCAATTTAATTTCAAACTCTAACTTTTGTAATTGCATATCCTTCTGGATTTCGGCCTCTGCCATCAAGGTCACAGGCGGCGCGGATGGCGCTACAGGGGGCCAAGTTTCTCCATGAACTTCAATCGCTCCTTTCTCGGGATGAGCTATTTTTTTCCTAACCACAGACTCATCAGAACTGTCTCTTTGTTTACGAGACTCAGGTTGTGGAGAATTTTCTATAACAGGGATCCTCTCCACATGGCCTTTTACTTGAAAATCCTCACTTTCATGAATAACACCTAATTCTTCCAAACTTCCTTCATCTATGATGTCCTTAATCAGAGTCCAAAGGCAGAGGGTGATATTGTCTGCCTTGGCTGCCTTTAGTGAATTACCAATTCTCAGCCAAGTTCTCTCATTTAACGTTCGTTTTTCTCGGAACCAAGGACAACAGGAATATATCTGGTCCAAGAAATCTTCTAATCTTTCCTCTTCAAACCCAATCCCTTTTGCCTGAAGCAACTCTTGAATGTTGCGTGCGCAGATCTCGCGCGAACTTTCCTGTCCCATTTTTTCCTATCCTTTTAACCCAAGCAACTCCTGTGTCGGGTGCACACAGTATGCTTGAAAAACTGTATCCCTTCCTTGCACTCACAACAATAGACACGAATTCACTAGCGCTAGTTTTGACTTCTATGTTGCTTACCGTGCAGATACCATTAATTTTCACCTTTTTCTGCGAAGCTTCGCTGGATAGGGCCACCTCAGGAATTCTCTCGTGCCAGGTCTCCCACGTTCAGGCGCCAATATGTAGCCGCCAGCGGCTACATGTGAACCAGGTTACCTGTTGAGAGAATCTTGGGGTACAGGGACACAGACAAGGGATTTGAGTCAAGCCTAGGATTCTGGTCAAGACTGCTTTTAATAAATTGAAGACAGGTTTTATAGACATTTGGGGGATCGGCCAACCCCCCAGAAGTCGGTAGCTTCAAAGGCGGTGCTGTGAATCCTCTGGCTCCAAGTCTCAGCGGGTCGTCTGCCTTCTGCCTGGGAGCTCAGGTGAACGCCGGCCTGGGGGCGGTGTCGATAGCCGAGGTGTGGAGCCCCTTTGTTTGCAGAACAAAGGCCGGAGGTAGCCATCGGAAGAGTTGGGTGCCCGCTAGCCAACTAGTTGCAGGGGGGGAAGGATACACCTCCCAAGAGCTGGGATTAAAGGAGTGTACCACCAATGCTTGGCTGTCCAGGTTCTTTTTGAATGTGGGAAGACATAAACTAGCATTGAGAGCCACCTGAGACCTGAGACCACATGGAAACTGCTAAGTGAAAAACCTGTTCTTGCTGTCCTACTGTGTAGTTGAAGTAGTAGTGATATGAAAGGGGTGTAGAAGGGAGGTAACTTCAGCACTCAAACCATTAGCTCAGTGGCGAAACTTTTGGCCCATATTTTTTTTTTACTGTGTGTGCAGTTATTACTGTAAATCTGTAAGTTCAACCAGTGTTATTTAATATTTCCTCTGAGAAAGGAGCCCATGCCCGTGTCTAGAGGTTGCTGTGTTGAAGTAACATGCTGTAATTTCTAAATGTTGGCTGTAACCTTTTTTCTCAAACTGAAGCCTTTTAAGTAGCATACATGTAGAGCATGATGTTTATTAATTTTAGTGTTTTGAGACAGGATCTTCTTGTGTAATCTAGCATTGCCCTAGAATTCACTGTGTCTTCTAGGTTGGCTGGAGCTCACTGCAGTCTCCTGGTTTGCAAGTTCCCAGCCGGGCAGTGATGGTGCACACCTTTTTTCCCAGCATTTGTGAGGCAGAGGCAGGTGGATTTTTGAGTTCATGGCTAGCCTGGTCTACAGAGTGAGTTCCAGGACAGCCAGGGCTACACAGAGAAAACCTGTCTAAAACAACAACAACAACAACAACAGCAACAACAAAAACAACAACAAAAATAAAAATAGGGCCCAGTTATATGTATGTGGTGGTAGACACATATGCACACCTCACCTGGCTAGGCCTATGCTTTTAAAGAAGCTCATCAGAGCCTGGGGAAGGATGAGGTGTGTCCTGACCTCAGAGGAGGTACTAAATTGATCAACAAGTACTAACTAATAGCAAGGACATTTTACTGCCATTCTTTAATGAACTTAAGAATTTCTTTAGGTGCAGTGTGTCTGTGAGCTTGGAAAAACTATTTACTCTTCTGTTGTATGTGAACTGGGCCCCATAATAATGTTAAGATATTTACGATCTGGGAATTCTAGCTTTGTGGATAACTCACTTTCCACTTTCAATGGGGCAGGAAAGAAGATTTTGATATCATGAAAAAAAAAGGACTAGGAAGGCAAGGAGTGAAAAGATAAAAACTGAGTTCATACAAAACAACAAAAAAATCCTTTGACCTAATCCTAAGACTGACCCTAACCCTGACATCTCTTCATTGTGTAATAGGGATACTATTGATTCAGTGGGACTCTCAAGAATAACGGTGGCCATCTTAACCTTAAATATGAGCCTAACCCTGGGACTTTTCCTAAATCTCTAATCCTAACTAAACCCCTTAATTTCAAAAGCATCCTAACCCTAACAACCCTTATCGTGATCTTAACCATAACACTCTAATCCCCTAACCCTAACTATAGCACTGCTTACTGTGTGGGATGTCTCTTATTTATACCTTTTGAAGTGAGAGACCCTTTCTTCTTCTTCTTTTTTTTTTTTTTTTTTTTTTTTTTTGGAGAGAGTTAAGAACTTTTTTTTTTTTAATTTTAGAAAATACTTATTTTCTAAACATCATTGAGTGTGGGATTGGATTAGATTTGAGAATTTGTCACAAGATGTGTTAGATTCAGAAATTATTGCTTATAAAATAGAATATAATCACAGCTTTTTCCCTAGATAAAATTAATGGGAAAATACTCAAGTCCAATCGATACTTTTCTCATCCTGTTCAAGCTCACAATGGGCATATTAAGGTTGCTATGAATTTTAAGAAAGGTACTGTATCAGGCAGAAGAATAAGACAAAGTATGGTCTACAAGTTGGTAAATTCCATGTCACCCATCACTGTTGATCAAGCCTTGGTCTTTTATGAAGTAGGAAATCAAAGCTAAGTCTTCTATCTTTATCACATATCAATAGGTTTGTCTGTATCTATTTTTGAATTCAAAAAAAGGAAATTTGCTGAGAAAACCTTTTTTAATCTTGATCTTTTGAGATGTTCTGATCCACCTTTGATCTAGGCTATATGTGCTTTTTGTAACCTACCTATAGAAGTGTCATGAAAAAGCAGATCTTTTGTTTTGGTACTTGTACTATTTTCTTTTATAAAACAAAGGTGATTTGTTTTTTTTAAAACTGGCATTAGGAAGTACTTATTTCTTTTTTTTTATTCGATATAATTTATTTACATTTCAAATGATTTCCCCTTTTCTAGCCCCCCCCTCCCCGAAAGTCCCGTAAGCCCCCTTCTCTTCCCCTGTCCTCCCTCCCACCCCTTCCCAGTTCCCCGTTCTGGTTTTGCCAAATACTGTTTCACTGAGTCTTTCCAGAACCAGGGACCACTCCTGCTTTCTTCTTGTATCTCATTTGATGTGTGGATTATATTTTGGGTATTCCAGTTTTCTAGGTTAATAACCACTTATTAGTGAGTGCATACCATGATTCACCTTTTGAGTCTGGGTTACCTCACTTAGTATGATGTTCTCTAGCTCCATTCATTTGCCTAAGAATTTCATGAATTCATTGTTTCTAATGGCTGAATAGTACTCCATTGTGTAGATATACCACATTTTTTGTATCCACTCTTCTGTTGAGGGATACCTGGGTTCTTTCCAGCATCTGGCAATTATAAATAGGGCTGCTATGAACATAGTAGAGCATGTATCCTTATTACATGGTGGGGAATCCTCTGGGTATATGCCCAGGAGTGGTATAGCAGGATCTTCTGGAAGTGAGGTGCCCAGTTTTCGGAGGAACCGCCAGACTGCTTTCCAGAGTGGTTGTACCAATTTGCAACCCCACCAGCAGTGGAGGAGTGTTCCTCTTTCTCCGCACCCTCTCCAACACCTGCTGTCTCCTGAATTTTTAATCTTAGCCATTCTGACTGGTGTAAGATGAAATCTTAGGGTTGTTTTGATTTGCATTTCCCTAATGACTAATGAAGTTGAGCATTTTTTAAGATGCTTCTCCGCCATCCGAAGTTCTTCAGGTGAGAATTCTTTGTTTAACTCTGTACCCCATTTTTTAATAGGGTTGTTCAGTTTTCTGGAGTCTAACTTCTTGAGTTCTTTATATATATTGGATATTAGCCCTCTAGTGACAGGCAGGAGGATCAATGGAACAGGATTGAAGATCCAGAAATGAACCCACACACCTATGGCCACTTGATCCTCGACAAAGAGGCTGAAAACATCCAATGGAAAAAAGATAGCCTTTTCAACAAATGGTGCTGGTTCAACTGGAGGTCAGCATGCAGAAGAATGCGAATTGATCCATCCTTGTCTCCTTGTACTAAGCTCAAATCCAAATGGATCAAGGACCTCCACATAAAGCCAGACACTCTAAAGCTAATAGAAAAGAAACTGGGAAAGACCCTTGAGGACATCGGTACAGGGAGAAAGTTTCTGAACAGAACACCAATAGCGTATGCTCTAAGAGCAAGAATTGACAAATGGGACCTCATAAGGTTACAGAGTTTCTGTAAGGCAAAGGACACCATCAAGAGGACAGATCGGCAACCAACAAATTGGGAAAAGATCTTCACCAATCCTACATCAGGAAGTACTTATTTCTTAAATATACTGGTATACACTGAGGATCAGCTGTAATATCCTGCCACATGAAATCCACCAGTCATTGATTTTTCTAATTTGCCTTGGCTGAAAGACTTTATCAGGACATTCTGTTAACTATCCTTCCTATATACACAGAAAGATTCATTTTCTCTATGATTTGAGATTGGCTTATCTAGACAATCTGTACTAATCCAACTGTATTTTGTTTTTTAATTTGCCACTGTTGAAAATCTGCTGACTGGAAATAGTGCTCAACAGTTTTTCCCTTGTGTTTCCCTTATGTTTCCGGCTTTTCTTATGGGGTTGTTTGAGAAGGGAGCTTCAGTTTACATGAGCCCAGGATTTAGACAAAAACAAAACACTAGGTTTGTTTTTGTTAGTTTTTTTTTTTTTTCCGTTCTTTCTTTTTTGGAGACAGTGTTTCTCTGTATAGAAGAGGCTGATCTGGAACTCACTTTGTAGAATAGGCTGGCCTTGAATTTAGAGACTCACCTGCCTGGCACCCAAGTGCAAGGAATCCAGGCATGCACCAACACTGCCTGGTTAAAATTGTTGTTTCTAAAAATCAATGTTTAATGTTAGTAACATGGGTGATACATTGGGTCATCAATTCCTGGGTCAGATTGCTACTTCTAATGCACCTTCTGTAATGGTCTAGGCAAACTATTCATCATGATTATGGGAAGAAGACAAATGCTTTGAAGAAAGCTCAGGCACAGGTATGGTTAAGTGCAGGGTCCTTGCTCAGAGAGGGGAGGAGCAGGCAGCTGACCCTCCTGAGCTGGAATGTTGTTCCTCCCACAGGGCTGGGTGGGGTGTGATATCTCTTGGAATCTGATTTCAAATGTTAATGGACTGCAAACCACTCCTGGGAGCTTGAGTAGGTGTAGCCCTGAATAGGAAGCACTCTTTAACCTGAGGAGAGCTAAGATACACTGGCCAATCAAGGGCGCCAGACAGGCCTGCCAGTCAGACAAAGAGGCGGGATCTTCCTGGTGCCTTTCTGTGTGTTCCCTGTGGCTGTGCAGCTTGAATGATACCCTGTGTCCTACTCTGAGCTCTGCTGTTGTTTGCTGTGAGGGGACCTCAGGGAAACGCTGAAATCAAGACATGTTGAGCACAACATATCTGCTCACAATGGGAGGGAACATGTGGCTGAGCTGTATGCACTGGGGTGGTGGGTCCACTATGGGAATGGATCAGAAGCTTCAGCCAGATGTGATCACCTGTGAGGTTTCTAGTGGTGCTTCTTACTTGCTAATTCAGGCCATGACCGCTTAATAACTTCAAGATCATGACTGATTGTAATTCTGTCCAAAATATCTGGACCAGTTGCTTTTGTGTAGAAGCATGCGTGGTTTCTGTGACTCTGCAGTGCCTGTTCCCAAAGCTCTTTTTCTATTACAATATACATTAAGAAGGCAGGATTAGGCCTGAAGTGATGGCTCAGAGGTTCAGAGTTCTGGTTGTTCTTAGACAGGCCGTGAGTTCGATTCTTAGCAACCACATGGTGTCTCATGACCATATGTAATGGCATCTGGTTCCCTCTTCTGGCCTGCAGTAATACACGCAGGGAGAATATAGTATAAGTAATTAATTTATTCCTTAAAAAAAGAACAGATAAGAATCTAATAGTTCTAATTTCAAACATTACTAGTTTTTGTTTTGCTTGGTTTGTTAATTTTTTTCTGCTGTAACTTTTTGTTGTTGTTTTTAACTAATATGTTTAGTGTTTTGATTATAATGTGCCAAAAGTCTCTTTCCCAATCTGTTTGGTATTTTTGATGCTTCTTGTACCTTAAAAGGCACCTTCCTTTAGTTAAGGAAAGCTTTCATTTGTGATTTCTTCGGAAATTTTTTCTTTGTGTAATTCTTCTTCTTCTTCTTCTTCTTCTTCTTCTTCTTCTTCTTCTTCTTCTTCTTCTTCTTCTTCTCTTCTTCTTCTTCTTCTTCTTCTTCTTCTTCTTCTTCTTCTTCTTCTTCTTCTTCTTCTTTTTCTTCTTCTTCTTCTTCTTCTTCTTCTTCTTCTTCTTCTTCTTCTTCTTCTTCTTCTTCTTCTTCTTCTTCTTCTTCTTCTTCTTCTTCTTCTTCTTCTTCTTCTTCTTCTTCTTCTTCTTCTTCTTCTTCTTCTTCTTCTTCTCTTCTTCTTCCTCCTCCTCCTCCTCCTCTTCCTCCTCCTCCCTTTTCTCCTTATCCTCTTTCTCTACCATGTGAGAAAGTAAACCACACAAGAGCTCTGATACAAAAGAGGTTGTTTGTGGGAAAGAAGAGGAGTGAGAAACAGAGGATGGTGACATATTTTCTTGACTGGTATTGTTATCTTCCTATGCTTCTGTCTAAATATCTGCATTTGTGGTAAATATTAATCTAGATACTAGTTTCTCAGTTTGTCTTGTATGTGTGGGAGTGTTATTCATGTGTTATAATTTTCTGTCTTGACTTTAAGAGTATTGGCTGAGTATTGTCTCTTTTACTAACCTATTTGCTATATTCAAGATAAATTGCTGTTTAATGTTAAATGCAAGGAGAGGAGGTGTGCTGGATAAGAAAATCCTAGCAATCCAGTAAGAGTCATAGTCAGGAGAGAGGGTAAACTTCCAACATTTTAACATTTCAGAGCTACAGTCATCTAAAGTTGTCTCAGTGGAGGGTGTGCTCTCATCAGAATGGCTATTTGCTATGTGTGTGAGATAGTGTTGATGATTGATGTGGGAAGGCTCTTCCACTGAGGGTGACAATATTCATAAGCAAGTGGGCCTGGGCTCGATGAGAGAGCTACCTGAGCATGGGAAACTGACCAAGCATGGAAGGAAGCCAGGAGACAATGTTTCCCATTCTTTAGCCTTCAGCTTGTAGCTTCAGTTTCTACTCTATGCTCCCAAAGTGATGAATTGTGATCTGACATAACCATTCACCATAACCATTTGTTACATGAGAGGTTATTTCTCAGAGAATTCATTCACAATAGAAGAGTAGCAAGTTAGAACAACAACAACTGCAACAACAACAAGACTGGTATCAATAGGTGATAGGTGATTTTTATGTTGGACAGATTCTATGTTCCTTTTTTGAGGGAATGTGGAAAATATCAGAAATTGAGATGACAGAAGACATAAAAATTTGTAACAGTGGCTTAATCAGTTGTTCACATAGGACTTGCAAGATTGGAATGCTGAGAGAAATGCAGCCAGAGAAAATTGTGATCATAGCATTTCAGAGTAAGATAGATACTGTGTAAATTTTAGTGAGGGGTCATTTGTGTGATATTTTGTCGAAAAATCTTTTCTACTTGCCTTACACCTGAAATGTAGAGTGGGGTATATTTTAAAAAGAATGTGCTGATTTCTAATTTTTCATTATATTTATATGTATTTGTTCACTTTCCACACTTATTTATTTATTTAATTTAAAGTCTACTTTCTCCCATCTCTCCATCCACCTTACACAGTCCATCATCCCTGAGTCCTTTTATCTCTCCAAGGAGCACAGAGGCCCCTGTAGTATCAACCAATTGTGGCAATTCAAGTCTCTGCATGGTTAAGCATATCTCTCTTACTGAAGTTAGACAAGGCAGCCAAGTGAGAAGAACCGTGTTCTAGCTGGTTTTTGTGCCAACTTGACACAGGCTGGAGTTATCACAGAGAAAGGAGCATCAGTTGGGGAAGTGCCTCCATGAGATCCAGCTGTGGGGCATTTTCTCAATTAGTGATCAAGAGTTGAGGGCTCCTTCTTTGTGGTACCATCCCCAGACTGGCATTCTTAGATTATATAAGAGAACAGGCTGAGCAAGCCAGGGAAAGCAAGCCAGTAATAAACATCCCTCCATGGCCTGACCTGCTTGAGTTCCAATCCAGACCTCCTTGGTAATGAACAGCTCTGTGGAAGTATAAGCTCAATAAACCCTTTCCTCCCCAACTTACTTCTTGTTCATGATATTTGTACAGGAATAGAAACCCTGATTAAGGTAAATTGGTACCAGCCTAGTGGGGTATCCCTGTGACAACCTGACCATTATTTTGGGGAGAACTGTGGAAGGATTTTGGATCTTTGGGCTAGAAGAGCCATTGGTTGTTAAGAGCTCTGTGGAATGTTCTGTAGGAGTTTGTATGATAATGTTGGGAACTGTGCAGAAGATGATGTCCTGGCTTGTGAAATTTCAGAGGGAAAATTTAAAACTCTTTTCAGGGCTGTTGCTGTTTTGATTGTGTAGATTCTGTGGTTTTGGTTTGCTGGGGCTGAAGAATCACCTGGGATTAACAAGATACTAGAACCACTAAAGTAAAACCTTTTACATTACTGAGATTATTTATGGATTCTTAGCTGGAGCTAAGAAATTAGTGGTGATTAAGAAGAGACCAGCACCACTGAGGTGAAATCATCTGGGAAGTGTTTTCTGAGAGCACAGAGGCTGTGTTCCAGAGATAACCACAGTTTGTTCTTTGTGCTGTGGTTGGAATACGTAATGTGTAAGTGTCACATAGATGGTACTGGTTTCAAGGCATGAAGGGGCCATGAAGAGCAGCTGAGGCTCTTGGCACTGTGAGAGGCTGCAGAAGGCCATTGGTGAAGGTGCAATCTCAGTTGCACTTGATGGCCCAGGACTTAAGGGGTCATGCATAGGAGTAGAGGATTGGCACCATGAAGAGAGCCTAAGAGAGGCTATTGGTGAATCCTAGTTATGGAAGAAAACAGCAGTATTCAGAGATACCAGTGCCATGTAATGACCACCAAGAACAGTAGCAGCAGTACAGTACAGGCAGCTGGAGCCTAGAAGCTAATGTAAGTGCTACAAAGGGCAGACCTGGAGAAGTGACACAAGCCGTTGGAGGAGCCCAGAAGAGGGCTAGTTAGTGAGTTGGAACCCAGACATTGGAGATTGATATTTGCTTCTGATTGTGACTGTGCCCTGATATTTTTCCCTCTTGAAGGAAGATAGTATTTTAGTGGAGCCCACTGTTAAGAGACTTTGAATTTTTAAAAGATATTCGACATTTTAAAGGGATTGAATTTTTAATATGTAAAGACTGTGGGACTTTTAAAGTTATTTAGATCTTGGGGATGAATAAGAAATTAAGGGTTAAGGATTAATAGGAAATTAAGGGTTAAGGATTAATAGTGATATGTTGGTGTGTCAAGTTGACAAGGGGTCAAATGTACTGGGTGGTTTTGTGTGTCAACCTGACACAGACTGGAGTTATCACAGAGCAAGGAGCTTCAGTTGGGGAAGTGCCTCCATGAGATCCCACTGTGAGGCATTTTTTTTCAATTAGTGATTAAGAGGGGAGGGTCTCTTGTGGATTGAGACCATCCCTGTACTGATATTCTTTGGTTATATAAGAGAGCAGGCTGAGCAAGCCAGGGGAAGCAAGCCAGTAAGGGACATCCCTCCATGGAGTCTGCATCAGCTCCTGCTTCCTGACCTGCTTGAGTCCCAGTCCTGACTTGCTTTAGTGATAAACAGCAGCATGGAAGTGTAAGCTTAATAAACCCTTTCCTCCCCAACTTGGTTCTTGGTCAAGATGGTTGTGCAGGAAAAGGAATCTTGACTTAGATAAGAAGTAATGAAAATGAGTAGCAGTTGAGCCTTGCCAGTATGAGAGGCCGAGAAAGATTAGTGGAGAGCTGAAGACTCAGGGGCAGTTAAGAATCAGGACTGAAGGGATTTTGAAATGAAGCTGGGTCTTGCAGAGCAGTGTTTGTGTGTGTGTGTGTGTGTGTGTGTGTGTGTGTGTGTGTTGGGGAAACATGCTATTCCTGATCTGGTTGACCATTTTCATTTCTATTGTCTTTTCCTGGAGGTTCACCATTCTTTATGTCTGCATGTATTTGTGCTTTCCGTCCCCTGATAGCTTTCAGAGCAATTTGGAAATACAGTTTTGCCATTGGGAATGTGGTCGTGAAAATTAGTGGATCATTGGGATCATTGAAGACCTTCGTGGCTTTCCTTTAAAAAAAGCAAGCAAAACAAAATTAGAATTGCCGATCTGTTGAGTCTGGAATTCAAAACAGTGAAAAAATGTATAACATCACTTTATCATCATCATTATAATTATTTTGGAATTTCAAGAATTTCATTATATTATTGTTTGGGAATTTTCAAGAAAAAAAATTCAAGGTTTTTTTTTTTTTTCTGTGTAACCCTGGCTGTTCTGTACCATGCTCTGTAGATCAGGCTGGCCTTGAACTCACAACTTATCCACCTGCTTCTCCTTACATAGTGCTGGGACTAAAGGCTTGCACCACCACCACCAGGCTTAAGAGTTCAGAAGAACTTGGCAGGTAGAGGCAAGCACATTTCTGAGTTTGAGGCTAGCCTGGTCTATAGAGTGAGCCCCAGGACAGCCAGGGCTACACAGAGAAACCCTGTCTCAAAAAATCCAAATCAAAAAAGAGTTCAAGAGAAAGGAATTTCACATTTTTGGTGACATGTTGATAATTATGTTTGGGAAAATTTAATTTACAGATATGGAAATTAAGTATCTGGATGGTTAAGATAATGTTCATCTACCTGTAGAAAGGAATATGAGTTGACATCACTTCATAATGGCTTTCCCTGTTGTGCTACCACAGATGGCAGATGCTGCAGCTCCCCCAGCATTGCTGATGGACAGCGTGCTGACAACAACATGGGTTGAACTGGATCACACGTGTGTGTTAGGCATTAGGGATTCTGTACAGCACCAATATCCAGTATAGATATCACTTTGATAACTCTCATGGCTGCTGCTTATGCCTGGAATGGCAGAGATGATTAGAGTTTATTTGTGAAACAAATGAGAAAGTGTAGTTGATGTGTTAAACAGGGAGCCTGGCATTTAATAAGTTATCGAGTGCCCAGGGAATATTATATGAAAAGCTTAGGCTGAGCCTTATTCAAGTATGCAAGCATATATTTTAAAAATAACAGCAGTGCATTTAAAATGTTGACAGACCCTATAATTAAATTGCTTACAGGAATTGGCCAAGTTTCCCTCCTAACTTTGAGAACTAACATAAAATAATAATGAGAGAATGTCCCAGATGTCCAAAAAAGGCAAAGATATGTAAGTTTTGCCTTTTTTCCCCTTAAAGGCCTCCATTATAAACATGCTCTCAATAGGATTTGATTTGAAAACTGAAACCTTAATTTTTTTTAAATCACATTTGGAAGTGAGATTTACTTGGCAATCAAACGCAGAAGTGTGAGTCCTGAGGCTCAGTCGTAAGGCATCAAGCAGTGAACTTGCTGGGAATTAAAGTGTTGCTGCTTGTCAAGGTGACATGGGACTGTTGTGGAAGATGAACTCTAACCCTGGTTAATGTTGGGGGATGGTTCTTAATTACACTTTTTGAAGTGAGAAACTGTTTCTTAATCTTAATCTTTATAGATGTTCTGATCCACCTTTAATCTAGGCTATAGATGCTTTTTGCAACCTACATATGGAAAGGTCATTTTTGTTTTTTGTATTTGTACTAATTTATTTTACAAAACAAAGGTGATTTGATTTTTTTTTTT
Source organism: Apodemus sylvaticus (assembly GCF_947179515.1). Lineage (NCBI taxonomy): Eukaryota > Metazoa > Chordata > Mammalia > Rodentia > Muridae > Apodemus > Apodemus sylvaticus. The sequence continues at coordinate 61,277,918 of NC_067490.1, forward strand.
ACTTTACAACTGGCATTAGGAAGTACTTACTTGTTAAGTATTCTGGTATATAATGAAGACCAGCTGTAATAACCTGCAACATGAAATCAAAAAGTCAAAATGTTTCTAATTTTCCTTGGTTGACAGCCTCTTTAGGTACATTCTATTAGCTACCCTTTCTATATACATAGAAATATTCATTTTCTCTGATTCAAGATATGCTTATCTAGAAAATCTGTACTAATCCAACTGTGTTTTTACTCTACTTTGCCACTGATGAAAATGTGCTGACTAGTAATAGTGCTCAACAGTGATTCCCTCATGTTTCTGGCTTTTCTCGTTGGGTTTTTTGATATCTATCATCTGTAGACTGGAGTTTCTGTTTTCCTTAGCCCAGCATTTAGCCATAAACAAAACTCTAGTTTTGTTTTTTGTTTGTTTGTTTGATTTATTTTTCTTGTTTTTTGAGACAGGCTTTCTCTGTATAGCCCCGGCTTTCCTGGAACTCACTCTGTACACTAGGTTGGCCTGGAACTCAGAAATTCACCTGCCTCTGCCTCCCAAGTACTAGGATTAAAGGCATGCACCACCACTTCCTGGCTAAAACTCTTGTTATTGAATATCTATCTTTAATTTTAATAGCCAGTGTCATGCATTTGGTCATCCATTCCTGGGTAATAGGTATATCCTTTTAACCTTGTGTAATAATCTATGCAAGTTATTCATCTTGATTATGGGAAGAAGACAAGTACTTTGAGAATATCTCAGGCAAGTTCAGAAGTGAGGACCTCTTAATGTCCTGGTTTACAGGGGGAAAGAACTGGCAGCAGACATCCCAGAGCTGGAATGGTGTGTCCTTCCTCAGGACTGGGTGGGGTGAGATTCCTCTTGGAATCTTCTTTCAATTGCAAATGGAGTGCAAACCACACCTGAAATCTGGGGTTGGGGGGGGGAGGTTGAGCCTAGACCTGAAGCGCACTTCAACCTGGGGGAGGGGGTAAGAATCGCTAGCCAATCAAAGCTTCCAGGCAGACCTGCCAGGCAGACAAAGAGGCTGGATCTTCCAGGTGCCTTTCTGTGTTTGCTGTGGCTGTGCAGGCTTCAATGGTTCTCTGCTGTTGGGTGCTGTGAGGGCACCTCAGGGAAGCTCTGAAATCAAGACATGGTGAGCACAGGATATCTGCCTACAATGTAGAGGAAAACGCAGCTAAGCAGTGGGCGCCTGGGTGGTGGGTCCTCTCTGGGAATGGATGGGAAGCATCAGCCTGATGTTAGTGGGTGCTGGGGTAGTTGGTCCTCTATGGGGTTGGACCAGAACTATCAGCCAGATGTGATTTCCTGTGAGATTTCTAGTGGTGCTTCTTACTTGCTTGTTCAGGCCATGTCCTCTTAATAACTTAAGTATCATTGTTAATTATAATTCAATCCAAAACATCTGGACCAGTTGCTTTCTTGTAGATGCATGGGCAGTATCTGTGACTATGCAGCACCTGTGGCCTAACCTTTTTGTCTCTTATAATATACATTAAGAAGGCAAGAATAGGACTGGAGAGATGGCTCAGAGGTTAAGAGTTCAGGCTGTTCCTAAACAGGACATGAGATTCTTACCAACCACATGGTGGCTCATAACTATGTAACGGGATCTGGTGCCCTCTTCTGGCCTGCAGGAAACTTGCAGGGAGAACTTTGTCTAAGTAGTGGATTAAATCCTTAAAAAAAAAAGAAGATAGATATGAATATAATCATTCTGATTTCATACATCACTAGATTTTGATTTCTTTAATTTATTATTTTTTTCTGGTGTATTTTTTTTGCTTTATATTTCTTTAACTTATATGTTTAGTATTTTTATTATTATGTGGCTAAGGGTCTCTTTCCCAATCTGTTTGGTAGGTTGAATGGTTCTTTTACTTTAATAGGCACCTTCTTTAGTTTAGGAAAATTTTCATTAATTAATTTTATTGGAAATGTTTTCTAGATATTTATGCTGATTGATCTTCATACTTGCCTTCACCCTCTCCTCCTTCTGAGGTGTTCCCTATAGCTGTGCAGGCTTGGATGGTTCTCTGTGTCCTGCTCTGAGCTCTGCTGTTGTATGTTGTGTGAGGGGACCTCAGGGTACCTCTGAAATCAAGATATGGTGAGCATAGGATATCTGCCCACAATGGGAAGAACATGCGACTGAATAGTGGAACCTGGGGTACTGGGCCCTCTATGGGGTTGGATCAGAAGCATCAGCCAGATGTGAACTCCTGTTTATAGTGGTGCTTCTTACCTGCTAGTTCAGGCCATGGCCTCTTAAAAACTTCAGCATCATGGCTAATTGTAATTCTGTTGAAAACATCTGAACCAGGTGCTTTCTTGTAGAAGCATCGGTGGTTTCTGTGACTCTGCAGCACCTGTGTCAAAACCATTTTTTCTTTTATAATATACATTAAGAAGGCAGGAATAGGGCTGGAGAGATTGCTCATAGGTTAGGACCTCTGGCTGTTCCTACACAGGTCATGAGTTCAATTCTTAGCAACGACATGGTGGCTCACAACCATATGTAATGGGATCTGGTGCCTTCTTCTGGCCTACAGGAATACATGCAGGGTGAACATTGTATAAGTAATGAATTCCTTAAAAAAAGAAGACGTTATGTATCTAATAGTTGTGTTTTCAACCATTACCAGATTTTGTTTTATTTTGTTTTGTTATGTTTTTCTGCTGTATTATTATTTTTTTTTTGGTTTATATTTCTTTAACTTATATGTTTACTGTTTTGAACAGAATGTGGCAAAGGGACGTTTTCCTAATCTGTTTTGTATTTTTGATGCTACTTGTACATTAACAGGCACCTTCTTTATTTTATGAAAGATTTCATTTATGATTTCATTTAAAATATTTTCTAGACCTTTATGTTGATCTTCTTCTTCTTCTTCTTCTTCTTCTTCTTCTTCTTCTTCTTCTTCTTCTTCTTCTTCTTCTTCTTCTTCTTCTTCTTCTCTTCTTCCTCTTCTCTTCGACTCCTCCTCTTCCTCCTTCTCCTCCTCTAACATCTCCTGAGAAACTAAACTAAATTAAACATGGAGGAGATCTGATGCAAAAGAGGTTGTATGAGGAAAGGGAGAGCACTGAAACCTCTGGATGGTGACTAATTTTCCTCACTGGTATTCCTTATCTTCTTATGCTGGTGTCTAGGCATCTACATTTGTGGAGATTATATGGATAGGTGCTGGATTCTCAGTTTGTCTTGGTTAGGTCGGAGATTAATCCTGTCTTATAGTGTGCTCTCTAGATTATCAGAGAGTGTTGACTGAGTGTTGCATCTTTTACTTACCTGTTTGGTGGGTATGTTCAAGAGGCAATGCTGGCTAATGTTGAAAGTTGGGAAAGAAGGTGGGCAGGTAGAAATAATCTTAGCATTGCACAAGAATATATAGTCAGGAGAGAGGTGAAGCTGCCAACATTTCATCATTTCAGAGCTACAGTTATCGAAGGAGCCTCATTTGAAGTTGTGCCCTCATCAGAATGACTGGTTGCTAAGTCTGTGTGAGATAGTGTTGATTGATGTGGGAAGGCTCTTGAACTGAGGGTGACAATATTCATACACAAGTGGGCCTGGGATGGATAAAAGAGTTACCTGAGCATGGGGCACTGACCAAGCAGGAGTGCAAGCCAGGACACAATGTCTATCCATGCTTTTACCTTCAGTTTTTAGCTTCAGTTTCTTACTCTAAGCTCCCAAATTGATAAACTGTGGTCTGACAGAACCAATCACAACAACCGTTTATTTCCTCAGATTCTTTTGTTCAGAGGATTCTAATTCAGCAGCAGAGTAACAAGTTAGAACAACAAAAACACAAATGCATTACCAACAAGTTATTTTGCTACTGGACAGAATCTCTTTTAAAAGAATGTGGAAATTATCAGAATTGAGGAGGCAAAAATCATACAAAGCTCTTTATGGATCTTAGTCTTTTGTTCTCATATGACTTGGGAGATTGGAGTATTGACAGTATGCAACTAGAGGAAACTGAGATCATAGAATTTCAGGTGAAAACAGACACGGTAAACTTTAGTGAGAGGTCATTGTGTGATGTTTTGGCCAAAATCTTTTTTCCTTGGCTTATACTGAGTGAGGTAAAATTTAAAAATAATGGGCTGATTTCTATATTTTCGTTCTAGTAGTATGTATTTGTTCATTTCCACCACTCATTTACTTATCATTTATTTATTGAATTTAAATTCCATTTTCTACAATCTCTTCATTCACCTTAAACAGTTATTCATCCCTCACTCTTCCAAGGAGGGTGCAGTCCACTTGAGCATTCACCAAGCATAGAATTTCAAGTCTCTGCATGCTTAGGCACATCCTCTCCTACTGAGTTCAAAGAAGGTTGCCAAGTTAAAGAAACAGTTTGGACAGAGAGACAACAGCACAATGGACATCTCCCTCTTTAGTGTTTGTGGGACCCATGTGAATACCGAAAAGCACTTGTATTACCTATATGGTGCTGGTCTCAGTCCATCCTGTGTATTCTCTTTGGTTGGTGGCTCAGTCTTGTAATGCCCAGGTTAGATGACTCTGAGGCTCTTTGAATGGACTTCCTATTCCTTCAGTGGCCTTCAACCCTCTGCCCAAAGACACCCTAAGTCCTGTCCAATGTGAGACTGTGGGTCTCTTCTGTTATAGTCTGGTTCTGGATTCAGACTCTCAGAAGCCAATGATGCTAAGATACTGCCTGCAAGTATTATACAGTATCCTCAGTAAAGTTAAGGTTTGTTGCTTGCCCATGGGAAGGGTCTCAAGTTGGACAGGATATCATTACGGCATTTCCTCAGTCTCTGCTCCATCATTTTGCCTAAATTTCTTGTAGGCAGGACAGAATTTTATGTGGAAATGATTTGGGTTCAGGTGGTGTCCTTAACTCTCCATGGGGTTCCCTGACTGGCTGCAGGATGTGGCCTCTTCAGGGTCCATATCTCATTTCATATATTTTACCTAAGATTACCCACATAGACTTCTTGGTACCCCCCAATTTGTAATCTCTTGCACATCTTAAATCTACCCCACCCTTTGACCACCACCTGCTTCAGATTTCAATTTATTTTCCTGACCCTCTGGTCCTCTCCTGTTTCTCACCTCACCTGTTCCTGTTCTCTCCAACTTCCCCTTTCTTATCTGCTCTCTTAGGCTATTCTCTCTCTTACATCTGCCTTTTATGACTGTTTTATTCCCCCATCTGAGATTGAACCATGTTCATTTGTGTCTTCCTTCTTGTTTTGCTTCTTTTGCTCTATGGAGAGTAGTGTGGATATCCTGTACTTTAATATTCACTTGTCTGTACATACATGGTTTTCCTTTTGTGTCTGGGTTAACTCAGACTGGATGACAGTTTCTAGTTGTATCAATTTGCCTGTAAATTTGTGATGTCCTTGTTTTTAATAGCTGAATTGTATTCAAATTTGAAAATGAAACATATTTTCTCTATCCATATTTAAGTCTAGACATCTGGACAATTTCAAGTTTCTAGATGTTATAAATAAAACAGAAAGGAACGTAATGGAGAATATTCTCTGGTGGATATATGCCTGGGCAGTTACCCTAAGTGTACATTATGTAGAAATTACCTAGAGAACACAAGGTGTCAATTAATTTAGATTCATTGGTAACCCATATGGGCATCAGAGGTCTGAAAATAAATCCAACCAAAGTTGTTTAGTAATCTTCAAATTCAGTAAAATGCTTAGGAATCTAGTCATAAAGGATATTCAGATACATTAATTACAAGGGGAAATATAAGTCATTGCACTTGGTCAATCCCACCACAAAAAAGAAGCACAACAGTTAATGTGCATATCAGCACTCTGGAGAGACCACACACCTCACTTGGATTTACTACCCCAGCCAGTACAGTAGGTAGACCAGAAAGCTTCAAGCTTTCTGCAGGGAGTAAAAACAGGAGAAGGCTCAGGAACCTGACCAGGCTGCTGTGCAGGCTGAACTACCATTTTCATGGTCAGATAGGAGTGTTGTTTGGAGCTTTTGTCAGGCTCTTATTGTGAACCATAGAATTTGAATATTGGAACAATGCTCTACCATCATCACCTCAATCCCACTATTTTCCCTTTTAAATACAGGCCTTGGCCTGATATTCTGTGTTATTGGAAATTGAGCAAGTTGAGTCAGGGGAATGTTAGTGATCCCAAAAGAAGACAAACACAGGAGCTGAGCAAATGCAACTCAAACAGGATCTTTATTCATTAAAGATAGCTTGTGCCCTCTCCCCCAACACACCACCATCATACATGATGGTTTTAATGGTGGGGAAGCCCCTAATGTCTATAGGAGAAGGCTTTATGGTAAGCATCAAGCAGGGAGTACATGTGCTAGCATCTAATTGGAAAGCTACTGTGGCCTTTAACATAATTGACTGGTGCTGGCAGTTATATCATAAACTTAAACTACTGCTCCCATCTGCATTGATCGTCAGTAGAGGATTGGGCTTGTAAACTGGGGATGCAGGTTTGTTGGGGGAAATATTCTGAGACATTGGTCTTGCTGAGGTTGTAACCTGGAAACTCTGGTCTTGTTGGGGGTTAACCCAGAGACTCAACTTAGGCTCAGGCTTTGTTCGGGCAACTTGGAATCTAGTGCTAGGTATCATCCTGTGAGTTTACCTTAGTTCAAAGTTACATGTGGTTTTTCTAAAATGGAGTCTGACATGAAAAGTTATGGCATCTCAGTGATGAATAGAAAAGCAGATGTTTTAGCATCTGTAGGTCAAGACCTGACTTACATGAAATCAGGTGACAGTAGATTCCTGTCATGCATGATTTTAAAGCACCATTCTGGAGACACATAACTTCTCTTGTCCCACACATTGACTTTGATTCACTGTAAGTCTCAGGAATCAGATTCTTTCCAGGGATCTTCACAAGAAGTGATCACTGAAAAAGAAAACACTTTAAAACATAAAGATATTTTTAAATTAACATGTTTTTCTCTGTATAGTGATTCAAATATGTATATGTCATAATTTAAAGAACAGATAAGCTTTTCTTGTATGAGTGAGGACTATATGCATTATGAATATCATCTCCTGGTCTAGGAGTTGTAAACCCTTTTAAATTAATTTAGAACTTTAAGGGATACAGACTGTGTTACATACTAGGGAGAGGGATGTGTTGGATAGGGATCAGTGAGATACCATTTGGACCAGAATTGTATGTTTACATATATCATGTACTTAAAAGTAGACATTAAAATTAAAATAAAACCCTTATGTTATGTATTCGAAAGAAAGATTCAAATCCTTATTATTAATTTATATTTATTTTACCTGTTTGGATTTATTGGACAATGAGCTTCACCTTGATCTGAGCACTCCAACCTAGGTGGGAAGCAATGGCTAAAAGAGTTTTGGAACTTCTGCTCAGAATGGCTGGGGGGAAGGCACACTTTAATATAAATCTTTAACTTTAAAATGAAATAAGGCCACGTTAGCAAATTTAATGTAGTTGTAATCCATTTGCTATTATGTACATGATATTAAATATAAACCATTATCTCATGTGAATAGTCAATCCATAAGTGATAAAATGGCATACTTTAGTAAGCCATGCATTTGTGTTTACTGCTTGTTGGAATTCAATTGCCATAATGTTTACTGTCAAATGAAAATTTCACATAAATTCCTTTAGTAAATATATTGTTAGTCTGGACAGAAAGTAAACCAGACATGTCTAAAGCAGAAGAGTACTGAAGGCCTTTTAACTCAGAGGAAAATTAGCTGCATAAATAAGGGACAATGAGACCCATCATAGGGTAGCACCAATATTCTTTCCAAGTAGAAGTCTGCCTGGCCCTTGGCAGCTTATCCCATGATTATTTTTTGCTTTTTGTGAATATCAATTCTTCACTTCCTTTGTTACTTTGGTAGTTTTGAAAATATATGTATGGATATACTTTTACGATTTTTTGAGTATCCATTATATAAATAAGGCAAAGCTATTAAAATAAGAATAAATCAACACATTAAGATGTAAAATGAATAATGAATAAGTCTGATATTTTGTCTGATAGGGACATTGTTGATTCAGTGAGTCCATCAAGAATAATGATGGCCACCATTTTATCTTGTTCCATTTTATCTTGTACCATCTGGTTATATTTATTAAACATGCAGTGAAGACACATGGGCCATGCATTATTTACGATATCATTATCAAAGATAGGCGCGAAGTTCCATGATTTTGTGCATCTTATGAGGATCCCCAGGTGAAACTTAGAACAACCAAAGCAGTATTGGTTTTCTGTTGTTTGGGAACTATGCACCCTAATAATGTAAAGATATTTCCCTTCTGGGAATTCTAGGTTCATGAATAACTCACTTTTCACTTTCATTGGGGAAGGAAAGAAGATTTTGATATTATAAAAAAGAGGATTAGGGAGGCAGATGAGAGAAAAGATAGAAGCTGAGTTCATATAGTACAACAAATAAATTATTTGACCTGATCCTGAGACTTACCCTAACCCTGACATTTCTTCTTTGTGTAATAGGGATAATATTGATTCAGTGGAACCAGCAAGAATAATGGTGGCCACTTTAACCTTAACCCTGAGCATAACTCTGGGACTTAACCTAAATCTCTAATCCTATCTCAATTTCCTAAGCATCCTAATCCTAAAAACACTTATCCTGATCCTATCCATAACCCTCTCATCCCCTATACCTGCTTACTGTGCCGGATGTTTCTTAATTACACTTTTTGAAGTGACAAACCGTTTCTTAATCATGATGTTTTGTTTTGTTTTGTTTTGTTTTTTGAGGCTTTTTAAAAAATTCTATATAGTTTTTATTTACATTTCAAATGATTTCCCCTTTTCTGGGCCCCACTCCCCAAAAGTCACATAAGCCTGCTTCTCTCCACCTGTTCTCCCATTCACTCCTTCGCACTTCCTGTTCTTGTTTTGCCCTATACTGCTACACTGAGTCTTTCCAGAACCAGGGGCCACTCCTCCATTCTTCTTGTACCACATTTAATGTGTGGATTATGTTTTGGGTATTCCAACTTTCTAGACTAATATCCATTTATTAGTGAGTGCATACCATGATTGATCTTTTGAGACTGTGTTGCCTCACTTAGTATGAGGTTCTCCAGCTCCACCCATTTGTCTAAGAATTTCATGAATTCATTATTTCTAAAAAATATGGAAAGCTTCATGAATTTGCATGTGATCCTTGCAGAGAGGCCATGCTAATCTTCTCTGTATCGTTCCAATTTTAGTATATGCGCTGCAGAAGCGAGCACAATCATGATGTTTTGAGATGTTCTGCTTAACATTTTACCTAGCTTATAGTTGCTTTCTGCAACCTACATATAGAAGGGTCAAAAAGGTAATTCTTTGTTTTTTGTACATGTACTAATTTATTTTACAAAACAAAGGTGATTTGTTTATTTTTTAAAACTGGCATTAGGAAAGTACGTTAATATACTATAATATACTTGTATATACTGAAGATCAGCTGTAATATCCTGCAACATGACATTAACCAGTCCTTGATTTTTCTTACTTCCCTTGGTTGACATCCTATATTGGAACATTTTATAAACTACCCTTTCTATATACATGGAAAGATTCATTTTCTCTATGATTTGAAATAGGCTTATCTTGAAAATCTGTACCAATCCAACTCTGTTTTTCCTCTAATTTGCCACTGATGAAAATGTGCTGACTAGTAATAATAGAGCTCAACAGTGATTCCCGTACGTTTGTGGCTTTTCCCCTGGGGTTGTTAGACACCTATCATCAGTTGAAGGGAGTTTCAGTTTCCTTGAGCCCAGCATTTAGCCAAAAAACAAAACTCTTGGTTTGTTTGTGTAAGTTTGTCTGTTTTTTTTTTCTATTTTTTTTTTTTTTTAGAGACAGGGTTTCTCTGTATAGCCCTGGCTGTCCTGGAACTCACTCTGCAGACCAGAATGGCCTCGCACTCAGAGATTCACCTGCCTGCTACCAAAGTGCTGGGATTATAGGCATGCACCACCACTGCCTGACTAAAATTATTGTTTCTAAAAATCAATCTTCAATGTTAATAGCCTGGATCATGCTTTGGGTCATCAATTCCTGGGTCAGACTGAATCCTCCAATGCACCTGCAATAATTGTCTATGGAAGCTATTCACAGTGATTATCAGAAGAAGACAAGTGCTTTGAGGAAAGCTCAGACACAGGTCCTGGTAAGCACAGGATCATTGATCACAGATGGGAGAAGCAGGCAGCTGACCAACCTGAGCTGGAATATTGTGTTCTCCCCCAGGCCTGATTGGGATGAGATTCCTCTTGGAATCTTATTTAAAATGCTAATAAAGTAACACCCATTCCTGAGGTCTAGAAAATGTCTGGCCCTGGATTGGCAGCACACTTTATCCTGAGGAGGGCTAAGTGTCGCTGGGCAATCAAGAACACCTATAGACCTGCCAGTCAGAAAAAGCGGAAGGATCTTCCGGGTGCCTTTCAGTGTGTTCATTGTGGGAGTGCAGGCTTGAATAGTTCTCGTTGTCCTGCTCTGAGCTCTGCTGTTGTTGCTGCTGTTGCTTGCTGAACTCAGGGAATCTCTGAAATCAAGACATGGTGAGCACAAGATATCTGCCCACAATGGGAGGAACATGCAACTGAGCAGTGGGACCTTGGGTGGTGGGTCTTCTATGGGGTTGGATGCGAAGCATCAAACAGATCTGACTCCTTGTGAGGTTTCTACTGGTGCTTCGTACTTACTAGTTCAGGCCATGACCTCTGAATAACTTCAGTATCATGGCTGATTGTAATTCTGTCCAAAATATCTGTACCAATTGCTTTCTTGTAGTAGCATGTGTGGTTTCTGTGACTGTGCAGCACCTGGGTCCAAACCTTTTTGTTTTTTATAATGTGCATTAATAAGTCAGGAATAAGGCTGGAGAGATGGCTCAGCAGTTAAGAGCTTGGCTGTTCCTACACAGGACATAAGTTCAATTCTTAGCAACTGCATGGTGGCTCACAACCATATGTAATGGGATCTGGTGCCCTCTTCTGCCTGCAGGAATACATGAGGGAGAACATTGTATAAGTAATGAATTAATTCCTTAAAAATAAAAAGATGGGTATGAATCTAATAGATCTGATTTCATACATTACTAGTTTTTGTTTTATTTAGTTTGTTAATTTTTTTCTGCTGTAATTTTTTATATCATATATTTAGTGTTTTGATTATTATGTGGCAAAGGGACTTTTTCTCACTCTGGTATTTTTGATGCTTCTTGTACATTAACAGAAACTTTCTTTAGTTTAGGAAAGTTTTCATTTATGATTTTATTGGAAATATCTTCCAGACCTCCTTTATCATCATAATCTTCTTCTTCCTCCTTCTCCTCCTCCACTTCCTTCTCTTCCTCCTTCTCCTCTTCCTCCTCCTCCTCCTCCTCCTTGTCGTCTTCTTCTTCTTCTTCTTCTTCTTCTTCTTCTTCTTCTTCTTCTTCTTCTTCTTCTTCTTCTTCTTCTTCTTCTTCTTCCTCTTCTTCTTCTTCCTCTTCTTTTTCTTCTCCTGCTCCTGCTTCTTCTGCTTCTTCTTGATCATCATCATCCTCTTCTTTTTTTCTTTTGATTTTTGGATTTGTTTTTTCTGGAACAGGGATTCTCTATATAGGCCTTGCTGTTCTGGAACTTATTCCGTAGACCAGGCTGATCTTGAACTCAGAAATCTGCCTGGCTCTGACTCCCAGAGTGCTGGGATTACAGTCGTGTACCACTACCACCGGGCTTCCTCTTCCTCTTTTTCCTTCCTCCAATCATTTGTATGCCATCTATTATGTTGCAGAACTCTTTATTGTTTAGTCCCAGGAAAGTTTTATAATCCAGATATTGTTGAACAATGTATCAATTTTTCTATCCATTTTTTCCTTTTTATTAGATATATTCTTTATTTACATTTCAAATTTTGTCCCCTGTCCTGATTCCCCCTCCCCCCGAAAATCGATTAAGCCATCTCCCGTTCCTCAACCAACCCTCCCCTGCTCCCCTGTCCTGATATTACTTTACACTAGAGCATCAAGTCTTTCCAGGGCCAAGAGCCTCTCCTCCCTTTGGTGTCTAACAAGACCATCCTCTGCTGCCTATATGTCTGGAGACATGAGTTATCCCATGTATTCTCTTTGGCTGATGATTTTGTCCCTGAGATCTTTGGGAGTACTGGGTGAATCATTGATGTTCCTTTTGGGGCACTGCAAACTCCTTCAACTACTTGGATCTTTTCTCTAGCTCTCCCATTGGGGACATGTGCTGTCTCGCAGTTCACAGGAACTATACAAAATATTCTGCCCAACTCTAGTGCTTTAAATTGTATTATAAATGCCAAGTCTTTTGTGTCTTTTACTTGGTACATTTATGATTCAAGTGTGGTGAAAAATAAATAAAAATTAATATTCACCAAAACAATGTGGTCTTAATTATTTTTTCTGTCCAGCGATTGAAATTGAATGAAAAATAAGATGCAGATGATACTCAGTTTTCCTGGCTCTTCTTCTTTCTAGAAAATGTGCTTTCAGACATTTTTTCAAGAAGACAAAGGGGTGACCTTGAACTCCAACTATATAAAATCAGAGTAGAAATCATAGTATTTATATATACATATACATATGCATATGCATATGCATATATATCCTTCTTTATTAAGACCATTAATTGTTAACACCAAAAGATACAATAGGTTTAAGAAATAAATCCACAATGTATTGTCAGAACATTAAGTCGAGAGTGGGGAATAAACAATTTTATTCCCTCTTTCTAAGTTTCAGTGACACCACATTTTAAAAGTATCATAGTTTATCAAAGGATTAAAGTAAAATCATTGTTTTTCCCCAAATAAAATTGACAATGCATTTCTTTTTTTAAAAGATTTATTTTTGTATTTCATGTATGTGAGTATAATACTGCTGTCTTCAGACACAAAAGAAGAGGGCCTAGGATTCCATGACAGATGGTAGTGATCCACCTTGTGGTTTCTGGGAATTGGGAAGACACAGAACCCCTGGAAGGCTCTTAAGCACTGAGCCTTCTCTCCAGCCCTGAAATACATTCTATACATCAAAAATAATTTACTCAGTATGTCTTTAAACAAATTCACATTACCTAACTAGTTTTTCCCCCTACAAATTATACAAATACTGGCCACCCATGTCCTCTCATTTCATAGAGTTTTCATAACATTGAAAAAGGCCTGCTCTGATTATATTAATTCAAGGGAGTTGAAAGTATGAAAATGGTTGTTGTTTAATTTAGAAAATAAGTCACAAGACCTGTGCTCATCTTTCTATCTTAGTATAGTTATTAGTTTGTATGAGGCCTCTTGGGATATAAATATTGGTTAAATAATTAAAGTGTTTATGTATATATTAACATTCACACATGTATATTTCATTTTCAAAAGCCCACATGTATTATTCTTACATTGAGTGAATAATATATCCAATATGAATAGCAAATCCTGGTCTAGGAAAACAAAAATCTTTAAAACTAATTTAGAACCCTAAGGGATAGTGACCATGTTGTGTACTAGAATTAGGATAGGGTTCATAGAAATATCACTGTGACCAGATCTCTATGTTTACATATATCAACAGCAACTTAAATAGTTCAGTGGGTTAAGCAAACAACAAGATGTGCTTCGGATATTTGAAATGTGTCTTTTTTTTCTATCCGTTTAACAAATCAAGCAACAATGAGTACCTTTTCCTACCCAACTTGCCTTGTGGTCATGATGTTTGTGCAGGAATAGAAAACCTGATTAAGGTAAATTGTTACAAGCAAACTGGGGTATTCATGTTACAACCTGACCATGTTTTGGGGAGGACTGTGCAATGACTTTGGAATTTTGGGCTAGAAGAACCATTGGGTGTTAAGAGCTCTGTGGAATGTTCTGTAGGAGCTTAGAAGATAAAGATGAGAACAGTGAAGAAAATGGCGGACTGGCTTGTGATATTTCAGAGGGAAAATTTAAGACTCTTATCAGGGCTATTTCTGTTTTGATTGTGAGTATTCTGTGGGTTTGGTTAGCAGGGGTTGAAGAATCACCTCTGATTAACAAGCTACTAGAACTACTAAAGCAAACCCTTTTTGCATTACTGGGAATATTGATGCTGGCTGATTGGATCTAAGAAATAAGCAGTGGTTCAGAAGAGGCCTGCATCACTGAGGTGAAATCCTCTGGGACCTGTTTCCTGAGAGCACAAAGGCAATGTTCCAGAGATAGCTACAGTTGTACTTTGTCATATGCTGGACATGGTACTGTGTAAGAGTCACTCAGGTGGTACTGGATTTGAAGGCATGAAGGGGCCATGAAGAGCACCTTAGGCTTGGCACTTTGAGAGGCCATGGCAGGACATTGGTGAAGGTGTAACCTCCGTTGCAGTTGAAGGCTCAGGAATGAAGGGATCATGCATAGGATTTGAGGCTTGGCACCATGAAAGAGCCTATAAGAGGAAATTGGTTAAGCGTAATTATGGCAGAAAACAGCAGTGTTTTGGAGATGCCAGTGCCATGAGATGACCACCAAGAACAGTAGCAGCAGTGGAGTACAGGCAGCTGGAGCATCGAAGACAAGGTGTGTGCTACAAAGGTCAGAGCTGGAGAAATGACCCAAGGCCTTGTAGGAGAATGGAAGAGGGTGAGTTGGTAAGTTGGATCCCAGAGAGTGGAGTTTGCGTTTTGCTTTTGATTGTGACTGTGCCCTGATATTTTTCCCTCTTGAAGGAAGAAAGTATTTTATTGGAGCCCACAGTTGAGAGACTTTATATTTTTAAAAGATATTGGACCTTTTAAATGAACTGAAATTTTAATATGTAAAGACTCTGGGACTTTTAAAGTTATTCAGATCTTGGGGATGAATAAGAAATTAAGGATTGAGTCTTAATAGCGATGTGTTTATGTTTCAAGTTGACATTCGGTCAATTGTACTGGCTAGTTTTGTGTGTCCCCTTTAAACAGGCTGGAGTTATCACAGAGAAAGGAGCTTCAGTTGAGGAAGTGTCTCCATGAGATCCAACTATGACATATTTAATCAATTAGTGATCAAGTGGAGAGGGCCCCTTGTGGGTGGTGCCATTCCTTGGCTGGTGTTCTAGGATTCTATAAGAGAGCAGGCTAGCAAGCCAGGGGAAGCAAGCCAGTAAGAAACATCCCTCTATGGCCTCTGCATCAGCTTCTGCTTCCTGACCTGCTTGAGTTCCAGACCTGCCTTCCTTTAGTGATGATCAGCAGCATGGAAGCTGCTGAATAAACCCTTCTCTCCCCAACTTGTTTCTTGGTTAAGATGTTTGTGCAGGAATAGAAACCCTGACTAAGACAAGGGGTAATGAAATGAGTAGCAGTTGAGTCTTGCCCGTATGAGAGGCCAGAAAAGATCAGTGGAAATGTGAAGACACAGGGTCAGTTGAAGATTCAGGACTGTTCATCATGTTTGGGGAATTTAATTTATAGGTATGATGGGAATTAAGTATCTGGGTGGTTAAGATCATGTTCATCTACCTGTAGAAAGGAATGTGAGTTGACATCACTTAATTATGGCTTTCCCTGTTGTGGTACCACAGATGGCAGAAGATGTAGCTCCCTAAGCATTACAGATGGAGACCATGCTGACAGCAATATGGGCTGAGTTGGATAACATGTGTATGTTAGGCATTAGGGATTCTGTATATCACCAGTATCCAGTACAGATATCACTTTTATGACTGTCATGGATGCTGCTTATGCCTGGCATGGCAGAGATGATGAGAGTTTATTTGTTAAACAATTGAGATAGTGGAGTTGATATGTTAAGCAGGGAGCCTGGCATCTAATAAGATATAGAGCAACCAGGCAATGGTTATATGGAAAGCTTAGGCTGAGCCTTATTTAAGTATGCATTCATATATTTTAAAAATAACAGTCTATTTAAAATGTTGACAGAACCTAAAATTAAATTTCTTACAGGAAATAGGCCAGCTTTTCCTTATAACTGAGAGAACTAAAATAAAATAATGAGTGAATGTCCCAGATGTCTAGATAAGACAAAGATATAATTTTTAAAGTTTTTCCCCTTGAAGGCCTCTGTAACAGACATGCTATGGATAGGATTTGATTTGAAAACTAACCTATAGAAGTGTCATGAAAAGGTAATTCTTTTGTTTGGGTACTTGTACTATTTTATAAAACAAAGGCAATTTGTTAGCTTTTTTTAAAACTGGCATTAGGAAGTACTTATTTCTTAAATATACTGGTAGATACTGAAAATCAGCTGTAATATCCTGCCACATGAAATCCACCAGTCCTTGATTTTTCTAACTCCCCTTGGCTGAGAGCCTTTATTGGGACATTCTATTAACTACCATTTCTATATACATAGAAAGATTATTTTTTTCTATGATTTGAGATAGGCTTATCAAGAAAATCTGTACTAATCCAACTGTATTTTGTTTTTTAATTCGCCACTATTGAAAATGTGCTGGCTAATAATAGTGCTTAACAGTGTTTCCATTATGTTTCCCTTATGTTTCTGGATTTTCTTATGGGGTTGTTTGAGAAGAGAGCTTAAGTTTCCATGATCCCAGGATTTAGACAAAAAAACCAAACACTTGGTTTGTTTTTGTTAGTTTTTTCTTTTTTTACTTTCTTTCTTTCGTTTTCTTTCTTTCTTTCTTTCTTTCTTTCTTTCTTTCTTTCTTTCTTTCTTTCTTTCTTTCTTTCTTTCTTTCTTTCTTTCTTTCTTTCTTTCCTTTTCTTTTCTTCTTTGTTTATTTTTGGAAACAGTGTTTCTGTGTATAACAGAGGCTGACCTGGGACTCACTCTGTAGATTAGGCTGTCCTCAAACTTAGAGATTCACCTGCCTGCAACCCAAGTGCAAGGAGTACAGGCATGCACCACCACTGCCTGGTTAAAATTGTTGTTTTTAAATATCAATGTTAATGTTAGTACCCTGGGTGATACATTGGGTCTTCAATTCCTGGGTCAAACTGATATGTCCAATGCACCTTCAGTAATGGTCTAGTCAAGCTGTTTACCATGATTATAGGAAGAAGAAAAGTGATTTGAAGAAAGCTCTGGCACAGGTTCTGTTAAGTGCAGGGTCCTGGCTCAGAGAAGGGAGGAGCAGGCAGATGAACCGCCTGAGCTGTAATGTTGTTCTTCCCACAGGGCTAGGTGGGGTGTGATACCTCCTGAAATCTGATTTCAAATGTTAATGGACTGCAAAAACACTCCTGGGAGCTTGAGTAGGTGTGGCCCTGGATAGGAAGCACTCTTTAACCTGCGGAGGGGTAAGATTCACTGGCCAATCATTGGCGCCAGACAGACCTGCCAGTCAGACAAAGAACTGAGATCTTCCAGGTACCTTTCTGTGTGTTCCCTGTGGCTGTGCAGCTTGAATGATACTCTGTGTCCTGCTCTGAGCTCTGCTGTTGTTTGCTGTAAGGGGACCTCAGGGAAACACTGAAATCAAGACATGGTGAACACAAGATATCTGCCCACAATGGGGAGGAAAATGTGGCTGAGCTGTATGTAATGGGGTGGTTGGTCCACTATGTAGTTGGATCAGAAGCATCAGCCAAATGTGACCACCTGTGAGGTTCCTAGTGGTGCTTCTTACTTGCTAGATCAGGCCATGACCTCTTAATAACTTCAGTATCATGACTGATTGTAATTCTGTACAAAATATCTGGACCAGTTGCTTTTTTGTAGAAGCATGGGTGGTTTCTGTGGCTATGCAGCGCCTGTGCCCAAAGCTTTTTGTCTTTTACAATATGAATTAAGAAGGCAGGATTAGGCATGCAGTGATTGCTTAGAGGTTCAGAGTTCTCTTTGTTCTTACATAGGCCATGAGTTCAATTCTTAGCAATCACATGGTGCCTTATGACCATATGTAATGGGATCTGGTGCGCTCTTCTGGCCTGCAGGAATACCTGCAGGGAGAATATAGTATAAGTAATGAATTTATTCCTTAAAAAAAAAGAACATATATTGGTACAGTGACTGACAAGTGGACCAATGGAATAGAATTGACAATCCAGAAGTGAACCCACACACCTATGGTCACTTAATCTTCGACAAAGGAGACAAAAACATCCAGTGGAAAAAAAGATAGCCTTTTCAACAAATGGTGCTAGTTCAATTGGTGGTCAGCATGCAGAAGAATGCGAATTGATCCATTCTTATCTCCATGTACTAAACTTCACTCCAAGTGGATCAAGGACCTCCATGTAAAACCAGAAACATGAAACTAATAGAAAAGAAACTGGGGAAGAACCTAGAGGATGTGGGCATGGGAGAAAAGTTCCTGAACAGATCACCAATGGCTTATGCTCTAAGATCAAGAATTGACAAATGGGACCTCATAAAATTGCAAAGTTTCTGTAAGGCAAAGGACACTGTTAAAAGGACAAAACGACAACCATTAAATTGGGAAAGGATATTCACCAACCCTACATCTGATAGAGAGCTAATATCCAATATATACAAAGAACTCAAGAAGTTAGACCGCAGGGAACCAAATAACCCTATTAAAAATGGGGTACAGATCTAAACAAAGAATTTTCACCTGAAGAAATTCGGATGGCCGAGAGGCACCTTAAGGAATGCTCAGCATCATTAGTCATTAGGGAAATGCAAATCAAAACAACCTGAGATTTCACCTTACACCAGTCAGAATGGCTAAGGTCAAAAACTCGGGAGACAGCAAGTGAAGGCGAGGATGTGGAGAAAGAGGAGCACTCCTCCACTGCTGCTGGGGCTGTAGGATGGTACAACCACTTTGGAAATCAGTCTGGAGGTTCCTCAGAAAACTGGACATGGCACTTCCAGAGGACCCTGCTATACCTCTCCTGGGCATATACCCAAAGGATTCCCCGGCATGAAATAAAGACACATGCTCCATTATGTTCATAGCATCCTTATTTATAATAGCCAGAAGCTGGAAAGAACCCAGATGCCCCTCAAAGGAGGAATGGATACAGAATATGTGGTATATTTACACAATGGAATACTACTCATCAATTAGAAACAATGAATTCACAAAATTTTTAGGCAAATGATTTGATCTGGAAAATATCTTCCTAAGTGTGGTAACCCAGTCACAAAAGAATACAAATGGAATGCAATCTCTGACAAGTGGATATTAATTAGCCCAGAAGCCCTGAATACCCAAGGCACAAATTGCATAACAAATGACTCCCATGAAGAAGTATTGGGAAGGTCCTGATCCTGGAAAGGATTGATCTAGCATTGGAGGGGTATATAAAAACAGAGAAAAAAAGGTCATCAGAGAATGGATGGAGAGAAGGTTTATGGGACATATGGGGAGGGGGGATCCGGGAAAGGGGAAATCATTTGGAATGTAAACAAAGAATACAGAAAATAAAAATATTGAGAAAAAGAACACAGATATGAACCTAATAGTTCTAATTTCATAAATTACTAGTTTTTGTTTTGCTTGGTTTGTTAATTTTTTTTCTGCTGTAATTTTTTCTTGTTTCTTTTAACTAATATGTTTAGTGTTTTGATTATGATGTGTCAAAAGTCTCCCAATCTGTTTGGTATTTTTGATGCTTCTTGTACATTAACAGGCACCTTTCTTTAATTAAGGAAAGCTTTCATTTGTGATTTCCTCAGATATTTTTCTTTCTTTCTTCTCCTTCTCCTTCTCCTTCTTCTCCTTCTCCTTCTTTCTCCTTCTCCTCCTCCTTCTCCTTCTCCTTCTCCTTCTCCTCCTCCTCCTCCTCCTTCTTCTTCTCCTTCTCCTCCTCCTCCTCCTCCTCCTCCTCCTCCTCCTCCTCCTCCTCCTCCTCCTCCTCCTCCTCCTTCTCCTCCTCCTTAGAACATCATACTAAGTGAGGTAACCCAGACTCAAAAGGTGAATCATGGTATGCACTCACTAATAAGTGGTTATTAACCTAGGAAACTGGAATACCCAAAACATAATCCACACATCAAATGAGGTACAAGAAGAAAGGAGGAGTGGCCCCTGGTTCTGGAAAGACTCAGTGAAACAGTATTTGGCAAAACCAGAACGGGGAAGTGGGAAGGGGTGGGTGGGAGGACAGGGGAAGAGAAGGGGGCTTACGAGACTTTCGGGGAGTGGGGGGGCTAGAAAAAGGGAAATCACTTGAAATGTAAATAATATTCGATAATAATTCGATAATATTATCGAATAAAAAAATTAAAAAAAAAAGAAAGGTGACAGATAGATAGATACAACTATACACTAATAAAGTGGTACCATAAAAAAAAGAATCTTATCAGGGATATTGCTGTTTTGATTGTGTAGATTCTGTGGTTGTGGTTTGGTGGAGCTGAATAATCACCTGTAATTAACAAGATACTAGAACCACTAAAGCAAAACCTTTTACATTACTGGGACTCTTATGGCTTCTGAACTGGAGCTAAGAAATTAGTGGTGATCAAGAAGAGACCAGCACCACTGAGGTGAAATCATCTGGAAAGTGTTTTCTGAGAGCACAGAAGCTGAGTTCCAGAGATAACCACAGTTTGTTCTTTGTGCTGTGGTTGGAATAGGTAATGTGTAAGTGTCACATAGATGGTACTGCTTTTGAAGGTTTGAAGGGTTCATGCAGAGCAGCTGAGGCTTGGCACTGTGAGACACTTCAGAAGGCCATTGGTGAAGGTACAATCTCAGTTGCACTTGATGGCCCAGGACTCAAGGGGTCATGCATTGCAGTTGAGGTTTGGCACCATGAAGAGAGCCTATGAGAGGCTATTGGTGAATCCTAGTTATGGCAGAAAACAGTAGTGTTTTGGAGATGCCAGTGCCATGAGATGACCACCAAGAACAGCAGTAGCAGTGGAAAACAGGCAGCTGGAACCCAGAAGACAAGTTGTGTGCTGCAAAGGGCAGAGCTGGAGAAGTGACCCCAGCCCTCAGAGGAGCCTGGAAGTTCTTCAGTTGGTTTCAAGACATTGGACCGTTTAAGTTTGAGTTTTGCTTTTGATTGTGATTGTGCCCTGATATTTTTCCCACTTAAAGGAAGAAAGTATTATAGTGGAGTCTATATTTAAGCGACTTTGAATTTATAAAAGACTCTGCATTTATAAGATTTTGGACCATTTAAAGGAGTTGAAGTTTTAATATGTAAAGACTGTGGAACTTTTAAAGTTATTAAGATCTTGGGGATGAATAAGAAAATAAGGGTTGAGGTTAATAGTGATGTGTGTGTGTATGTGTGTGTCAAGTTAACAAGGGGTCAATTGTACTAGCTCGTTTTGTGTGTCCACTGGACACAGGCTGGATTTAATACAGAGAAAGGAGCTTCATTTGTGGAAATGCCTCCATGAGATCCAGCTGTGGAGTATTTTTTCAATTAGTGATCAAGAGGGGAGGGCCTCTTGTGGGTGGTCCCATCCCTGGGCTGCTAGTCTCGGTTCTATAAGAGAGCAGGCTGAGCAAGCCAGGGGAAACAAGCCAGTAAGGGACATCTCTCCATGGCCTCTGCATCAGATCCTGCTTCCTGACCTGCTTGCGTTCTAGTCCTGACTTTTTTAATAATGAACAGCAGCATGGAAGTGTAAGCTGACTAAACCCTTTCCTCCCCAACTTGCTTCTTTTTTAAGATGTTTGTGCAGGAATAGAAACCTTGACTAAGACAAGGGGTAATGAAAATGTGTAGCAGTTGAGCCTTGTCAGTATGAGAGGCCAGAAAGGATCAAAATAGCAGTGGAGTGGTGAAGACTCTGAGGCTGTTGAAAAATCAGAAATGGAGAGATTTTGAAATGAATCTGGATCTTACAGAGCTCTTTCTCTCTCTCTCTCTCTCTCTCTCTCTCTCTCTCTCTCTCTCTCTCTCTCTCTCTCTCTGTGTGTGTGTGTGTGTGTGTGTGTGTGTGTGTGTGTGCGCGCCCGCGCATTTTGGGGGACCCGCTAGTCCTTATCTGGTTACCCTTTTTTTTGTTTGTTTGTTTATTTTCTATTGTCTCATCATGGATGTTCACCATTTTTATGCCTGCATATATTTGTCCTTTTCATCCCCTAATTGCTTTTGGAGAAACATGGAAACACAATTTTGCCATTGGGAAGGCCGTGGTGAATCTTAGTGGATTGTTGAAGAACTTCATTGGTTTCCTTTAAAAACAAAACATAACAAAACTAGAATTGCCTGTCTGTTGAGTCTGGAAATCAAAAGAGTGAAAAAATTTAAATCAGTGCTTTATCATCATCATCATCATCATCATCATCATCATCATCATCACCATCATCATCATTAATTTGTATTTTCTATAATTTTTTTTCTGTGTAGTCCTAGCTGTTTTGGAACTTGCTCTGTAGATGAGGCAGGCCTTGAACTCACAAGACATCCATCTACCTCTGCCTACAGAGTGCTGGGACCAAAGGCTTGTGCTACCACCACCAGGCTTAAGAGTTCAGGAAAAAGGTATTTCTATTTTTTGGTGACATGCTGATCATCATGTTTAGGGAAATTTAATTTACATTTATGATGGGAATTAAGTCTCTGGGTGGTTAAGATAATGTTCATCTACCTGTAGAAAGGAATATGAGTTGACTCACGTAATAATGGCTTTCCCTGTTGTGCTACCACAGATGGCAGACACAGCAGCTCTCTCAGCATTGCTGATGGGGACCGTACTGACAGTAGCATGGGCTGAGTTGGATAATACGTGTGTGTTAGGCATTAGGGATTCTGTACAGCACCAGTATCTGGTACAGAAATCACTTTGATAACTGTCATGGCTGCTCCTTATGCCTGGCATGGCAGAGATGATGATAGTTTATTTGTTAAACAAATGAGATAGTGGAGTTGATGTGTTAAGCAGGGATCCTGGCATGTAATAAGTTATCAAGTGCCGAGGGAATGGTTATATGGAAAGCATAGGCTGTGCCTTATTCAAGTATGCGTGCATATATTTTAAAAATAACAGCAATGCATTTAAAAATGTTGACAGACATTAAAATGATTTTTTACAGGAAATAGTCCAGCTATTCCTCTTAACTTTGAGAAATAACATAAAATAATAACGAGTGAATGTCCCAAATGTCTAGAAAAGACAAAGATATTTAAGTTTTGACTTTTTTTTCACCTTAAAGGCCACCATAATAGACATGTTATGAATAGGATTTGATTCAAAAAGTAAAACCTTATTTTTTTTTATTTAAAGAACAAACATTTGGAAGTGGGATTTACCTTGCAATCAAATGCAGATGTCTGACTCCTGAGGCTCAGGCTTAAGGCATCAGGCAGTGAACTTGAAGGTAATTAAAGTGCTGTTGAATTGTCAGGGAGAGATGAGGCTGTGGGGGAAGGTGATCTGGATGGGTCCTCAATGGATGGGTAAAGGGATGACCTTGGACCAGGTTTGAGATAGGTGGAACATTTTGCATGCTTGTCAAGGGTTTTTGTTTGTTTGCTTGTTTGTTTTGAGACAGGGTTTCATCATTAGCCCTGGATGTCCCTATATCTTGTTTTGTAGACCAGGCTGGCCTGGAACTCACAAGAGATCTGCCTGCCTCTGCACCCCAAGTGCTGGGATTAAAGGTGTGTACCACCACTGCTTAGCTGTCCATGTTCTATTTAAATGTGGGAGGACATAGAGTAACAGTGAGAGCCACCTGAGACCTGAGACCATGTGGAAACTGCTAAATGCAAAACCTGTCCTTGATGTCCTACTGTGTAGTTGAAGTAGTAGGGATATAAGAGGGGTTTAGAAGGGAGGTAACTTCAGCGCTAAAGCCATTAGCTCAGTGGTGAAACATTTGGCCCATATTTTTTACTGTGTGTTCAGTTATCACTGTAAATCTGTAAGGTCGGCAAGTGTTATTTAATATTCTCTCTGAGAAAGGAGTCCAAGCCCCATGTCCAGAGGTTGCTGTATTGAAGTAACTTGCTGTAATTTCTAAAAGTTGCCTGTATCCTTCGTTCTCAAACTGAAGACCTTTAAGTAGCATAAATGTAGAGTATCATGTTTACTAACTTGAGTGTTTTGAGACAGGATCTTGCTGTGTAGTCTAGCACTGCTGTAGAACTCACTGTGTCTTCTAGGTTGGCTGGAGCTCGCTGCAGTCTCCTGGTTTTCAAGTGCCCAGCCAGGCAGTGGTGGTGCACGCCTTTTATCACAGCACTTGGGAGGCAGAGGCAGGTGGATTTCTGAGTTTGCGGCTAGCCTAGTCTACAGAGTGAGGTCCAGGACAGCCAGGGATACACAGAGAAACCCTGTCTCAAAAAAGAACAACAACAGCAACAACAACAACAACAAGAACAAAAATTAAAAAAAAAAAAAGTTCCCAGTGATATATTTGTGGTGGTGTACATATATGCACACCTCACCTGGATAGGCCTATGCTTTTAAAGAAGTTCATCAGAGGTTGGGGAGGTATGAGGTGTGTCCTGACCTCAGAGGAGGTAATAAATTGATCAGCAAGTACTAACTAATAACAAGGACATTTTACTGCCATTCTTAAATAAACGTAAGAATTTCTTTGGAGGTAGCGTGTCTGTGAGCTTGAGAAAACTTTCATTGTGAGTCATATTTCCTCTTCTGTTGTATGTGAACTGGGCCCAATGATAATGTTAAGATA